>NW_027041148.1:0-512548 GCF_037179485.1 Ochlerotatus camptorhynchus
TGAGCTGCATGTTAGTTTTGTTCAAGACGTCATTGTAAAGCAGTTTGAAGGTCATTGCGCATTCAAGAGTAGTGCTTCCTACTCACAACATCCCGGGAAACCATTCTCAGGAAATGTATGTATGTATGTATGTATGTATGTAAGGTAGCCACCATCCCTTCAAAGATCTTGTATGCAGCTCCACTTAATAGCAAGATCAATTTGAGCTACTGATCTGAATTCACAATATCGCTGTATGCAGGGCAAAAAACGGAGGGGTGGACCCGTAAGTAGAGCCACTTACGAGAAATCCACGGAAATTTAAGAATCTCCTTCCAACATCCAACAAATCGAATAACGCAATTCGCAATACTTATTAAGCTCGGGAAGCCATTCTCAGGGAATTTACCGAAAATCACGTTTCCTGATTCCTGGGAATCATCTAATTTTCCGAAAAGACAAATGTTCCTGCTCAGAAATTAGCTTCCCTTTAGATCCCTGGTCTTTTTTTAAATTTCTGATATATTTGTGAAGTTTTCTAAAATTCTTAACTCACCCTTAGATGTCTTTAAACCACCCCAAAAGTATGGACTTGTCTTTAATTTTTGAAACATCTATGAAGCTATTGGAACTGCAGATCTGTAAGATCTGTCCCTGCACTGGAACTTGTTGTTTAATGTTCCCACAATTTTCCTCAAGTCCTCTGGACTTTTGTGAAGGTGTCTGGACTTCCTTTAAATTCTCTAAAAGTTCTCAGAATTTCTTGAATGTTCCTGCATCTTATCTGAAGTTAATAAAACCTCCTGGATCATTCCAGCTCAAAAGTCTACAAAGTTGTGGTCCATTCAACCGATGTCAACCAAACTGCAAAAATGCGGATTGATATTCTAAGAAAACACTTTTTTATATTTTTGATCTTATATGCTTGGTTCGCTCTGGACTACAACTACAACCACCTATTTACTAAATGTGATCTGAGAAGAAAATCTGTATGTTGACGGCTTCCATCAAAGCGAGTGTCACGTCAACACATTCCTACCCATTCCTTTCTTGACCTGCGTTCGGGCGCGGCCGGCGCTGGTATTGCCTAGTTTGAGATCACCAGTTTTTACACATAGAGGATGATTGCTAGTCCCAAGCATCGTCTATTGGTTCTTTGTGTAATTACAGCTGATCTGGCAATAACAGAGTAGCAACCGTGGGCGGTCAATCATGCTCATGCTCATGCTCTGAGAAGAAAATCTGTATGTTAATTAAACTTCTCTGAAATTCTCGGAATTTACTTCAATCCCCATAACTTATATATGTCTCCAACAAATTTCGCAGAATTAATGGAACTGCTCTACAAACTTCCCTGAAGTTTTTGGAACCTCGCATAAGTTTTCGAAATTTCCCTGATGATATTTTTGAAACTGCCCTGAAATGAATAAAACTTTACTGAAGATCCGTGATGTTCTCTGGACGCTGGTTCATAAAGTTATCATTTAGTGATATATCGTGTTTTGCCTGTGTAAGCATCAGAAGATTTGGCGCTATCTGCGTTGTTTGATGTGTTAAATTTTAATTTATGATGTTGGTGTGTTCGCAACTATTTTTGAGAAAAAAATTGAAGTGTTTTCTATCGAAAGTGTACCAAACGTGCTTTTGAACGTGTTTCGCAGTTGAGTGTGGTGAAATTCGTGCATTCCCGGTTGATTTTCAGTAGGAATTCCGTCTCCTTTCCCACCGATTCCTTTTTTTGCCATTCGACGGCGACGGGTGTGCTTTCGCGCGAGTGACGTTTATTGGATCCGTTTCTTTGAACGGCTGTGTTTTTTGTAACCAGCGGTGTAAGTTTGCCTGCGAATTGCATTGCCTCCTGGGAGTCCGGTTCACCGTGTTCGGATGCCACGCTTTCATAGTGTAGTTCTACCGAGAGTCTGCAGAGACGATAGTTTTTGTTTAACTGCAGAAGGATATAAATCGTTCTCTAATCTATGGGAGCCCGTCGAAATCGCCGTGAAATCATGGATTCCTTTGCAACATATCGGGTTAGATCTTTCCTTTATTGTTCTCTTAACATTCATTCCATTATTATATGACACATTATATTCTGGGTATGGGGCGGTCCAGCGATTGAAGCAAAATGGATAGGGAGAGTGGAATTGCCAATTTCCTGTCGTTAACAGATCGTGAATTGAAGGCGGACTCTTCTTCCCCACTCATTGGGACATCCCCTAGTGCGATGGCTTGTACATTACCGGGTTTTAGGATTTTATTGTTGTTAGGAGATTCTCTTTGATCCCGCGGACTAAGCGTAAGTGCTTACAGGTTCGCCCTCCGTTTTTGGCCCTTCATACAATGGTAAATTGCACACAATCAGGTGTTGTACTTGATCAAGTCGTACGAGGTGGACAGTCCACTGTCTAATAGTTGTGCCTGCAACAATGAGTGGTTTCCTTTACATACATACATACATACATACATATCGTGTTTTGCCTGTGTTTGCCTTGAGTGACTCGGTTAACCTTGAATCTAACCTCCAAAATCTATGACGTAGCTTAAGTTCCATTGTTCGGTGTCGCTTTTCATTGCCTCCCGGGAACCCGGTTCTCCAAGTTCGGATGCCACACTTTCGGCGTGTTGTTCTATTGAGAAATTCGTCACCAAGGACGAGTTTGAAACCGGTCTGGTTGGCGAATTCGCCCGAAAACGTGCTGATAATGTGTCCGTCGCGAGTTTTGGTGATGATTCGGTGGCCGACGTTGCCGTGAATCAGCAAGTTTTCCGCTTGCAAAAGTGCTCGGCTGGAGATTTCTCGCTGGTGTCAGAGATTGCGAGCAATCTGATGCCTCGCTGCATACGTCCAAGCTGGGGAAAGCACTAGACGCGAACCTCCTCCCAGATGACCATGGCAATACAAGAAAACTTGTGTTCGTTGAAGGAAGTATAGACTTCTCTGACGGTAGGGAAATGCACAAGTATTGGTGCTGAACTCGGGGTAAATTATAAGTGTTAGTGCAAGAAAACCTTTGAATTTACCCAAAGTTCTGCAGGAGTCTATTACGACAAAAGTGCATCACCGACAAATCGACATGAAACTTAAACTTAACTTTTGATCGAAAATCCATTAGGACCGATTCAAATGTGCAGCGATCCCATCTGTCAAAACTATGGAAATTTTGTATCTAGATAAAAATAATTTGTCCAAAATAGATTAGACACGAACCAACTCATAAATTTTGTACGCGTGTTCGTGGCTAGGATAAATATGTTCGGCAAACACGGCGGCAGATGTCAGTTTTGTGCTTTGAGCATAAATTTCTTTGTAATTTGTATGATCATTCATGTCGGTTTGTCGGTGGGTGTTAATATTTATTTATTTATTTATATTATGGTCAACAGGTAAAATATTCACCCCAATGACAGTATACTTATTCTAGATAAATTAACATGCAATACTCATGAAATTGCACTTATTTCTAAAACGGGAAACATTGAAGTCAAATACATTATAGCATCTGATAAAGCGACACGAAATGAAATCCCCAGCTTAGAGAAAATCAATACTACGGAACTCATGGATTGGATGATCAAATTAATATGGTGGGACCAGTCCAAATACTTTCTATAATTAAAAAAAAATTAAATAAATAGGGGAAATGGATGCAATGTTGGCCTGAATGCCCCTAATTTGGGCCCATGCATAAATTCATCAATCAAATAAATTTTCAATAGCAACCAAAAATATCCATTAGTACCGTCCCAATGACGCGTTCAGCTAGATAATATTGATAAATAGCAGATTTTTAGCGATGGGCTTAATCTTAGATCCATAGGCCAACATTAGAGCCATTTCCCCTACGTGCTAGGATTCAAAAGAACATTTTGAAACTGGAAGTGTGTGTGTAATACTAATATCCAATTGATAGAGGTAATACATACATGCGGGGATTATTGTAAGTGAAAGTAACCTCGGAATGGGCGTGACTCTCCAGACATTCTGAAATGGGTTGCTGAATCTGCAATAGAGCTATCACTTTCTAACTCCCGGACCAAAGCTTTCTACAATGACCATAAATTTGACACTGTAGAGAGAGTTCTTCCATAATAAAACTACCGGCTAGTGAGGGTTAGAGGGAATACACACGCACACACAGAGATCCCTGCTGGTCTCTGGACTTTCGTGAATTTCTTGGAACTTCGACGATGTTTCCGCTCTTTTTCTGAAGTTCTCTAAGCTTCCCTGGACTTCTTTAGGCTTCGCTGAAATTTTCGAAAGATGAAGATTGCAAAACTGTATTAAATTTTACATAACTTCCCTACAAATCTTTGAACTTCTCTGATTGTTTCTGGACTTCCCTAAATTTCTACAAAGTACTTGAAATTTTCCTGAACTTATTGGAACTGCCCCTACAACTCCTCCTAAGTGTCAAAGGATGGTTGGACAGTTGGGGGAAGTTGGAAAAGACTTCCATAGCTCAAAGGAATTTCTGGAAGTCAGAAAACACAGAAAACAAGAATTCTGGGGAAACTGGAAGGATCTTTAAGAAGAATTTAAAAAAGCTTTCCGTGAAAAGTCAGATGGAACTTCTAGCACAGAGAACAGAGGTCCATGTTCGGTCAGAAACTTGTGTAAAGTTAAGTGAAAACGTCGCCATTACGTAGCATCTCCTGATTTCCTTTATAAATTTATCACTTTCGACCAATTTGGCGCTAGTATCGATAATTTATCTGCTGAAAATTGTCATTTGGCGCTACCAGCACTTAGTGTCTAGTGTAAGTTTTGCAACACCAACGCCATCATGTTGTCAAAGAGGGTTTTTAAGTGGGGAAGTCGCCGTTAGTGGCGATAAAGTCGAATACGAATCTTTACATAAGTTTTTAGAGAAATTTTGTTCGAGTCTCAATGTCTGTTCTCTGTGCTTCTAGTTGAAATTGGAAATGATTTCCTCTTCCAGAGGAAGCCAGGATGGCTTCTGAGGGAAGTCAGAACATACTGTTGAAACGGGAAGTTTATAGAAACTTCCGTTGAACGATGGAAGAAATCTCCGCGGAAAGTTGGATGAAACTTTAGGGGCCAGAGTAAGGTGGAAAAAACTTCAGAGTGATGTTGGAAGCAACTGCCGGAGATATCATTAGAAGCCTTCTAAAGAAGTCGGTCAAAATCTTCAAGGGGAAGTAGGAAAAAACTTCCAAAAGATATCGTAAAACCTTCCGGGGAAAACCGGGGGCGAATCAGGAGAAAAATTTGAAGTTCTTCCCAATCTTCAGGAATAAAACAAAATATTTAAACTTGTTGAAATATGTTTTATGCTTAATAAGTCGACGTACGGAAGTTCAAATTCTAATGAATTACTTATGAATAGCGGTGAGACCTGGGAAGCCATAAATGGTCAGGAAACAGGATCACTACTCGAAAGAAACTTCCTGTAATATATGGAAACTGGAAGACTCCTGGAGGAGACCGGAGAAATCTTCTGGAAAATATTGGTAACATCTTCCAGCGTAAACCAGAAGGGGTTTTGGGAACAGTCAGAAGAAACTTCTAGGAAAGCCGGAAGGAAGTCAGCAGACCGATTCCGAGAAAAGTTAGAAGAAACTACCATGAAAACTATCCAGGAGAATCCAGAAAGACTTCTAGTAGCAATTACTGATGGAATTTTGAATAAACTTCCGAAATAGGTTGCAAAAATTTTCCGGGCAAAATACGAAGTCTGCTTCAAGTCTGCTAAAACGGGTCAACCTGTTAATAAACCTAAAATAGAATTAACCACTGAATCCGTCACAATGTGAGTGTGAAATCCGTATGAAATAACCGAAGATAGTAGCTAGTTTTGTCGTAGTCAGAAATCTTCCAGAACACAGAATCTGGAGATATAGCATTTTCTTGAAATGCCCAAGCATATTAGCGCTACATAGTGGGAGAATAATAAACTAATCTGTGCACTATTTGAAAGGTTCTGGTTATCTGAGCAAATTTACCGAAGACAGCAACTTGCCAACTAGTCAGAATCTCGAGAGATAGCTCATGCTAGATGTTTATATCCCCAATAGCACCGAGTAGTGGTGTGTTTTTTAACTAACCAGTCTACTGTGTAGAAAGCTTTCATTACTTGAATAATTTTGCAGAAGACAGCAATTTCCTAAACGGTCCGGATTTCGATATAAAGCATCCCAAGTAACATAGCATGTTTTATCGAGGATTTAAAGCATTCTACAAGTCTAAAATATGGTCATCAGATCCCTCATAAAAACTGGTTTGAAACACTGCTTGAAATGGTCTAATTTCAGTCAGTCGAGAATGGTTCATAATCTGGTGTCAAGAACTGGTTTCAAATAAATACAATTAGGAACTAGTGGAAAGCAGAATTAAGACCACCGCACCGGATTATCAGGGTTCGGTCTGAATCTGTACCAAAAATTTAAACTGAACCAGCTTATTGGACCGCTCTAGAGATGCCCTAAACTCTCTGACATTAATTTATATGCCCTCCGACGCCTTCCACGATTTCACTTATATCACCCTTTAAGTTCTATAACCTCAAAGCAGCCAGCGAACGTCGATTAACGATTAAAAGGCGTTTTTTTTTTTCGTTTGAGTTGAAATATGTTGAGTTTTAGAGTTATTAACTAATAAATTTGTTTCAATAAATACTAAATGTGTTGGATGTAGGGCAGATGTTGTACCCTAGAAGAAGTGATCGTGATTGTTAGCCTATGCACTGGATCTCTAAAGTTCACGTCTAAAGCATATCAAAATGATTGAATACACGCGGCGTCATACATTTCCGTTCTGGAATGCCATCCAAACTCTAAATATCCTCACTCATCGAGTGCATTGAACTGCATCCAAACCGCAAATCACTCCGGTTTGGCAAGGCAAATATAGCGTATCTTACGACGAGTGCAATTTATTACAACATTCGAGGATTCCCACACAGACAGACGCTCACACACATCCACACTGACACCTCGTCACGTCCCTTCCAGTGATGCCACAAATATATAGAATTGCATTAATCTGCATCTGACAACAAATGGGATGCTACTGCTGCTGGCAAGACCGGTTGTTGGTAATCACTTTCATTAGTTGGTTCACACCTCATCAGTTTCGGATTCATGCATCCATGGAGAATACCGTACCTACCCACATACCGGCTTAGCTCGGCAGCGTGTGCGTATTGGTAGCTCAGAATGCAGTCATTCGTATTCCAGTCAGTATTCGGCAGAGCTTGAACCAGATGCGGTTTGAGGTGGGGGCATTGCACTCTGAAAAACATTTTTCGCTTTGCTTATCTCGGGGCAAATTCGCTAAAATAATGCGACGTCATAGCGAGTGTGTCGTCAAAAGAAGTGTCTTTCATCATGGAAATTCAGCCGTGAGGCACTGCTTTTTGTGTTTGGGACGCTGAAGTGGTTGCTCCTTGGTACCTCCAAAAGCTTCTCGAGAGCAATTCAAACATTGCGAAATTTCAAAACTCTCTTGAGTCACCCAATTTCCGTTCCTGGACAACTATCTCCGTTCAGAGGCCCATCGCAGGCCTTCGTGTTTACTTTTTTGATCAGTTAAAATAAACATACATTACATTGCACACCAACTCTCCCTCTCTCTCTCTCTACGCTTTGTGTCTGTATGCTTGCTGGGATACCGTGCGTCGTCGTCGACCGGCTGCAATATGCTGTTGCCGTAGGTCATGAACAGGGAAGCCGGCATGTGCTGCGATGGTGTTCTGTGCGCGAGTTGTTTGTTGTGAGAGCCACCCAACTTCGATGAGCGCGTGATTCCCTGCTTGCTGTTTGTTGCAATGGACAGACGAACCCACTGAGCTGCAAATGATGTCCCGCCAGGAAAACGAGAGAGAGAGAGAGAGAGAGAGAGAGAGAGAGAGAGTGGGATGACATGTGAGCGAGAATGCGAGAAAATGGGAAAGCACAAGAGTCCCATCGACGACCAACCAAATATGAGTGCCCCCAGCCGTGTTCCGCGTCTTTTGGCGACCGTGAAGACTGAATGTGGTTGCGAAGGGCGGAGGACGGAGGACCACGACGACGACGACGACGGTGTGTTGTGTATTGAATAATCTTTTATGAGACCGTACTGCCCGAAAGCGAGGACATTGAACCCCGCTCAGTGTAGTACTAGTTCCATGGTAGTAGCAGCGCAGAGCGTCATCGCCGTCGTTGGTTTAGGTTCCTGGCAGAGTGGGTTCTTTACCGAGGGATGTCGAGAACTGGTTGGTTTTTATACGGTCTTCATTTTTAGAGTGGAAAAACGATGCAAGACGAACCAAACAAAAAATCCGGCGGGACCGGATGTAAGGCGAAAGGGATTTGCTCAGATGGAGAAGTGTTTGAACTTAGGGGGCGATTGATGTTTGGAAATGAGAAAGCATTAGAGGACGTAGTGGTGGAAAAACCAGTTCAAGGACGTTTCATTGACAAATTCCTGCACGGATCGATGACAGTGGAATAAAATGTACGTGTGCTATCTTGTGATTATTGTAAGGATTTGACGCGTTGGTTCCATATTAAGTGATTCTAACTTGTTCTAATCAACGAGCAAACCATGCGTCTCCATTATAATATAGCAAATTAAAAGGAGTGTAGTTAGTTACAAAACGTTTATATTTTGATCAGCACCATAGTGAAGAGGTTGCGGAATTCAAAGGGGCGAAATCAATGAGTTCTGAGGTCCAGAATTTAGATAGTGTTTCAAAGTTCAAAATCTTATAACGGAGCAGTTCCACGCCAAATGACGAATCGGAAAACTCGGCCTTCTCAGATTTGCAGGAAACTTTTTCCCAATTGTTTGTTATGGGCAATGTTTCATTTTTTTTCTAAAATTCGACCATATTAGATTTTGTAAAATTTTCAAAATGGCGTCTTTGAAATTTTTCAAAAAAAATGTGGCACGGAAATGCCATTTCAGATTGAAAGACATCTGAGACAAAGTTGTAGAGTAAAATATTTTTTTCTGGGAAAAATATAAAAAAAGTTGTCAAGTAAATTTTGAATTCCTGGAGAGTCAACAGCCTTTTAATTAAAGTTAATTTGATCTCCAGGAGGCAGCTTTTTAATCAAAATAAATTTTAGTTCCTGGAGGTGCGATATCATTTTAATCAAAACGATAGTGAGCTCCTGGAGGCGCATGAACTTTTTGAGCTCATGGCACCGCAACAGCTTTTCAATTAAAATTATTTTGATTTCATGGAGGCACAACAGCCTTTTAATCAAAATGATTTTAAGTTTTAGGAGGCGCAACAGTTGTTTAATCAAAATGATATTCAGTTCCTGAAGACACAATAGCTTTTGATTCAAAATTAATTTGAGTTTCTGGAGGCGCAATACCCAAATAATAATTTTAGCTGCAGATTAGCTTATACAGGAAAAAATGGCTTACACAGCTAACTTTTACCTGTATAAGCTAGTCTGCAGCACACATTGTTTGTTGGGTAGCCTTTTAATCAAAATGATTGTGAGCTCATGTAGAAGCAACAGTAAAGTATCAACAGAAGCAAATTAAAAAAAAAAAACCGTTTTCAAATATGCTACGAAAAATTTTCTGCGCTCATAAGACTGATGCAAAATTTGAAATTTTCGCTCCACAGTGCTCAAACGGTTTCAAATCAAGTCCTGATTAGCCTTCCAAAATTTAAACTCATTTGGTAAGAAACTGACTTGGCACAAACTATTCGAAGTTTATATGGAAATTACTATGGGAAAACCAAACTTTTTGTGCATTGTCTTCTACCCATTTTCCCTATTGTCTTTTCGAAAACTTTTCCTACGGGAAATTTTCTAAGCTACAACTTTGCGGAATATCGTTTTTAAGCCAAATGTCAATTTAAAATGATATTAATTGTTTAAGAGATTGATAATCTTATGGCATGATCAAGCAGCTGTTCTGTGGACAACACTGTATTCTGCAGTGTGACATAGTAGCCATGATATTTCTAGACTAAGATTTGAAAAGGGCGTAATTCCAAAATGACCATATCGAGAAAATCGCTTCTGAATTTTGATGACCTAAAAATTAATCCTATTTCACGACTTTCCATTTTCTGGATGATTTTATAAGTTTGACATATAGTTAATAGTGTAATCTATCATCATGCATCACTAAAAACTAAAAAAAGTTTTCTTTGTCGTGAAATCGAGAAGAAAACATCATACGCCCTGATAATTTCATACATGTTGTTACCCCCCGGATCTTCCACCCTTTGAACTGCCAACACTGGTGATACGCCGTGGAAATACACCCTCGGGATTTTTTGTTTGTTGTTCCGCCTTGGTTCTTCGTTCGCAAATTTTTTGAGAGTGGAATTACGCCCGGAGATTTTTTTGGTCTTCTTTTTGTTCGTTGTTTACACGTGAACTATCAATCGGATGCATTTCAAATGAATCGCGCGTGACTAGATACTACAGACTCAATACGTTTGGCATATTAAAACGATATAATTCGTAGTCCTGGTGCAAGGCGTAACAACCAGATGCATCATAGAGTTGAAAGTTGGAAATACGCCATGTAAGAAGAAACGAGTGATATTTTCTTCTACTTTTTCGTGTTTATCGAGTAGTTTGTGAACTGTTCTCTCTATATGTGGCAAAATGTGGTTTGTTTACATTTTGGCTCTTCCGCCCCTTTCAAATGTTAGTCTACATTTGTGCTCTATTCTTCGCACCAGAAACACCAATGTTGCCTGCTGAACAGTTGAATGAGCATAATCATAAGAAACCATGACTTGAATCAATAATAACTTTTGTTCCTTACATGTGATTGAAAAGTGGTTTTGAACAAAGTTGTAGCACTGCTATCATTTTTAAAAGCATAGTGATGTGGTGAATTGTGAGATAAATATGAACAAAAACATAAGTTTTCCCATAGTAATTTCCATATAAACTTGAAATGGTTTGTGCCAAGTCAGTCTTTAACTAAAGTAGTTCAAATTTTGGGAGGCTAAGCAGGACCCAATTTGGAACCGTTTAAGCACTGTGTGTGTGTGTGTGTGTGTGTGTGTGTGTGTGTGTGTACAATCAAACCCCCACTGTCTGGCAGTGTTATTATGGAAGAAAACTGCTTTTTATTACCATTATTAAAGCAGGTTTAGTCCGGGAGTTAGAAGGTGTTAGCTCTATTGCAGCTCCAGTGACCCATTTCAGAATGCCTGGTAATTCACGACCACTCCGAGGTCACTTTTACTTACAATAAGCCCCGCATGTTCACTCTACCTTTATCAAATGGATAATGGTATCATAAACACACTTCCAGATTCAAAAAATATTATTTCCAAATCTGGCACGTATATAGTTTTGAAATTTGTTCAACTGTATTAAATCGATTTGAATGGACATTTCTTATCAATTTTGTTTCGAATACCTCTTCATTCATCTGCTGGCCGCACTTACTGGCCCTTACCGGCGACCAACTCATCTGCCCGCAAATGCAACAACGCTCAAATCTCAAAGCTCTCCGAACGTCCCCTCGAAAATGCAATCGAGATATGTATAAGAACAATCTTCAACTGGAACGTACTCACCAAATCAATACATCCGAAAGCAAATTCCCGATGCTTATTTTTCTCTCGCATACCCGTCGTCGTCGAACGGCAAAAAAGGAAAGTCGGTGAACAATTTTGTGACACGGAATTTTAACTGCACATAAACCGCGAATTCACGAATTTCACCACACCCAACCGCGAAACACGTTCAGAAGCACTTGTGGTACACTTTAGATATCAATTTCGTTAGAAAACACTTAATTTTGTTTTGCAAAAATAGTTGCAAGTGAACCAACATCAACACCGATCGTGCGGAGCTCTTTCACGCACCTTGCAGCGCGTAAATAATCTGAAATTCAATTTGGAACCGTTTAAGCACTGTGGAGCGAAAATTTCAAATTTTGCATCAGTCTAGCGCTCATATAGTGCCATTGGGACGGTACTAATGGATATTTTTGGTCGCTAATGAAAATTTAGTCGATTGCTGAATTTATGTATGGGCCCATATTAGGGGCATTTAGGCCGACATTACATCCATTTCCCCTATTTATTTTTCATGCACTGGGTGTCCAAGTGTAGATTCAATTATTGTTACGTTGTTGTTTACAAACTTTTATTTGTAACCAAGTTGGATAGAACAATATTCGCATGACAATATCACGGAACATCACGGACTCCTGGAGCTGTTCCGGTTTTGCTTCCCATCGACACACTCGTCTAGGAAACGGATCAGACAATAAAAAGAACAGGATCGTTCCTTTGTTCTCGAGTATTGCTATCTCATTTGGGTATTGAAACTCGCTTTTCTAGATTTTATTATGCTGTAGAATATCACCTTGTTCTTTTACAGAATTTTTTCATAAATTGGTTCTAGACCAGTACAGCATGCCTTGAAATCGGATCAGCCGGTTTCAGTTTTTGAAAACGGATTTCATCGAACATCTTTCC
Source organism: Ochlerotatus camptorhynchus (assembly GCF_037179485.1). Lineage (NCBI taxonomy): Eukaryota > Metazoa > Arthropoda > Insecta > Diptera > Culicidae > Ochlerotatus > Ochlerotatus camptorhynchus. The sequence continues at coordinate 12,408 of NW_027041148.1, forward strand.
TAATCTTGTTTGACAACTTACTAGGTAAGCCACCTTCAATCTGATCGATCCCCTTTGTTCGTTGCACACATCTTCACCTTGTTCCAGTCGGGTCGTTACCAAGAACCATTTTCATTGGGTCGTTATCCGACATTGTTACGATATTCCCAGTCCACCGTAGTCGCCCGATTTTCGCATTCGATGTAAATTTATCAACTTATAAACCTGCTGCAATGCTACTTAATGATTCAATTTTTTTCTACAGTGATTCAAAAATTTCCAAGCTCAATCCAATATTTTCAAAATTGCTTTAGAATTAAGACCAAATCAGAAACAAATCAGGAAATTCCTAATTGAGGTAACACTTTTCAAAGCAGATTCAAAACTGAGTCTGAACTTTTTTGAAGTGAGTTCTAACTTTCGAATAGGTCAGCATCATTTTTTAACTGAGTCTAATCGTTTCTGTTATGTTATTCAATCCTTTTTAAAGTTGTCAACATTTTCCTGAAGTTATCCAACATATCCTAAAGAATTGGTGTCGAACTTTCTGGAGTGAGACCAAATTAGCTGATTTAATCCCTTTCCTAAATTAATCCAAGGATTCCTGCATTGATCAAATTATTTCCGAACTGAATCCAAACTTGTCAGAGCGGTTTTGACATTTTCCTAAGTGAGCCCCATATGTTTGTTAACTGCTTCGGCATTTGGCAAGGACACAATCTTGTTTATGTCATCTACCTTTCCTAAAAGTGCAGTATGTTTTCCGAAGTGAACCGACACTTTTTTGATCCTAAATTTTACAAACGGAGTCCAACCTTTTCTGAAGTGGTTCATACCTAGTGCAAACTTTTCTGTTCAGTGATTGAATTATATTTAATGTTAGTCTGAGCTTTCCTGAAGTGATTTCACTAGCTTTTACCGTACACACAACGAAAAAGTCATGTAAATTTCAGTTCCCTGAGACCGATACATGTAAGCGACTCTTTTGACATAAGAATCATTTGAAAGAAACGAGAAAATCAATAAGGTGATCCAAGACAACCTGGTCTATACAAGGTGTGGAGATCTAGCCTTGACGTATGTGTTGGTAGAGGGAAAAATGTAAACTTTGTGGGAGACGATGGTGACGGCGTCATAACACTCGAAAGCAATTTTGCGAAATAAGTAGGAAAACAAATCCTAGCTATTTTTGCATGATGATACATTCAGGCCTATAATTCCACACCTTGTATATAGGGTATACGTCCCTAACCTCGGTCTAATATGCAGCCATAGATTACGTTTTTAATCATAACTCATCAATTAATTTACCTGCAAACGATATTCTACTGCTAAATGGTATGCTTAGATATGCTTATCATGTCGTTTGCTATCAGGAACCGCAAAAAGTTGAAAAACTTACTTTTTTTAAGACAAAAACTCACCAGGGAAATGTATGTAATATCGGTCTATTGTCCCCAAATTGGGTCTATTTATGGATGCAACTTCGTCCTATCCTGTTTGATTCTCAAAAAAAACGCTCTTGGTAACGTTTTCTTATGTATTTTTTTTTATCACTATCACTGTTAACTTAATACTCTTCATTCCTCAAAACATTTCTTAGAGAAAATTTTACGAAAACTACATTAAATCACTCAAGTTAAAAATTAAAAATTAAAAATTTCGCTTATCGTCTTTCGACCGCAGAATATCTAAATCAAAACATTGTGATGTTCATTATACAGATTTGGCAGAAAAAATCTCCCTTCCTGTTCGTTCCTTATCATCCAAATGCAAACCACATTGTTGACGTTACTCTTATTGCTATATGCTGTCAAATGAATTTCATGGGCCAAAGTTAGGAACATAGAAAAGAAATGTGTCCCTAAAGTTGGGTCCATGATTTACTTGTGAAAACGTTGTTAAACAATTAAAATAAACATAAAATATTCAAACAGTAACTGTGAGTTTTACGTCTAGTGTGTATTATCAGGTAATTCCATTCAATAAATGCCATAATCAGGCCATTTGATGATCGTCAGTGCAACCTTCCCATCTTAACCTTAGAAGTCATGGCGGCTAAAAACTCCGAACAGAGTGATATTCTCAACCAGTTTTATTACTTACGAGAGCTGAAAATGTATTGAAATGTTGTGATATAAATTGATTTGTGTGTGGTACACATTTATCAATCATCAGTGATCAATATTTTCCTTATTTTTTGTGTAATATTCCTTAATTAATTATTTATTTGCGTGATAGGCCGAATGAAAGGACTAGACCCACATTACATACCGTAACCCTACCAGGTTAGATCCAAGAGACGTTTCTCAGTGGAACTGACAACTAGAAATCAAGTGTGTGTGTGAGTGATCTGGTGATGATGGTGCTGAATGTAAACACAAACAAAGCAGAAATTTATATGAGAATAATCTGCCAGTTCTACTGTGATCTGTCAAAAGTTTTTGGTAAACAAAAAAGTCAGCTGATCGCAACTGTCTCGTGGACCAGCGTTATTCAATCAAACGTTCTCTTCGTCTACTTGGTTATATTTCGGTTTGAGAACACTTAATTTCAATTGAAATGCTTATTTACGTTCCATGATTTACGTCCAATATAGATTACGTCTCGTGTAAAAGTAGTTATTTCTAAGTGTGTGGATTCCGATCATCTAGACCCCTTCCTCGTTCTTGTGAGATTCACATCTTTTAAAAATTATTCTGAGATTTTAAAGAATGAACCTTCGTGTGTTCATACCTGATGGAAGATTTTTTTTAAGTAAGTACAATTGTTGAAAAAACTGGGCTTACATCTACAAATTTACGTATTTTTTTTATAGAAATTTGGGTTTCTTGATCAGCCAAGTTGGCTGAGTTCATACGTGATGGTAGATTTTTTTGAAGCCAGGTTGGATTTCGGTTCTATCGGTTGATATGTGTGCTTGGATTTTGTAGAATGGAACTTGCTGAATCCATACGTGAAGGACTAACCTGGTAAATCGTCACAAAAGTTGGTATTTTTATTGAAATTTGATTTTTCTGTTTTGCCGAACTGAATTTTGGCTCCTATCTTTGAACACTAGGCTTGTATTTTATAGAATAAAATTTGCTGAATCCATACGTGAGGGTTGAATTTCTCAATTTTTTAGGAAACCGAGTTTAAATTCACAAAACTACGTATTTTCATAGACACTTGGATTTTCTGTTCTGCCAAGTTGAATTTCAGCTCCGATCTTTGAAAAATAGTTTTGGATTTTATAGAATGGACCTTGCTGAATCCAAACGTGATGGTACATTTTAAGAAGCATGCTCATTTTTTTTTAGAAAACTGTGTTTAAATTCTCAAAAGTACGTATTTTCATAGAAATTTGGGTTTCCTGTTCAGACAAGTTGAATTTCGGCTCCTTCCTTTGAAAAATATGCGTGGATTCAATAGAACTGCTATATCCATACGTACTTTAATAGAAATTTGATTTGTCTGTACTGCTGAACTCAATTTCGGCTGCTATCTTTGAAAAAAAAAGGTTGTATTCTATAGAATGGACCTTGCTGAATCCATACGTAAAGTTTGAACTGGGTTTGCAATTCGTAAAGTAGGGTAGATGTACCAATTATGGCTATAGTTTGTCAGCCGAAATCAATTATTTAGTTCAATTGTTTACATGATTTCATATGACTCCATATATTATACCAAATAGTAAAGCTTTAAGATTAATTATTGAGATAAACCTATCAAATGTAAAGAATAGATGGATAAAACTTAATTATAATTAAGATAATGATGCTTATGCAGAGCACCCATTATGGCCATATGGTCACTTTTCTTCGCCATATATATGTTTCTATTATGGTTATACTCAGGTTTTCCATTGAAATAAATCATACTGAATAATAAATTATGCTGAATTATGGGCAAAAATCGAATTCATTTGATTATATGATATTGGTTACAATTAAATATACATTAAAAAAAATTGTATATTGTTGTAGAGTAGGCTGAAATTATCATTTTTTACACCCTATTATCGACCATGGAAGCAACCATTTCATGATGAGTGGACAAGTGAAGACCATGATTTGCGTCCTTTTTTCGATAGAAGCGCGATGCCCCCCTTTAGTGGCAAAGCCATAACTAATCTAATGGAGGAATCATATTGCATAGCGGAAGAAAATGTGTTTATTGTCTTGTTCTTCTTGTATTACATAACAATCAAGAAACCTCGGCTCTGTAAAGTTCATTAGTTTGAGCCTGATAAAAAAATCTTTATTTTGGTTTATATCGTATATGTATGTTTGTAATTAATTAACCATTTCAACAAAAGGAACATCAATTTTTAGTTTTCCGAGTTGGTTTCTTCGTTTTAGGCTCCTTCTTCTTTCGCTCACGTTCCTCCATTCTAGCTATCTTTTCTTCTTCTTTTCTCATCTTTGCGTCTTTTCGATCAAGTGCCTTCCTTTTCTTTGTCTGTTCAATCTCCTTTTTATCTGCTTCTTTCTTCCGAATCGCTTCTAGACGTTCCCCAGCTGTGAGAACGGGGGTGTACTGTATTGAGTAATTCCGATGTTTTGCATTTCGACGAGGTGTGGGTGGAAGTCTTAGTATATCGGATAGCCTACGCTCAGGAGCGGTACAGCCTAGCGTCGTTGAATTAATTTGAAGATTACCCGATTCTATAGAGTTTTCTGTTGCATCTAAAGAATAAAATAATTATAAACAAAAAACATACATAATGCTCTTATACTGGGAGTCACTTTTACCTCTGAAAATGATCTCTTGCAGAAAAGTATCAGCTTGTGGTTTTACTGAAACAGATACAGTTGAATCGTTCATATCATTATCGGGAATAACATCTAGTGATAGAAATAATATTAGTCTTAATAAATTTTGCATTTTTCAAAAACTTGTACTCACTATCATTGATGCCATCCGATGTATGCTCAACAGTCGCATTTTCCATGGGATTGCATTGTGCAGTCCATTGTAACCTCTGGTATATGCATGTCTTCTTCATTGGGTTCAGCCGGTACAGCACTTAACTCAATCAAAATAGATCCATCATAGCGTTCATAGCAGGGGTCCAAATTATCAATGTTTATAATCTGACATTCGTTAGAACCAGTATCTGCAGGTATTGAAGGTGAAAAACTAGGATCTTGAAGTAACTCGATATTCTGTGTCCCATCAAGATCAAGCTGCATCGAAGACGAGTTACGATTTCTTTGCAAAGTGGATAAGTCATCGAATTTAACGTAAGGCCGAACAAATTCTCGATAGAAAAAACGAATAACGCGTTCTTCTCGTGTGAGTCTATTAACATCGCCTTCAATTTTTCCCATTGTTTCGCTACCAATCAAGTCATAAGCTTCAATAATTTTATCAATGTGGATGCGCACATAGTCAGAAGATAGTGCAAATTGATTCATAGCTTCAGTCAAAATCGGCAACGGTTGTGGACTTCCCATTTGATTCGATAGGTGTTCTGATAGGAACGGCGAGAGGAGCGGTTCGTTTGTTGCTTGTGGTAAAACAGGTTCTTGAAGAGAACTCGATAACAATCCATTGGGCAAAGACGGGGTTTTCGCTATGCACTTGGTATAGTCAACTGAATTTGCATCAAAGGGCTGCAGACCACATGCTCGAAAGCCATTCTGAATTGTAGTGCTTTTGATTGCCCTTTCAACTGTTGTGTTCAGAACCCCACCGAAGTGCCGCAATGTAAGTGACTCACCCTGATGTTTTAATCTCCATTCTTCAACCACTTTTCTCCATTCGCTTTTCAGCGGTTGCGTAATATGCGTCGTGTTTGGATACAGAGAAATAAGCACGATTCCTAAAGACTGGCATATATCCGCTACTTCCACCGCTTTGTGTGAAGAATGACCATCGACGAAGTAAATTATTGGAAACTTTACACCTTGTCTCACGAGGAATGGATGGAAAATTTTTAGGATGTATTCACGGAAGTTGTGCGTGTCCATCCATCCACGTTCACTCTGACCCAGGCCCCAATCAGATGGAAAACCTTGTGCCACTTCTTTTCGGATGCGCTTTCCCGGAATAATGACGTGAGGACTTACGACAACTCCAGATGCTCCGAAGGAAAACATCACAGTGACATTTTGCTTTCCAGCTGCCTGTTCAATTTCATAAACATTGCGGGATCCTGTCCGCGCAATAACCTCCTTTGTACTGGGGTGAAGGTAAAACGATGTTTCATCATCATTGAACACTCGTGTCGGATCCTCCAGTACTTCACGCAATTCATTCTTCATCAACCAGTTGTCCACTGTCTCAAACCAACCCCGAATATCATTTTCGGTGACTCGCCCACTTGCGGTTGACACTTGTTCCGGTGTTCGGAGAGAAAATCCTGGATTACGTCGCAAAAAAGCCTTGAACCATTTTCGTCCTAGAACAATTAAATTTTCCTATTTTGGTATTCATTGGTCTAATTTCTAATAAAAAGATAAAAATATACCTGGTCGATTATTCTTGAATGGGTTCTCCCGTGAATTCGCTGACAGAAACTCTGCTATTTTAAAGATCAGCGCTTCACGTGTAACAGGAAATCCGCGGTCCTGCATCCCACAAAGCCATGTGACAACTTTATTTTCTTCCTCTGTTGATAGCACCGAGTGTGGTCCAGGCTTGAATTTTTGTTGCCATTGGCCACTTAGTCTGTATCGAATGGTGGAGATGGGTATCCCGAACTCTTTGCATCCGGCATAAACTGATTTTCCAGCTTTTATGCTTCGGATGCATGATGTGATAGCCTCTTCGGAGTATTGTTTACATGCTGATTTTTTCGCCATTCTACATGAAGTACAATTGTCTATAATTATGCTTATTAGTGTGTAAAATTTGTGTTTATTCATACCTGAGATGAGAAATCCTGAGCAAAAAGTAGAAATCACTGAGAAATCAACTAAACACTTGCTTTTCCAAGTACAACGCTCATGTAAATATGGAGCTATGGCCAAAAGTGACAGATCGCAGTAGGTACTTTCGCTTGTAGCGATAATGGGTACACCAAATGAAAAATGTGTGATACTCGAAAATTATAGTTTTTCGACATATTTCAAATATTTTACTTGCTAACATGAACAACGAGCACGTGCATGAAAAGTCTACGCTAGTAAAATGTTAAAAAAGGCTTATTGTTTTAGAAAAAAATCAATATTTCATTTGCATGTTTCGTAGCCATCGGATAACAAAAATTACTTTTGCAAGCATGCATATTTTCAAACTCGCTTATCTCGGGTTGTAATGTCCTGAACATATATTTTTATATAATTAAAGTGTACAGGCATGTCTGAAAATACACTGGTAAGCATTAATCGAATGATCATGTGAAGTTTTTTCCAGATAATTTATAAAATGTCTTAACTATAGCCATAATTGGTACTATAGCTATAACTGGTTCATCTACCCTATTTGTTTAGAAACTTGGGTTTCCCTTTCTGCTAAGTTTTATTTTGATACCGTCCTTTGAACGTTATGCTTGAATTTTCTAGAATGAACCTTGCTTAATTCATACGTGATGATTTTTTTTAAGCACACACATAGCCATTTTTAAATTGACAAAAGTACGTATTTTTGTTAAAATTTGGCCAAAACAGCATAAACAGCCAAGATATATTTTGGCTCCTTCCTTTGAATATTACGCTTGGATTTTGTTGAACAGGCCTTCCAGAACCTATACGTCTTGTTAGATTTTTTGAAGCACGCTCAATTTTTGAGAAAACTGGGTTTAAATTCACAAAGTAGGTATTTTCATATTAATTTGGGTTTCCTGTTTATAAGAACTATTACGTTTGTGGTATTCCGCTTGATGGTTTACCCGAAATTTAACAAAGCCCAAAAATCAGTTGCTTTGATCCTATTGATCTACATTATTACCAATGTTCTTCCTTGAAAGGATGCAAAAACTTATGCGCGAAATGTCTTGTTGATAACCCGGGTGTTACACAAAATAATGTCAACATTTATGGCTCCTATTATGCATAAGTGTCAAAAATCACGGCTTCAAAGAAGTATAAGACTAAAGCAAGGGCTAAGCAGTAATGTAAACGTTTGAAATATACGGTTTAGATGTGATGTAAAACGAATTTTTAATGTCTTTTTTTTTGGTTTATTTTTTACTACCCCCTCTCGTCTGGTGCGAGCATCGAGTGACAAAAGAAAAAACTTATGATTAGTACCGGATTAATTATAAAAAAAAGTCGTTATGACAGCTATCCATACAAAATAATCAGTTATAAACTTCGTCAAGATAAATAATTTTGTCAATTAATAAAAATAAATTCATTAGATAACCGTTCAAAATACAGCTTTATCGTGTGAAATTTAATGTCTCTTAAATCCTGTAAGTGTGGTTGCACGTTTAATGTGTCTAAGCATCGAATTGAAAACATTTATTCCTTTAAAATACAACGAATTTTGTGAAGCACAGGTCGAGAAATGTGGTGTTCTTATTTCATCCGTGTTTCTAGTATTATATCTATGAAAATCACTTCCCCTTTAAATTCGATCACACAAATATGGAGGCAGCAAACCGTTAACTACTTTAAAAATGAACGCCATAGTCAAATAAACAATTCTTTGCTTCACCGACAAACATTGTAAGGCGTCTAGCATCAAAGTTGAGGAAGTGAAGCTATTACATCTCAAAATCAAACGCATTATTTTATTCTGCAAGCGCTGTAATCTCGATATTTGTGTTTCATTAACTAAAACTAAAATGGAAGGGCAAAAATCTAGATGAGGAGAGATGATTTATTTGTATAGCTGTATTTTACTGGTAATCGTTAAATCGTTTATCAATCGACATAGAAATCCATACTTCTTGGCAATTTTCTTGATGACATTATCAATGTGAGAGTTGAACTTAAGTGTGTCATCAATGATCACGCCAAGATATATGATCACCCGAACGCGATCAATAGCCTCTTATACTCGATTCCGCCAAATTACCATGAATTTAGTTTTACTTATATTCAATATCAATTGCTTTTACATTTTATTCGTCTGCTTAGAGAACGCAAATCTTCATTTAAGTGTAAAACGGCATCATCTAAATCCTTAGCTGCAATGAATAACACAGTATCATCTGCAAACAGATTAATGTCGCAAAATCGTAAAATACGTCGCAAGTCGTTAATATTCATAATAAATAACAGGGGCCCTAAAACACTTCCCTGGGGCACTCCAAGGTTATTCCCCACGGGACTGGATACATAATCATTAAAAACAGTCCAGATGAGTTCTGCACATAAATAGCTTTCAAACCATTTAAATGCAGTACTCGTAATTCCAAAGTGCTTGATTGATCGTAACAATAAGGGACTAGAAACTGTTTCAAAAGCGTGGTTTAGATCCCAAAAAAAAAAAACAGCAACAATCGTACCTTTTCGTTCCAAGTTATCTTTCCAATTAGCTAATAACAAATGCAACGCGGTTTCACAATGATGACCTTTTTGATATCCCGATTGTTCAGGTATCAACAAACTATTACTATTTAAATACTCCAACAGCCGGCCTTTAGCAACGAGTTCTAAAATTTTCTCTAATGTTTGCAACATTTTGATTGACTCATCGGCTTTATACGTTCAAGCATTTTTTTTTTGAATAGTAACCACCAAGGAATCCTACAAAATGTGTAGCACATTGCCCAATGTGTAATGATTTATTAATAAGGTCCCGCAAGATGTGGCCAATGACATGAAAGCAATCTAGATCTTAACATTTTATACTCCAGCCACTTTTCCTAATGATAATCAAATAACTCTAAGTTCATGGGATGAAAACCTTCAAATCTACAACTACTATTAACTGGCTGTTTTATTTCGTCAGCTTCATCGACCAATTCAATGAATTCATTAATCAATGAAACACTGTCGATAAAATTATCGCACAATAGCTTCCAACCAACTCTGAAAATAATCATTAAATTTTGATGCAATTACTTGTTCTGACTGATCTGATGTGCTATTAAAAGTTATGGTAACAGACATTGTATGAGCCTTGGTTCATCTTGTACAACAAATTATCCGGAATCCAGTACGTTTTGGATAACATAGAACATCTGATATACACGATAGTAGGTCATACACGATCCACATATACGCTATATTTTATTAACAGCAGGTTGTCGTAATGTCGTAACTTTTTTTCAGTGACATCAATTGCTTAAATTAATTTTTACGTCATTTAGCTATTTATATGAAACCGGGAAAAAATTTTGAACTCCCGGGAAAAAACCAGGAATTTAATTTAACTTGGTTAATGTCACTGAAACTTACAAAATGAGAATAGTTGGACACACCCAGCCCTATTCAGTTGATTCTGATTCTGATCAATCACGGAGTAGAAACCATTGATAGGTGCAGTCAGTCTAACCTAAGCTATAAGTTTTAAAAATACATTGGATAAAATAAGACCTTTTCCAAATTTAGTCCATATTTTCTTTGTGGATCGTTTGGTTACAAAAAAAAGTATTCAGATGACATACTGACAATCCTCAAGTTAATCTGTATCACATCGACCTCTTTAGTAACGCAAACCCCAAAATACAATTGTGGCATCAAATTTCGGTTCTATAAATAAGCAACCCTTCTGACCCGGACAATGGCCATTGTTTTCACGCAAATTCTTCAAGTCCAGGAAATATATCAGATTGTACGCACGTCTTACATACCCACGAGAGTGAGAGAACGACGAAAACTGCGAGAGTAGGTCGGTCATTGGCATTATCTGGTGGCAAGCATCCATAGCAGTGGTACCCAAAAAGCATAAATTTACGACGACGCTCCCGGCGTCGTCGTCGTCGTCATCACTGTGGCAGCAGCATCCTGCGATCCGTTTTCCTTCCATACTTTCAGCACGTATCCTTCCGTTGTTTCCATCTCAGCTGCTTCCTATGGCGCCGCGCCGTGTTGAGTTCACTCGAGGTCTTTTCCCAACAGTTAAAAAAAAAGATTACGACATCTGATGTAAACGTCGTCGTCGTCGTCGTTTTCGACTACCCCAATCTTGGGTTTTCATTTTTGTCTTTGGCTCGAAGAGAGCGATTGTCTCTTCGTCGTCGTCGTCGTCGTTGGGATGTTCTGATGAAGAGTGTTGTGTAATACTTCTGTACAATCACAGCACCATGAGGACCCAGACAAAGAGACCAAGTTTTAAGCGAAAAAGCACATCGACCAGACGACCGATCGACCGAGAGGAAAACTTTTTTTTCAGTTCTTCTTCGAACGGATGGATGCGGAAAATACAACACTGCTGTAGGAAGATGACACATTGCCAAACGGATAGATATCGTATGTTGTAATAGGTAGATAGTCTTAGAGCAAGACAAAAGATGCTTTTTTTGAGCAACCGTGTAATGTGTTCAATCAACTTTCTGAACGTTGTGTTGCGAACAACTTTCACGTGAGTTGTGCTTTTAATAGTATCCTATAAATCTACAGTAAGACCAGCCAAAATTGATGGCGATTCTTCCAGTAAATCAGAGCTAACGAGGTTTACTCATAAAGAAAAGGAAGCCGTCCGGAACACGTGCCACGTGAATTAAAACTTGAGTGTCTTCTCTATTCCATGAATTTTAATATTTCATGCATACATTAACTCCCTGTGTTCGGGAGCATTGCTCAAAAATAGCACTAATTCTCCCAGTCCTAATCCCCGACGAAAACATTTCGGTTCGATCAACGACGCGACATCCAATACGACGTATTTTGTATTATTCACAAGCAATCAATTTCAAATTCAAAACAAATCTTCCGTACAGGGCAGATCGCTTGTACTGACATGACAAGCAACTGTAGGTCCCCCTTCCTCCGATGCCCCATCCTGGCACCCACCCACTTTGCACATACAACAAAAAATATCAAGAACCCGTGTCAAACTCGCAGGACACACGAACACGTACCTATACATACATGAGGAGAGCGAGCGAGCGAACGAACGATGATGATGATGATGAAGATATGTAGGTACACAACACATTTTTATGAATATGCATCAACGCGCAGAACTTTGTCCCGTCGCGTCTTGGTCGTTGTCCCGCTCCACTCAGGAGGATATAAACACCCCGACCTTTCCTTCCACCTACACTGCGAGTCCCATCCCACCCCCAAACGAACGAAGGCCAAGAACTACTGCTGGGCCGAGAGTGAAACTGAGTTCTCCTGCGACGATCAGTGAGAGTGAGTGCACTTGAAAAGCTCGTACAGGAGGCACTACCCATCAACTCTCGTTTTCTCGGTCCTGTACCGGCGCGGTTGTCAGTTGGTAGGTTGGTCGTGGAAATCTAGTTCAATGCCCCGCGTGTGTTCTTTGCGCTGATGCGGTATACTTCACGCGGTATGCGGTCATGTCGGGATGTTTGGAACTGCAGCGTTCCCAGGTCAGTTTAAAAAAAGTCTGCAATGCACAAACTTTAAATTAATTCCTCTCAGAGGCTTGATTAAATAGAGCAGTTCCACGCCAACTGGCGAATCGATTTTATTTTCCCCTTTCTGAATTACATTAAATTTTGCATAAATTTTCACTAGCGGTAATGAACCTAGCTGGAATTCAGTCATATTTTTTTCAAAATGGCGTATTCGATATTTTTCATGAAATCATAGCGCAAAAAAGGCTCATCTAATCGAAAAGATGTCTGAAACAAAGTTGTAGGAACCTGGATTGCCATTTCAAAAAAAAAAACCTAAAAAGACCAAAACATTTTGTAAAAAGAAGAATAAAAAACTGTTACAAACTTCAGTAACAAAACAATTCTTTTGAAGATTTTGTTAAGGTTTTTGATTTAAATTTTTGATCATCTGAAGGCCTTGATTTGCTTGATTTTTTGATCATCTGAAAGCCTTGCCTTGAAGACATGATTCCTGATCATCATTATAGTTTGAAATGCATTCTAACTGACAAAAGATCTTCAGAAGAATGTTTGATCAATTGGATATAATTTCTGATAATTCGGAAGAATTCCTAATCACATTGATATGGTGCGGGAATATATGGAGAACTCCATTACAGTTTCCTATTGGTCGAAGGTCTTGTTTATTAATTTATTTGATAAGGCTCAATCGAATAAACTTTACAGAACCGAAGACTCTTATTCACTATACAAAACATCGTAAAACTATAGCCAAAAGGTACAGCATAATAAACACTTTATCTTCCGCTGTCCAATAAGCCTCCTCCATCAGAACGGGAGCCGCTTCCAGTGGTTTCATTGTATGGCAGTATCGCCAACGATGGGCAGAGCGCTTCCATTGAAACAATGGGCGCAAAACGTGGTCACTCACACACTCATCACGGAATAGTTGCTTTCCAAAGTCGACGTCGCATCGACCGAAAGAACTGCTGACGAAGAACAATGAGGAGGACCGCAAAATAGTTGGTGCCGAGTAAGCAGACGATCGCGTGACACACATCGAGAGTGGCCTGCTTCTGTCGACAAGCCGAGTGAACACTGATATAATTTCTGATAGTTCGGAAGAATTCCTGATCAACTTGATATGGGGGAATAATATTCAAAGGATTTAATTTCAATTGCCGATCATTTCAAAGTTTTTGAAATGATAAGAATTTCTGATCCATTTGATATGATGAGGAAATATATGGAGAACTCGATTTCACTTTCCGATCAGTCGAAGGTCTTCGATATAATTTCTGATAATTCCAACAAGCGAACAAGGACACGTCCCAACCAACATTTTCAGCTTTATAAGTGAACTTTTCCAGCGTTGTGCTGTAAAGTAGCTGAAAAAAACTGCAGACGCAGCTTCAAGCAAAAGCAAGCAAAATAGTTTTTGAGAGCGTTTACTCAACTTTTTCAAAAACCATTATTCAATTTGTTAGTCGTACTGAATTACAACAGCCAATAAATGCAAATATCACTTCTATGCAAATATTAATCAACTTTCAACTTGTAGTTGCAATACAAAGCTAATAAAGTGAATATATTTCTCATTTTATGGCTTCTACACAACCAATCACTCTAGCTGAATAACATAAACATCAAATGTGATTTTTCCTCAACTAAACAACCTGGACTCAACTAATAAACTGTGTGGGCGCTACTTTAGAAGCTATTTTACAGTCAACTAGGTTTATTTTTAGACTTGTGCAGTTTTACAGCATTGACTCTGCTTCTTTACAAAGCTGAATTAACTAGTCGAGAAACGTGATTTATGTGCACTATTATAACTCAGCGATCTTGTTGTATAGGGCATGTAAATTTGTTTACGTCAGTTCAAAGTGTTGGCGTAGTGAAGTTAGTAGTATCAAGGTTCGCCAATGCGGTCGTCTAGAGTTCGATTCCAGGTCCCGGTGCAGGGTAAGAATATGGTGGTGTCTTCTTCTTCTTCCTTGCATTTCAAGCTTGTTGCGTATGGCATATTAGCTTTTTACGTGCTCTCAACTTAGTGTTCTATAGATGCACTTCCACAGTTATTAATTGAGAGCTTTCGATGCCTACAATCATACTCTATGCCCAGGGAAGTCGAGAAATTTTCCAACCCGAAAAATTTCTAGACCGGATCGGGAATCGAACCCAGCCACCTCCAGCATGGTCATGCTTTGTAGCTGTGCCTTTACCGACTGAGCTAAGGGAGGTCCAAGGAATATGGTGGTGTGCTTATAACTATTTTCGATTAATTTGATTCGCAGCTAAATAAAATTAATAAATTCCTCCATTAAATAAAGTAAACAATATTTAACCCAGCTTCAAGATAAAGCTAGACAGTTATAATCAATTGGAGAGTCGGGATTGGAGATTGAATAAGCGCCTTTCAAGTTTACACACACAACTAAAGAGCAGAATAACAGCTGTATAAAAGCGTAAATGAATATGCAATAAGAGCTTGTCAGAACCGTCCCAACAGCCATAAGTAACTGACTAATTTCGCCAGATTTGCTTGTATATAGGTTGAGTAAAGGTTACCTCATAACGATTTACTATCAGAAAGTTGGTGGTATGAACGGCCTCGTGGAAGATTATCATCTGGCTGTCGTGAATCACTGTTACGACATTTTAGTTTTGACTGAAACATGGCTCAATTATCGAACCATTACAAACTATGTCCTTGGTGCTGGCTACGGAATATTTCGCTGCGATCGAAACACGAATAATAGTAGGAAAACTATTGGGGGAGGCATCCTTATCGCATTTAATTCCAAGCTGAAAGCAGAAGTTATCGAGGACAATTCCTGCAACACGATTGAACAATTGTGGGTGGCTATTCAACTTGGTGATCGTCAATTGCTTCTCTGTGCATTGTACATCCCTCCAGATCAAACCCGTAACTTGGAGCTTATTAGCGCACATTGTCGATCCGTCTTGGTCGCTTCAGACAATGCAGGACCTTCAGACGAAGTTATTGTTCTTGGCGATGTTAACCTACCGGACATTGCATGGCCTCCAACCCATATATAGTGGTTTCTTTTGTCCTGATCACGAGCGTTCATCTTTCCACGTAGGAACCATCCAGCTCCTGGGCAGTTATAGTACCGCAATTCTGTCACAAATCAACGGCCTGTTGAATGAAAACAACCGCATCCTAGATCTCTGCTTTGTGAGTGGTCGTAAGTAATACAGCTCCTTTCCTCTCCACGGCACTCGAACCTATAGCCAAGGAAGTGCATCATCACCCTGTTTTAGTTATCGTTATCGAAAATAATATTGTCCATGATTTCATCAGTACTCCAAACGCTGTGTCATATGACTTCCTTTAGAGGTGACCATCGCAGTTTTGTTCATGTGCTGCCTATCCTAAATCGGGAGCATATTCAAGATCCTGTTGACGTCAACATTGCTGCACAAACCTTTTCTCACTTCTTGTCAGTCACGTTTCCAAAAAGACCATGCATATCTAATCTCGCGTCCCGCGACGAAAGATCGAAAGAACAATGAAGGCTGCTCCCAGAAGATTTACTACATTCCACACACTACCGCTGAAAAGCTACTATGTCAGACTCAACCACGAGTAAAAGCGGTTAAGTCGTCTCTGTTTTCAACGCTATCAAAGGACGATTCAACGGCGGCTAAAATCACACCCGAAATCCTTCTGGAACTTCGTAAATGAGCAACGCAGGGAAGTCGGCTTACCCTCTTCCATGATTTTTAATGCTGGCAATCAACAAGACATTTGTTCTCAGCCAAATTTGCAAGTGTGTTTGTAGACGAGCAACTCTACGCTAATTTTATTACTTCCGCGGCCAGTAATGTTCCTTTGGTCAACCAAACACTCAGCGTGGTCGAAGCCACTACATATACAATTTCTAGTGCTGCATCTAAACTTAAGACTTCAGCCCAATGATGTTCCGTCGATTATTCCTAAAAAGAACATCACTTGTCTTTTAGATCCACTGCGCCGCCGGGGAATCACGTCGCTGAGTCCTGTATCAAAACTTTTTGAATTGGTTGTCATAGAGTCCCTAAATGCGCATTGCAAGCAATATCTAAGAATAGATCAACACGGATTCATAACTGGGCGTTCCACAACTACGAACTTGCTGTGCCTAACGTCTTACATTACATACAGTTTGATTGCTCGGACCCAAACGGACGTTATCTACACAGATCTTACGGCAGCCTTCGATAAGCTGAACCACGAAATGGCGATCGCTAAGCTTGATAGACTAGGGATCGGTGGAAATCTGTTGAGATGGTTTCGTTCATATCTCACGGATTGCCAACTGACAGTAACTTTGGGTACTTGTCGCTCAGCAAGCTTCTGCGCAAAGTCCGGTATACCTCAGGCTCAGGGTAGCCATCTGGGACTATTGGTATTTCTCCTTTACTTCGACGACGTTCGCCATGTTATCACAGGGCCACGATTATCGTTTGCAGACGTCTGAAAGTTTTTCTGCGCATCCGCTCACTCGCCGACTGCCGTTCTCTTCAAAATCAGATTGACATCTTTGCTGACAAGTGTAGTCTAAACCGACTGGTGGGCAACCAGCTAAGTATACAATCATTACTTTCTCACGCAAGAAACAACCGATTATTTTCAACTACAATCTACTAGGCACGACTATGCATTGCGTGAAAGACTTGGGCGTTTTTCTAGACTCAAAGCTGACATACTCACACCATATATCGTATGTCGTCGACAAAGCGTTCAGAACTCTTGGCTTTGTCTTCAAGATTACTAAGAACTTCACATACATTTACTGCTTGAAATCGCTCTATTGCTCTCTCGTACGATCCACGTTGGAATCAGGGCTGGGTAATGTCATTTTCAATGAAAGATCTGAAGCAATATTTACAGAGATACTTCTGCCACTATCATCGGATGACGAAACGATGACAGAGATTTTCTTCAAAATCTCATCGATTTTTGTGTCATTACAGAACGTGACAGTGTTGTGATCATCGTGATTACTAGCTCATGTATTGCTATTAAAGTTACTTGTATTGAGTAAATCTTAAAAATATATTCACTCTACCAATTACATACGGTTGCTTGCTTAAATTCATCTAAATCAGTTAGAAATGCTTGATGTCAAAACCGCATAAGAATTATTCTCATGAGTGCTTGATCATTGGAAAATTACAAGAAAGCTAATGATCGGTCGGTTCGTCTCATAATAGTGAGAGAACATGTTTTCTCATTGTCACCAGCTCTGGAGCCCAAACTGCAATATTTAATAGGGTCGAGCGAATTGAATCTGTGCAACGATGTTTTCTTCGCTCCTCCGTAAGCTGCCTTGGAGATACCCACTTCGTCTTCCAAGCTACGAGAATCGCTGCCAATTGATCAATGTCGAGCCCTTACCTATCCGAAGAGATGTTTTCAAAGCCTTAACCGTCGCCGATACTCTGCAAGGAAGAATCGACTGCAAAGCAATTCTGCAACAAGTGAACATTAATGTTCAACCTCGATCACTACGCAACAGTTTTATGCTGAGACTTCCACTTCTTCGAACTAATTATAGCTTAGGGAGCGGCTATTTACGGCTTGCAGGGAGTGTTCAACCGAGTAGCGTCGATGTTCGATTTCCACTTGACACGGAATATGCTTCGCCGAAGATTCTCTTCCTGTTTTGCTAACCGAAGGCGCTTGACGCCAAACAGCTAAGTGTAAAATTTAAGACATAAATTTTTAGTAACTTGACAATGCTTTCCTAGTTAGTTTCGTTTGTAACTGTAGTTTATGTAGTCTGTATAATCTGTACTTTTTTTTACAACACATCATTGAGACTATTTCTAGTCTGTTGATGCAAACATAAACAAATAATCAAATATCGTATAGCATTTAATACGAACATGTGAGGACCAGAGCTGGGTCCTTCAAGGTTGTCAACTCACCATTTTGTGGCAGAAGAATTGTAGTCATGTCATCATCAAAATCGCCCCACGGTTAATTCATTTTGAATTCCCTTTCGGATCCGCTTGGAATGCTTCTTGAAATTCATTCCGATTTTGTATGCAATATGCACAATCCCCATAAAATTCTCCTCAGAACTACCTTAGAATTCACTGGTGGTTCTTCTTACAATTTTCATGAAATGCTTCTCATCATTACCTGAAATTTATGTTCAAAATCCATTAAAATTCTCCCCAGGGTTCGTTTTTAATCATCCCTAGAGATCTCCTCAAAACTCATTTTGTCATTGTAATTCTCTAGACAATTCTTCGAAGTGTCAGAATCCTAAAATGTCCAAGAACCATGATTTTTTTTAAAATACGTTACATTTCAAATCCGAAATCTCGCAAAGCTCGAGAACGTGAATAATTGGCTTAGTCTCAAATTATTAATAAATTTCACTTGTTACCTTAAACATAGTTTTTATTCGGTGGATTTCACTGTATTATTAAAAAAATATGATCAATCTATCAATACGGTCAAGTGCCGTTGAAATAATTTACATGTAATTTAGATGATTAAATTCATGTTTATTTTTCATTCAAGAATATTTAAAAGTACGAATTTATCTAAATCATGCTAACTAAGCAATTCCATCGTAAAAACTTAGAATGGATCTTAGGATTTTGTAACTGATGAACTTAGGATTTCGTAGTTGACTTTTTTGATTATTTCGCTATCAGGGTGTCCCTTTCCGTGTTAAGGTGGTCGGAACTTTTTTTTTTAGAATGAACCAACCATAATGGTATTTCAAAGTGAAATGTTGCTACTGAATAACTGTAAAATCCTGGTAAATCTGGAATACTGGCAGCGCTGGCTGGAAGCTTCCTATTCGTCGATGCCGTGGCTTACTTTCGTACAGTTATTCCCGATTTGGGTAGTTAGATATATGGTAGCAACATATTGGAGACGTAGGAGAGTGAGAGCTCTCTGGATAATCGATATATGTTGGAGCTGTTTGAGTGCCCGTTGTGTGTGGACTGTTCCTACGTTCCTCGTCGCTCGGTCATTACGGGTATGAAACAATGAGCTGGCTAGGTTATTGATGTTGTTGTTGTTATCGGTGGAACTTTTATTGCTGTTTGGAATTCTTGGATTTTTATATCGGACGACGACTGTGAGGTGGAATGCCAAAAAACGTTCGTCTTTTAAATTTATGATTATCATTTTATTTTTCACTGATTTATTACTTGTGGAGAACTGAGAACTTAATAAAACAAATTTCCCACAGTGACAAATCATTCTTAATCTAAACGAACTTTTCTTTTCTATTTCCAGGTATGTACGAACAACGACAACTCAATCATCCAACACTTTTTGCAATGATTTCTGTAGTTAGTAAGTATACTGCAGTAGCAGTATTGTTTGAAGGATTTCCTGAATGACGTTTTTATAGACACAGCTGTTTGACCGAAATAGCGAGTGTTATTTAAGTATTTAAAAAGATATTTGAAATTTGATCGACCATGCGTTGATGTTCTTGCTTCGAGCCAACCGATCGACCCAGAAGTGATTTGTTCAACAAGTTTTGAGATGTGTTTGTAACTATTTTCCCAACCACAGCCCGTCACTTATGACCATCCATTACAGACCAAGACAAATAACACTGGTTGTAATGTCCCAATTGAAACAACATCAGTCGAAACATGGTTGCTCAAACAGCAGTATAAATCTTTCGTTCCATCGCCCAAAAAGCACCCAAGTAACAACACCAATTAATCCGAACCAATTAATCCCCATAATTCCACATCCACAATGCGAGCACACCATTCGCTGACAACAAAAGCAAACCGATTTCGGTTTTATAACACCTATCGTTCGATTCATTTTCCCCACTTGACTCCGAAATCGATTACATGAAGCTTTTCCCTTACATAACCGCCACCGAGACCAGACGGAGAAAATGACGGCCACCACCATTGGCATGGCTTTGGCTGTCTTGAGCTGAGCACCTGCAGCACCAACGCCATGTTTCTAAAAGCGTTCCTTTTTCCGATTTTCCTGCTCCGTTGCCAACACAGACAGGGATCGACGGAGGAAGGAAGAACGGGCGTGTCTGTCTCTCTTACTTTATCCAAACTCAAACACAAAACGTTCGCCCCTCTCTGGCTGGTTGCGTCGCCGTCGTCGTCGTCATCACCCCCACACAGTCCGCTCGGTTTACGGTTGGTAGGTGGTGAGACAGGAAACCCTGACTACCGTGAGCACAACATCGAATTCGGGATTAGTCTAGGTCAGGAATTCGGCCGGAGAAGGATGCCATCATGAACGGGAAGGGAACTCGGGGCAGACTTTTCGAAGTACTCCTAAAAACTTAGTCAAACATCAAGACGAGGGAGCGAGGATGCGTATCGAATTTTAGATTTTTGGCAGACGCTCGTCTCATTGGAAGAAGGTTAGGAGGAAAATTCGGAGAGAAAGGTAACAACCCGGAGGGAACGTAAAACCGAACATAAAATGTGGCGCAGACAGACACCGGTTTTCCCCCGGATCCCCGGTGTCACCGCGTGCCTTTTGGTGACGTGCCGATGGGACGATACTGATAGGGATTGGGGAAAAAATCCAACGGATGCCACCGGCTCCGGAGGGTACTTTGTGATGGGAAAAATTTTCACCGGGGTTTATATTGGTTTT
Organism: Ochlerotatus camptorhynchus; assembly: GCF_037179485.1. Classification (NCBI taxonomy): domain Eukaryota; kingdom Metazoa; phylum Arthropoda; class Insecta; order Diptera; family Culicidae; genus Ochlerotatus; species Ochlerotatus camptorhynchus. The sequence goes on from NW_027041148.1 coordinate 33,371, forward strand.
CTGGTGGGAAGTCGGCTCTGTTGTTTCTGTGTCTTGCTTGGGGGAAAATTCGATCTTCTTTGTTTCAGGGGCTTACTTAATATCAACCGAATGGCTTTACTCTCCGAGTAGTTGCCGAGCTGGGCAGGTGAGGTAATAACAAATTTATGTCAACTGGATGGACTTTTCCAGTACCGTCATAACTTTGCCCCTCTCTGGGATGGAAAATGTACGTGAAAGTGCTTTTCGGGATATAACAACAGGGGTTGATGCTGAACAGATTTTGAGCTTCATTTGAACATTCAGAAGATCAACCATTGGACGGGAATTTTATTCAGCTTGAATTTTATGGCAAATTTAAGGTTGTTTTGGATTTCTGCTGTTTCTGTGGATAATTTTTGGTATTGCCTAGCCAAAAGACTTAGTTGAATTTTGAAGGAATTGGCAGTTTGTCTTCTTCAACATTAAGGAAACTCGTATATGCTATGTGAACAACTTTCTAGAGTATACAAACTGATGGCATGCATGATAAATACGGTTTTAAGGTCTGTATCCAACATAATCCGGACACATCAAAACCTAAGTTAAACACAAAAACATAGTTATTCGGTATTTGCATACAATTTTCGAACTTTGCGCTTAACTCCATCCATTAGGGTTTGTACAGACTCCTCAGATATCGACCGTGGTGGCGGTCTTTGTCCAAATTTGTTGGAAGTGTTTGATATCTTTGATTCTTTGTCTCTTTCCAGAAACCTTCCGCTTCATCAGAGCCCAATATCTCTCGATTGGAAGTAGCTCTGAACAATTTGACGGATTTGCGGTTTTTGGTAAAATATTCACTTGATTTGCTTCGTACCACACCATCACAGTTTTAGCATAATGGCATGATGCCAAATCGGACCAGAACAAAGGGGTTTCTTTGTGGCTTTTGACGATGGGTAGCAATCGCTTCTGCAGGCACTTTTTCTAGTAAATCTCCTTGTTGATTGTGTCTGTAGTGACGAAAGATTTACTATTTCGGCCACTCGAGAGAATTGCTAGCCAATTAAGGTGACTCAAACTTACATATGGAATGTTGTGTCTTTAGCAAACTTCCTTGTGCTAATGACTCCATCGTATTATTGAACATTGTAAATACTCTAAATGAAAACACCTAACCCTACACTATCAAGGGTTAGAGGACAACCAAAAATACACAAGCCAGAAAACGAAATTAGAGAAATTATATCAGCAGAAGGATCACCAACACATAAGATAGCCAAATGGTTAGTCAAGGAGTTTCAGACACTACGTCCAGAAACAGAATCAAGGCAAGTACCAAATACCAAAAAAAATCACAGAACAACTACAAGACTCAGGCAACATTGAAGACGACAAAATTATGGTTTCTTTTGACGTAGTAGCACTGTTTCCCAGTTTGCCAGTCAAATAAGCCATAAATCTATTAGAAGACTGGTTACTTCGACAACACACCCATGTAACAATTTGGGTTTTATTAGGGCTCTGAAGATCATTATTTAGACTTGTAGAATGCTATAAAAGCACGATAAAACTTGCAATGCTACTCGGGCATTGACGCAACATGGAAAACTAAAGTACAAACATACATAAAACTGACTAGACTGTGTATGGAAGAGAATTACTTTACATTTAGAGACTATTATAAACAAACGAAGAGAGCACCGCTGGGTAACCCTCTATCTCATTTCTTGTGTGAGCTGTTCATGGCTAAACTAGAGAGTGATCTTAAAGAGAAGGGATTTCTTCCAAAACGATGGTGGAGATATTGAGACAATATCTTCAGCATTATTAAGCGAGAATCTTTGCTAATCAGGCTAGAGATCATTAACAGTGCACGCAGGGATATCAAACTCACTTGTGAATAAGAGAAGGATGGAGTGTTACTGTTCTTGGATGTTCTAATTATTAGGGACTCTACTTCACTGACATTTGAAATCTACAGAAAACCGACAAATACGAGACGAGTTATACCAAACACTTCCAACCATTCTCACCAAATGATCCATATGTCCCATATGATCCATCTAGAGACTTTACCACTTACTGTAACAGGAAAGAAAAAATAGTTAGCCGACTTAGTCTATATATTTGAGACAGCAAGACGAAACGGATACCAAAGAAAAACCATCCAGGTTATAATTGAAAAACACAGAAACAACAAATACAAAAGATCATTGACTACATTAACACCAATAATAGATAGCCTACGACGAGTGTCTGTAGATTACGAACATAACTTAACCAGACCATTACGAAATAAACTGAGAAAATTTGGTATTGACATTCTTTTCACCAGCAGAAACAACCAACTAAAGACAAGATTAGGAAACCCTAAAGACCCAGTTAACGATTTAGAAACAGCAGGAGTTTACAAAATATCCTGTTCCCAGTGTGACAAAATCAAAATCAGAAGCTATCCTCAAAAGCAAAATAATCAAATTCATTTCGAGCAAAATGATTATTTTGAATCTTGTCGACCCCAGAGCCTAAAACCTAGATATTATCATCAATTCAGCATGAGGCAATAATTTGCTATCGATCTGTAAAAACCTACACGACACGTTCTGCAGTGCTATATTTGTTAATTTTTAAAAAATTTAAATAATCATTTTGCAATTTGATACTCAAAATCATCCCCACCAAGATGAAGTTGAATATTAATATTGACAATACAGAGGCGATAATGAACATCCAGCCACGAATGAAGAAAAACAAATGTTGACTTCGATACTCAGAGGTTGCCTTGATCAATAGAATTCTGTTATGTCAAAATTCAAATTCATGAAGGTAGTTGGTCTATCTGTTAAGGTTGTCTTCGTTTTCAGCAGGGTTAAGTGTAAAAGAAATGAATTTTATCAGCAATGGACTGTACAGGAGTTAAGGCTTGTTCTCGAAAAAAATGCACCATTTTCATCCGTGTGTAACTTTTTTATCCGTGGTTAAAAGTTGATGAAAATCTGGGTATAACTAGGAAATTTCATAACAATAATTCATAAGTGGTTATTAAGATGTCATCGAAACAAGAAGAAAATCGCCAGAGAATTTTACGCGCCGTCATGGAAAATCCGACTGCGACCATGAGATGGATCGGAAGACAACTGGGAATCACCCATACAACTGTGTCTCGGGTGGTAAAATCGTTTAAGGAATCCCAGACGACCGAGCGGTTGGCTGGAAGTGGAAGAAAATCGAAGACAGCTGACCCTGTGAAGGCCCGGAAGGTGTTGGATTATTTCAAGCGTAATCCGAACCTTTCGATTCGCGACGCGGCTCTGAAGGCAAAGTATTCCGCCTGGTTCGTTCAGCAAACCATGAAACGAACTGGGTTTCGTGTATTCAAGGTCCGGAAGGCACCGAACTGGCGTGATCAACAAAACACGGCGGCCAAATCCTGCGCAAGAAAGCTGTATCGAGAGTGGTTAACGAAACCTATGTGTGTGATGACGAAACCTACATCAAGGCAGACGCAAAGCAGATACCGGGGCTGGAGTTCTACGTTGCCAAATTACGGTTTGATGTCCCGGAAGACATAAGGAAGAAGTGACCAAATTCACCAAAAAATACTTGCTCTGGCAGGCCATATGCCAATGCGGTAAACTTAGTAAACCGTACATCACAATGGGTACCATCAACAGCGAAATTTACCGCACCGAGTGCCTCCAGAAGCGTCTGTTGTCCTTCCTGCGGTCCCACGGAGGCGAGACATTATTTTGGCCGGACCTGGCATCATGCCATTACGCGCGATCGACGTTGGTTTGATACAGAGACAATAACGTTGTTTTTGTACCAAAAACCGCCAACCCCCCAATTCACCAGAGATTCGTCCGGTGGAAACATTTTGGGCCATAATCGAAAGGAAATTGAATAAAATAATTTTGTCGAAACATAATCCATATGTATTAGTTCATTCCCTGAAAATTTAAAGAAATTCCGACTTAAAATAAATTTTTGGCGAACACTTTTGTCTGGTGCATTTTTTTTTCGAGTACCTGGCCTGGCAATTCTGATTCGCTCAACCGAAAGCTTAGCTGAACATGTTTTTTTTGTTTTTACACTTGATTGAATTAAAAAAAAAAAAAAACAAAAATTATTTGCTTTTTTTATAAAAAAATTAATCGGTCAAAATTTTGTCAAACAAGAATGCGTTTTAATGCATTCTTGTTTGTCAAAATTTTGATCGTGACACCCTTAAGGCCTATGAAAGTATATTCAAGTCCCAGCTCTTTAAAGTTTTTCATAGTTGAATTTTATTTTTAAGTGTAAAAGATTTCGTCGTATTTTTAAGTCAAAAAATCATTCCCAAGTCAAATCCGAGATTATATTTTTCATGTCTCAGAAACTTTAAAAAAATTTTCGTTGATTTGAATTTCGAAATTTCTTTTTCTTAGCCTCAGATTTATGTCATTGTAATTTCCGATTATGTCTCAATAGTCTTGAACGAAATTTAATTCACTATGTTAGACGTTTCGGTCTTGCAGCATGAGAGCTTCGAAGTGAGTAAATCGAAGCTTCTCTAGGTTCTTTGAAATTGTTGAACCTTAACCTAAAAATCTTAAAACTCACTGATTCAGGCGTATACTACAGAACTTTACGTGGCATGAGATCTGAAAAACAAAATAAGTCAGCGGTATATCTTTTTTCCACGGCTACATCTCTAGTTGCCAAAATCGAGATGTTTTTAACTGATAGGATGAGTGCTTAAATGTCGTCATATTATCAAAAATAGTCCTTGTTCTGTTTTTATCAAATTTAGCATAACTTTAGAAAAATAAATGATCTAAGAAAACTTTTATTTCTTAAAACATATGTTAATCTTGTTAAAATCCATTTCGAAATAGAATATAGACTTCTAAGCGATAATGTATAATTTTAAATTACTTTTTAAACAGTTGTTTTTATAACAATCAAGCTGGAATAGGCTCTATAGTTAAACATATTTGAATTAATCAGCATTACTTCAAAAGCATTTTTTCACATATTTCGGTGTAATTTAGAAATCTTTATCCTATTGAGTTACTTGCTCTCTTTAAATTTGAAAATAAACTGAATTTGTGAAATTAGAAAGCATGTTTTCGTTAAAATGTTTGTGAACTTCGTAAATATCAAATGTAGTACCTCGACTAATATATCATGGGCATCCTTCAAACATGAACGTGGAATTTACATTCAATTAAAATGTTTTTATGGTGCCGCTAAAGTACCGCAGTGTGAAAATTTAACCGAAGTTGAAATTGAGCGAAGGCCATTAATGCGACAATACTAATCAAACCCACACTCCTTTACCTAACTCATACTTTGATGGATGAAGGATTGAGGTATTTCATCAAATCCACAGACAAAAGAGTGGACATCGATCACGCAGTTTAGCAATGTACGAATAATGAAGCCACCAGAGACCGACTTTTGAATACCCTCGAGGCCCAAGGAAGACAATCCTATATCCCTATCAGAGACGTGTTGGGTACCCACGATCTCTGCTATATGCAGTTGATTTATGTGTTTCTGTAAATGTCTAGTATAAGAATTTAATTAGATTGTCTTTTGTTTCTCTATATTAGTTTTTGTTTCTCTTGTCCCCCGCCTCGATGAGTCTCATCGTCGCCCACTGGTCACCATACCCGGTCGGATTCCAGACGAGTCTACAACCGCACTACCGTTCATACAGGCGACAACTCTCTAATAAGACAACGAAACCCCACGCCCAAGCTCCTCCCCTTGTCTTATCCTTCGAAAATGTACCACTCTAACCTCGGGTAAGCCGCGAGTATTCGGCTCAACTCCTTCTAGACATAGAATTAAGTGAATTTTGTTACAAACAATGAACAATGAATTATCGGCTCCGTAAAGCTAACGCGATTGAGCCTTACAAATAAACGAACTTGAAACTGCTAAGGTTCAATGAACTCAAGGCGCTAGTGTTTCCATTTTCCGTCTATTGTTGGCTTTCCAGGAATTGACCACTTTGTCAAGCAGTTTTGGCGTGACTTTCTACCAGCGATTTCACAAAACTGGACCAACTAATTTCTATTTTTTTGTGAAACGCACAAATGTTGGCTACTTTTTTCGAGGTTCTAGAAGAAAAAATCTCAAAATAATGTTTCATTTCAAAGTTCGAGTGGTAGTAAACGCCATTTTATCTGCTCGAAAGAAGTGGTTAATTGACCACTTTGTCAAGCAGTTTTGGCGTGACTTTGTACCAGCGATTTCACAAAACTGGACCAACTAATTTCTATTTTTTTTTATGAAACGCACAAATTTTGGCTACTTTTCTCATGGTTCTTGAAGAAAAAATCTCAAAATTATGTTTTATTTCAATGTTTGAGTGGTAGTAAACGTCATTTTAACTGCTCGAAACAGGAAATATTTAAGTTCAGGCTTGTTCGGTAAGAACATTTTTGAGCTACCATCTCATTTTGGAAAATTCTATTCAATCCAAGGGGTGGTAACTCTACACATTTATTTTGTGCCAACTTTTTTCTCCGTGTACCTCAGTGTGTCGCAGCTGTGCTGGCAGTGCCGAGAAGTCATTGAAAAACGAGCCGGACTATCGACTTACAAGAAGGTAGTGACTCCAAATCGCGATGATAAACAAAATACGACGGCCAAAGCACGATCCCGGAGGCTGTACACGACGATGCTGACGAAGTTTGACTGCGTGGTAATGGACGACGAAACCTACGTCAAAGCCGACTACAAGCAGCTTCCGGGACAGGAGTTTTATACGGCAAAAGGTAGGGGAAAGGTAGCAGATGTTTTCAAGCACATAAAACTGTCAAAGTTCGCAAAGAAATATCTGGTTTGGCAAGCCATCTGTACCTGTGGCTTGAAAAGCAGCATTTTCATAGCTTCCGGGACTGTCAACCAAGAAATTTACGTGAAAGAGTGTTTGAATAAACGTCTGCTGCCTTTCCTGAAGAAACACGGTTGTTCCGTACTGTTTTGGCCGGATTTGGCATCTTCCCATTACGGTAAAAAGGCCATGGAGTGGTACGCCGACAACAACGTGCAGGTGGTTCCCAAGGACAAGAACCCTCCCAACACGCCAGAGCTCCGCCCAATTGAGAAATACTGGGCTATTGTCAAGCGGAACCTAAAGAAGACCAAAAAAACTGCTAAGGGCGAGCAGCAGTTCAAGGCAAACTGGCTTTCTGCGGCGAAGAAGGTGGACAAGGTGGCTGTACAAAATCTGATGGCAGGGGTCAAGCGTAAGGCCCGGCAATTCGGATTTGGAAAAGCGGAAGCCTAACTGAATATTTTTCCTGAATTTTATACTAATTGAACTTGAAAAAGAAATTTAATTAATAAATTTCACCGATAATTTAATAAACGATTTCACCGATTTACACGCGTTTTCCCTTGACCAAATTTTGACCGTATCACCCTTTATACGGGTGGATTTTGCCAAGACGATCATGGTTGGTGTAGCAGCAGTAGTAATAGCAGCCGCTGCCATGGATGTCTTTGAGCAGTTCCAGGAGGCGAGGTCGGACGGTACAATTTTTGTTTGGTTGTTGACTTTCTGACTAAAACTCAAGCACCACTTGTTGTGACCGGACCAAGATTTCCAGGATCGGCCGCAACAACACGAATTAGCGATGGAGCTCCCATGGCTGTGGCTGCTTCCCATGCTGCGGATGTTCTGGCGGCTGCTGCTGCTGCTTTTGTTGTTGCTGTCCCTTCTGCTGGTCCGACTCCTCCAAAATTCGTCAAAATAATATTGCAGGAGACGGGCCATCAGCAGAAGCAGCAGCCGCAAGAACAGCAGCAGCATTGGAAGCAGCCGCATCCGTGGGAGCTGCATCGCTAACTCGTGTAGCCTTGGCCGAGGCTGGAAACCTCGATCCGGTCACGACACCGCTGTCAGCTGTTCTTAGTCTTCTGTTCATCTAATGAACGGATAGAGCCCAGATACGAGGAAATGTGCTCGGGACTGCCATCACGGGAGTCTGTGTAATAATTTTCATAACGAAGCTGGAGGATATCATGAACCCGGGAGGGGTGATAACTTTGGGGGATACAGATGAGCCCCGAAATGTTGGGATTGTTGAGTGTTGCTATGCATGAGATTGCCCTGATTTCTTGATGGGCACCACCGAGCAACTCGGTTTTTATTTTGCTGGATCTCAGTATAAAACTTGCCGAGATTAAGCTAAATTTATGTTTGTTAGCTGAGATCTCGACAAAATTTCCATTTGTTAGCTGAATCTCGGCAAGTTTTTGACTGAGATCCAGCGAAATAGAATGCTGAGCTGCTTGCCGAGCTGCTGTGATTTGAAAAAATTGAATTGTCTTCTAGCAACATCAATAACAAATTTTGACAAATGCGCAAAAAAAAGTTCAGTGTTTCCAGTAACTTTGAAGATCAGAAAATTGTAACCATGGGGGCCAAACAGTGCGAATGACTGTGCCCAGGTGTGTCCAAGCTTGTTTTTGGTACACTGTGCGTAGTGACCAACCCCTTGATTCAATCGTTTTTAACTACTCCAGAAGTTTTTTTTTCTTCGAGTATCGTCCGACTTCCTTGATAAGCCTTTTTGGCTTCGCATGGAAATGCTTTACCGGAAATTTCTTCTGACTTCCTTCGGAAAATTCTTCTGACTTCTTCTGGAATATTGTTCGGATATTCCTGTGAAGATCTTCAGTCTCCTTTGGAAGTTTCATCAACCTTTCTCCATAAGCTTCTATGAAAAACTTCTTGTATGTTTCACTCAAAATCCTTCAAACATTGTTTCCCGGGAAATAAGAGCGGATTCCTGAGAATCGGGAAACTACATTTTTGATAATTTTCCCAATAATGGTTTCCCAGGAATAGTTTCGCGTATACATATGTTAAAATTTATGTTCTAACCCTGCATGGAAATAAATTTTGAAAAACATGAAAATTACGATAGAGCCAATGAGGGAACCTTCTTCTTCTTTTTCTTCGCATTTCAAGCTTATTGTATATCGCATATTAGTTTATTGCGTGCTCTCAACTTAGTGTTCTAGATGCACTTCCACAGTTATTAATTGAGAGCTTTTGATGCTTGTACCATTTTTGCATTGGTACAATTGTGTGGCAAGTCCAATCATACTTCTATGCCCAGGGAAGTCGAGAAATTTTCCAACCCGAAAAATTCCTAGACCGGACCGGGAATCGAACCCAGCCACCTGCAGCATAAAATGGTGTTATAGTCGATTAATAATTGAAATGTCAATCGATTTTAATAACACCAGTTTCATTTCAAAGCTAAGATTGTGACATCTTGGATTTGTAGTTTAAATTTGCCTTCTTGTGTCTAGGGTGCTCATTATTTCCTTTAACAGGAAAAATACTGTTTCCATATGACGAAAATTTAACAACTATCAAAATTTCAGCCAAATGACCAACCACCGAATTTCGAATGCACTCTCCTAAATAGGCAATCCGTAAGCCGTCAAATACACTGAAGTTACTCCCTCCGCCCAACCATCACCTCCACTGTTACGTATCGATCCCCACCGTCGTCCGCTGAATGCACTTGCCGAGCAAATTTTCGACCCTGAGAATCCATCGAACTGGAACTGAAAACAACACATCATTCTGGATTTAGCTCATTATCGGATTGGCGCACCCGGTCCGGTTATCTTATCGCAGTTCCAGTGCTCTTTGATAATTCACTTCAGGTAGTAGTTGAGTTGCCACTTCAAACTGATTGGAATTTGAAATGCCTTCTCTCGTGTCTCTGCTGCTGACAGTGGGTGGTGGTTTGATAGTTTTTCGTGCCAAAATCTGTTTTCCGTGCATATCTAGTCCATCCCACCCGCGACGATAACTCTGCATTAACCGCCTGAAAGCCCCGGCATTAATTTGTCCTTATGAACGCGTTGAAATTATGATTTACTGCTGCCGGATTAGGTGGATCACGTGCCACCGATTTACTAAATTGTATGAGAGCTTTTCTCCCGGGGTAGAAAATATCTAGGAAATAATTTCCCCGAAACTTGTGTCGTAGTCCGCAGGGTCGTTGACTTTTGGGACACTTTCTTCGGGTCCAGTGTTGGACTGTATGCTGACCGCGTAGGTCGCTTGGTGTGCGTGCGCTTTCCTTTGGTGGTCGTCGGTGCGAGGAAAAACCAACCACCAGAAGTGTGAGTCAAATAAATATCGATTAGTTGTAAAACACTGAAGGCCTAAATTTCCTCATCAGTTCGTTTTCGCTTGAATCGAAATGTTCTGGGCCACGGTCAATGACATTGGCCACTATATCGTCGACAGCTGCGGTATTACGCAGTTCTATTTCTGATGTTGACTTTACGCTTTTGTTATTACAATTTGTAAAAACCGGTACCCACCCCGTCGTCGTGCAGCACACAATCAGAATCCCGTATCGTTTTGTACGATTCAAGAAGCTTTATTAGAACCAATAGAATCGGATCCGGTCTCCTCGCGCCACCGCCGGGGGAGATAATTTCAATCGGATTACTTGGTACGAATAGGACGACGACGACGACGACGATGACAGCATGCTGTTATGACCCGGTAAAGTCATTGACATTGGGACTTGCCATCGCCCATGATGTGGCACCGACATAATTCAAACGACAACCTGTCGCCGGCGATGACGAAGACGAAGATGATGAGTGCGTGAGCTTCTTTCGAGGAAGGTGGGTGGGCCCCGCAATTCAGTCAGTCAGCAAGCAGTGGGTGCTTTTCGAGGGAAAAAGATTCCACCCGTGTTGTTCAAATAGTGATAACACGATGGCAACATTGAACGGAGAGAGCAGATCGGCGTTCTTTGAACTTGTTGTAGATAAATGTGTTTTAGTTGGTAATGTTTACGATCGCACCACGAAACACGTGCAAGGCGCCCATGGAGAGGAGGAGTTTCAAGCAAATTTAGACGGTTCAACATAGCATGAAAAGCATATTCATTTTTTTCAGAATTTCAGACAAAAATATAATAATTTAATACGCAGGATTTTTCGGAAAGTTTAGCAAAGAAAATGAAACCATTGTTATCATTGAATTTTTCAACTATAAATTCACTTTTCATTCAAGTGGACATCTGTTGTTCAGTAAGTTTCTGATCTATATTGTGAAGAAGAATAATATTTAGCATTTACTGACATTCTTTTTAAATTGATGCTAGCAGATGTTTATTTTTAGATTATTATTACAAACAATAAATCAGTGTTTACTCGGCTTTCGACAGCAGGCCACTCTCGATGTGTGCCCGCGATCGTCTTTCTACTCGGCAGCAACCATTGTGTGGTCCTCCACATTGTTCTTCATCAGTAGTTCTTTCGGTCGACGCGTCGTCGATTTTGGAAAGCAACCATTTAGTGATGAGTGTGTGAGTACTGACCACGTTTTGCGTCCATTACTGCAATGCACTCTGCCCCCCGTTGGCGATACTGCCATTCAATGAAACCACTGGAAACGATTCCCGTTCTGAAGGAGGAGACTTTATGGATAGCGGAAGATAAAGTGTTTATTGTGGTGTACCTTTTGACTATAGTTTTAAGATGTTTTGTATAGTAAACAAAAATCATCGGCTCTATAAAGTTAATTCAAATAAATGAATCAGCAAAAAAAAAACTCAATAAATCTCATCTAACTTACTAAGCTAATTTAAAAAAAGATAATTTGTGGCAGAAAAAAACTCATAGGACTTTCAGAGGACATAAGACAGAGACAATTTCTGGATTATCGGAACTACAGAAACCTAGAATCCCGAGGAGCTTAAAGATAATCGTTAATCTTTGGACCTGAGCTTCAGAAATCCCACTGCAGCCAGAGTTGAGTTTTAAATAATAATTAGTCTTTCATACCAGTGGCGCCGGGGTGTAGTGGTAAGTGTGATTGCCTCTCACCCCAGCAGGCCTGGGTTCAATCCCAGTCGGCGCCGCCGGGATGTTCTGATGCATAACATCTCTGATCATGTCACGGGAAGTAAAGCCGTTGGTCAACGGTTCATGAGTTGATGGGTCGATAGGTAGGGTCCAGGTGTGGGAGCTGCGTCCCTAGCGTCGGTAGCATTGGTGCTCATCGACATGTTTCGTCTAGAAACGATTCTCTGATGACTGTGTTGGGGAAGCAGCATATGCATGTACGTAATTGGTGGATTTGTTAGTTATTTCGACGCTTTTGGACAATGCTTGACATTTACCACTTTTTCAAAAGTTTCTTGTTGAATATCAACAGTCGGATCGATGCGTGGAAATATTTCTGATCGATTGGTGATAATATTATTGAAATTGGTCCAGGGGCAGCTGAATTATTAACTTTCAAAATCTTTCATAATTTCGTTACATGTTCCATTTTTGGTTTTCACAAAGTGTACCCTGATATAGAAATCGCAGACGTAGTCCTACGTCAAAAAAAGTGCTTTCGTTTCTATAGTTCCGAAAGTGTTCCAGAGGTTCCCTGATATAATATCTTAAAATTTTGTAAGCATCAAAGCCTTCTTAGGTTCCGGAAGTTTCTGGAATTTTCGAAGATGATGAGAGATTTGTAACATTTGTTCGAATGCCACTAGCCTGAATGACCCTTTCCTGAATATAACGCAAGCTCGAATCGTTTGAAAATAGTCTGATTTTGAGCTTAGTATTTGTAACTCTGTAGAAAACTCATCAAATATCTGAAATGTCTGATATTCTGATATTAGATATTGATCTCCCACCAAACATTCAGATATATTGCATAGTTCCCGAAAGCACTGCACATGTTTTAAGAAGGATTTTTTTTCTTTCTTAATTTATTATTTTCGGGCAAGTGGCATTCAGGCTAGTTGAATTCGGGTAAATGATGTATTCGGGCTAACTAGTGTCATTTTGGCTAGTGTTATAAAGCCCTTAAACTTCCTGTAAATTTTACTCATAAATGTCCGGTTTTATATTAAATTCTCAGAGATTAATGTGGATAATTGTCAGATCTCAAAATAACTGAGTTTTTCTGGTGTACCAGAAATTGTAGCATTGGGCTGAGTTGGCCTTCCGGAAGATCCGTAAAAATATTCAAGTTATGAAGCTGAGCTTAGAGCTCTGAAATGGGTTCGAAATTAATTATATTTAGCCCGTTCAGGTTAAATTTCGAACACTATATAAGATAATGTCGCGAAAAAAATCTACCCATAATCCAACAAAACCGATTGTTTATTTCAGTAGAGTAGACTTATATCTTTATCAAACGTAGCTTATTTGAATGTTAATTCTTTTGTCTGTAAGATTCTCGAACTTTCTGTGGGATACCCGCCATCAGGTTCCATACAGTATCCTCATATACCTTAGTGCGTCGTGCCTCCATATCCTTTTGAAATCATTGATGCCATTTGCTTTCCTATTTGTTTCGAATAGTTTCCGCTTAACCAGAGCCCAGTACTTTTCTATTGGACGAAGTTCTGGACAATTTGGCGGATTGTCTGTTTTTGGCACGTATTTTGGGACGGATTTTGCATAGTGACAAGAGGCCAAATCAGGCCAAAACAGAGCTGGAGTGCCGTGGCTTCTGATCGATGGTAGCAACCGCATTTGCAAATATTCTTTCTCGTACACATCTTTTTTGATAGTGCTGGTAGAGGTGAAACTTTTGTATTTCATATGGCCTACCAAACCAAATATGTTTTGGGGAATTTCTAAAACTTCTTTGTCCGGAAAAACTCGGCAACGGCATTCCTTTGCATTGCAGTATAAATCGATTTGTTTCACTTCCAACCTTCCGATCCACAGGTAAGCGCTGGTCAAACGATTTGCACATACTAAACACGGTACTCTTCAGCAGTTTTAGATTTTTGACAAGATCGCGTACCGACAACGTTGAATTTCGCTGCCGTTCGTACAAAATGCGTTTGCGTACTTCCACTTGATTCGACGCCATTTTACCAAACAGAACAAGAATGTTAACATGTTGTACCACGAACAGCGTTGCCAGGTCATGTTTAGAAAAATCTGGCAATTTTATTTTGAAGCGAAATTCACCGGGCTGAAGTGGTTATCAAAGCTTAACATCGTGGAACTCACACACAGTTTACGGGTAACTCCACTATTCGCATGACCATTACAAATAATTTTATGCCAAAGAATAATTTTATTATATTACTAAAATGAAAGTCTGATAGCTTCAGTTTTGAAGTCTCAGGATCTTGCAATGATTCTAAATTCTGGATTTTATATTTTTCGTGCGTCCCAGATCATGAATTTTTTGTCAGTCTGAATTTACTTGGAACTCTTCACAGGATATCTTCGCCTTTTTTTAGTTCAATCCGAATCATCCTAGAATTCATATTTATTTTCTATATTCCCCTAAAATAATCTTGAAAATATCTAAACTTTTCCAGTCACATTCTAAAAGTTCTTAGCATTACCTCTTGTAATATCTTATAAATCACTCACCAGTTCTACAACTCTCTCAAACTCCCAATTCCCAAGAATTGGCTTAATTTTCTCTATGAAATTCATAAAATATTTTAAACAATTTACTTGATACACTCTTCAGAATGACCGTCACACACTCGACATATCCGACAATTTTCTTTGAACTGCTTTGTAGGTAAGGTCAGAATTATTTTGAAATCTTTTTCAGTATTACCTAAGTACTCAAGTACTTTGCCAACATGGTTTCGAAAGTCTCCCAGAAATTTTATTAAAATATTCTCCACAGAAACATTGGACAGAATTCCATTGAAATTATTCTCACGATTCGTATCAGCATACTCCTTAAGTTTCATCATAAGAATTTTCTATGATTGCTCTTCCGGATTGTATTTCCTTTATTGACAAAATCTCCATGCAATTCTCATCAGAGTTGACAAGATAATTGACACCGTCTTCAACCAGAGGTTGCACAGACTGAATATTTAACACTAGACAACGGACAACACCCACACCCAGTAGACCAGTAGGGATTTACACCGGCTGGAGCGGGAATCGAACCCTCACTTCGTGGCACTCACAATACGCCTAAATGATGGGTGACGCTGCACGACCCCGAAGCCCACAAAGATGTATGTAGCTCTACTCAGAATTAGCTTGAAATTCTCCTTTTACTTCACAAGGAATTCGCCTCACACTTCACTGTGAACTATGTACAGAATTACCTTAAAAAGTTAAAAAAAAATCGTTGCTTTCGAGGATCAGTTTTGATGACAGCATTCCTAAATCACAAGAATTTTGGAACGCAAATTGGTTTCATTAAAATTTTTGAAAATTACAAATTTGAATTATAGTAAGGGATTCTGCAGCTATCTATTTCTAAGTCTTAGGCTTTCTTTGAACAAATTTTTAGATCGAACGTTCAAAATTCAATCATTCAAAATTCTGACCCGTTCTGAGAAAACACGTTCACGAACTAGCACTTTTCATCCCAACTAACCATAGGCACGTTATTTCGTCTTTTTGGTTATGGAACTTACAAACATTGGTATAGCCGATACTTGGGATGATTCTGAATGGAAATTCAAGTTTTCGTAAATCTAGGACTTTAAAAATTTCACACTCTTCAGCATTCTTCTCACAGTATAAGACTTGAGGGGTTTTGGAGTGGGTTGAGTAATTTCCTTTTAATTCTGATAAAATTCCTTTTCTTTTGACAGGCATGAGTATTTCGTCCACTACTGAGACTCTAAATCTTAGAGTTTGAATATATAAGCTAAGGGCTGTTTAAAAAATTGTTGAGTGTATTCCAAATTTGATGTGGCTATTTGAGTTGTAAATTCAATATTTTTTCTATGGAGCAGATTTAGTATCCTGGCGCGGGTGACCAAACGTCATGACATGAATTTTGCAGATTCAAATTCAAAATTTCTGTTACAACCCTTTTGTTTTTATGATAGACATCAATTGAATTAAACATGTGCCA
The DNA here is from genome assembly GCF_037179485.1 of Ochlerotatus camptorhynchus. NCBI lineage: Eukaryota > Metazoa > Arthropoda > Insecta > Diptera > Culicidae > Ochlerotatus > Ochlerotatus camptorhynchus. Next base: position 49,191 of record NW_027041148.1, read on the forward strand.
AAACAGATACACATGGAACAACTTAAAATTATTTTTCACAACACTTGGAGTCGGTGCTTTTTTGATCGACTCCGACTCCGTATGCTCAAAAATGCGTCTGACGTCGACTCCACGGCGCTGTTTCAAAATACACTATGTGCTCGTGGAGACAAGATCAGAGCGGTTTTATTATGCGTTTCAAATATTTTATTTTGAAACTATAAAATTTATTTTTTGACGTAGGACTACGTCTGTGATTTCTATATGGGGGTACACTTTGTGAAAACCGAAAATGGATCATGTAACAAAATTATGAAAGATTTTGAAAATCAATAACTCAGCTGCTCCTGGACCAATTTCAATAATTTTATCACCAATCGATCAGATATATTTCTACGCATCTGTTAAATTTAAGACTTTATGATTTTTCAAAATGTCATTATTGAAAATGGAACGAATGTGCCACTGCTTGGATGATTAAAATAATCACCGATTGCCTGCGTAAAGCGATTTCCCTAACACATATTCCAAAGTTGAATTCCATCCGGTCTCACCAAACGGTGTTTATTCAATCGCCGCGTGGTGAGTGGTGGTGTTCTCCAGTACACAACGAAAGGCTCCCCGGAATGTGTGGTGGTGTCCGGTCGTCGGCATTAACTGCAGCAGCAGCAGTGCTTTCGGCGCGTGGCGTTGACCATTGTTCTCCAGTACACAACGAAAGGCTGCCTGCAAGCAGCGAGTTGCAGCCCACATGAGCATTCATAGAAGGAGGAAGAAGCCGCACCACTATTGATCGGAATCAGTAGCTCTTCGTGAGTCGCTGTGGGCCATCTATGCCAAGCGTGTCATACTAAAGAGTATACACAGACAGAACCCCGCTCAAATTCCTATTCCTACACAAAACACAAGCTCCTGTTGCAGTTGACAAATAAGATTTATTACATAAGACCACGTAGTCCTACGTCACCATTGCGTACAATCCCATTGGACTGTCCCAGGTAGCTTTTTACACTGAATTACACTCAACGTTTGCTATTGAACACTTGACTTTAATGGATATAAGATGTAGTGTATCGAACTCTGGCCCTAAGCTCTTCTTGTTGACGGCTATGAAACTCTTTTTTTTTGTCTTTATTACAGAGATTTTTAGCCATATGCCTAGTTCATCTCTTAAGATAGTAAAGAAAAAGAAGAGAGAGAGAAAAGATTGGGTTCTCAGAAGGAGATTCTCAATCTTGTCTGTGGTACATTTATCTAGCTAGATTGAAAAGGTGTAGAAAACTGCCAAAACGGCCAACAAACTGGAAATACAAACAAGGAACACTCAGATATTGTTGTAAAGATTCGCCTCCTTTAGGAAGGTGATGAGGACTCGTCGCCCAACAGGTTCCGAATGCTGATTGACTCAAAGCCGAAGGTCCTCCATCTCCGCGCAGTTCACGAGGATGTGCTCCACGGTGGCTGGCACTCCGCAGGTTTCGCAGGTCTTCTGGAACGGTGTTCCTCCGAAGTTGTGGGAGACTCTGCTGTGTCCGGTGCGCAGCCTTGACACCACTCGTTGTTCTCCAGGTTCCGGTGGTCGCCTTGATCTTCCGAATGTAGTGTGTCCTGTTGTTCCTCCACACGGTGTCCCAGGCTCTCCGAACCGTCCGCTTGATCCACTTTTTGACATCTTGGATCGGTACATTGCCGGTGGGCCTGGGTCTAGTGTGGCCTGAGGTGGTTGGCTGTTACGTTCCCTTGGATCCCGCAGTGACTTGGATCCACGGATGCTTCGGTGTTTCTGTTGTTAGGGTCAATATCACGCTGTGTGAGTCAGTTACGAGTAACATCGGCCGGTTGGCCGGTAACTTAACCACGTGGAGAATGGCCGCTGCCTCAGCTGAGAACACCGAGCAATGGGTCGGAAGCGATCTGCTCACAAGCAGACCATCTCCGGAGACCCCCATTCCCACTCCGTTCCTGGAGAGAGAGAGCCGTCGGTGTACCTAACTTCATAACCTTGGTAGTGCGCCCCGAGAGTTTCGACAACTGTCCGGCGTAAAGCCAGCGAGTTGTCTCCTGCCCAGAAGCGGTCCTTGATTCGGCTGTCAATTTTGTTTTTGTTCGATTGTCAACTTTTGTCTCCGTGCCAGTGGACCCTGGCCACTGGAGGGAGATCTACATCGGCGGCCGTGCAGAGGAGTCTGTTCGCCTCGATCCTGTTGTTTCCCGACGTTTTAGAGAGAAAGGCAGCGGCTTTGGTAGCAGTAGCTGCGGTGAAAACTAGCCGAAAAAGTAGGATACCGGCTTCAACGCATGCAGCGTCGGCCGGGGTAGAGGGCAGGATACCGTAGCCGTTGTACACCGGTTCCAGAATCTGGACGGCTTTCTCGTCGGCAAGGCATGTAATCTCTACACCGTACAGTAGGCGACTGTCGATGATGGCTCGAGCTACGTAGAAGCGGATTTCACGATTGTTGGATCGGTGGAGCCGGGAGATGGTCTTAATCAGGTTGGACCGACTGCGACAATCCTTCTTTACTTGTTGGAAGTGCGGCTCAAAGGATAAATTCCGATCGAGGAGCACTCCCAAGACCCTCATGGTGTGTTTGGTCGGTATTACTTGCTGTTTAATCATGATGGGCTGTCCGTTGTTGCAATGTCTGGTGGTACATATATGGCAGCGCACGCTCTTGCCGGCGGAAAGCTGGAAACCAACAGAGTCAGCCCATCTGACCACCGAGGAGACTGCCGCTTGCGCTCTCAGTTTCGTCCTCTGCAGGGTGGGACCCACCGTTACAATGAGGACGTCATCCGCGTAGACGAAGATGTAAACGTTCTTGGGTAGTTGGTCAAAGACCCCATTCACGGCCACCAGGAAGAGGGTGACCGCGATCACCGAACCCTGTGGCACTCCGGTTTCCTCACTGAAACTTCCGGATTGCACGTTTCCGACCGAAACTCGAAAAGATCGGTCGGTCAGAAAGTTCCGGACGAAGTGAAGGATGTGTCCTGTCATGCCCCAATCAGCAAGCTTCTTCAACACAGCTGGTGTCCATGTTCGGTTGAACGCTTTGGAGATGTCCAGCGAGACGATCTCCGCGTGATGACCTTGGTCCTGTGCCTCCTTCAGGACTTCCCCAAGAGTGGCGAAGTAGGTGGAGGTGCCATATCCTTGCCTGAAGGCGTGCTGCCGATGGTCAAGCAGCCCCTTGGCCTCAAGATATTGCTTCAAACTCCTGTTGACCATCCGTTCCAGGACTTTGGCCATGCAGCAGGTCAATGCAATGGGACGGAACCCAGTGATGTCCTTGGTCCCAACATTGGTTTTCGGTAACGGTATAACAAGGCTTTCTCTCCAGTTTTCCGGGTATTCTTCAGCGGTCCAGAGTTGGTTGTAAAGGTCGAGTAGTTTCGTTTTGCCTGAACATGAAGATTAATGTGAGACCTATTTTGATTGATGAGGGGGCGCGTCTTTGGAGAGGTCCCAGAACTCTTCAAATTATATGAAACATCTCATGAAAACTATTTTGATTGATGAGTGGGTGCGTCTTTGGAAAGGTTTCATACCGCTTCGAATGATGCGTAACACTACAATTGAATGAGGATGCTTGTGAGAAGATCATGATTTAACTGCATCGGAAACGAACACTTCATTACTTTCTCATAGTAATACGGTACTACGACATGTACTAAACAAAGGACATGGACATTAGACTGATGCAAATTTTGACTTTTTCGCTCCACAGTGCTTAAATGGTTTCAAATCGGGTCCTGCTTAGCCTCCCAAAGTTACAACTCATTTAGTTAGAAACAGACTTCGCACAAGCCATTTGAAGTTTACATGTAAATTACTATGGGAAATCTCAACGTTGTGTTCATTGCCTTCTAGTCTATTCCCATATTGAGCTGCGAAACAGTTCAATAACCATTCTTATAGAAAATTTTCTCAGCTACAACTTTGCTGAAGATTGTTTCTATGTAAAACGAGACAGGAAAAAGTTATTAATTATTTAAGACATTGGTAAACTAATGACATGATCAAGCCGCTGCTATGTAGGCAACACTGTATTTTGCAGTGTGACATAGTAGCCATGATTTTTGTGTCCTATTCAACGCCCCAGAAACACCAATGTTGCCTGCTGAGCAGTTGATTGAGCATGATCATAAGACATGAGCGCATTGAACCATTGATAACGATCCTTGCATTTAATCAAAAAGTGGTCTTCAGCAAAGTTGTAGCTGGGAAAATTTACTACAAGTACAATTGAAAGCTTTTGAAGCAGCCTGATATGGTGAATTATTAGATAGACATGAACAAAAATCTTGGTTTTACCATAGTAATTCCTATACAAACTTCAAATGGTTTGTGCCATCTTAGTTTCTCACCAAATGGTTTCAAATTTTGAGAGGTTAGTCAGGATCCGATTTGGAATCGTTTAAGTATTGTGGAGTGAAAATTTCAAATTTTGCATCACTCTAATGGACATATCACAAAACATCAATTTACTGGTCGCAGTAATTATGACCTATACAGAGGTAAGAAAATGAACACTTTTCTGTTAAAACTCTGCAGCATCAACAATTTAACGTGATATTATGTGAAATGATTTTCGATGAATTTTATGGGTATTTATCAACCAGTTTGAATCATAACATGAATTTCATCTAGCGAATGCATTTTCAAAAAAATTATTTATGAATTGAAGCTTTGGAAATGTTGATCACATGTAGCATCAATCAATCAATCTTGTAGTCCAATAATACGGTCGTGTCTCGGACACATCTCCAAACTTTTACTTGGTAAAGTTTGTGTAATAAAATAGCTATTTTGCCAAAATATAAATAGTTTATTGATAAATTTCACTAAAGAATCAATATCAGTTAATAATGTTTGCATAGTCATCTATTCATCAATTTGAAATTTTAAATATTTTATCAGAGTACATAAATTGCAATTTTGTAAAATAATAACTATGAAAATTCAATTTTTTCTATGTGGCAAAATTTCAATTTTTTCTAAGATCTCAAAATAATGTTCCGTCATTTAAAAAAAAATACTTCAACAGCAGGATCAGAATATTTCTTAAAGTTAAAGGTATTAAACATAATTCTACAGGGTCAGAGCTAAAAAGCCACAGGCTACTTCTAAAGTCTTAACTGATGAATACAATTAGAAGGATATTTCCCCCTAGCAGTACCTATAAACAATCGGGATTAAACTTTTCATTGCAATTAAATTGACTTTGGAATTCTTCAAACTTCATCTCTTCTTTCAATCCCAGCTGACGTTGTCGGCTTGGCTGCTTACCTGCAATAAAAGAAGAATAAAAACTGAAGAACCATTTAGTGAAGAACCCACTAGCAAGCAGTATGAGAATTAATTAAAGCGCGGAAATTGAGCAAGATTGTTATTATTATTATGGTTGTTATAAAAAAAGAGCGTACTCTGCAACACTATTGCATGCGCTCTTGCTCCGGCACCGGCCAGCAACAGCAACCACTATTAAACGGATGTGTCCGATGAAAAGACAAGAAGGCGGAAGGCGACGAAAATTAATAGACTTGTTCCAGCTTCGTCAAAGAAGAACACCCGCTTACAAAAGATAGTGGAGCTCGAAGTCGCCGAAGAAGACGATGGTGGCCATAAATCGGTTCATTTTTAATAACTCCAATCGAGGATTTTTGCGCCCGTATTGATGATATTCTGATTGCATTGTGTTTTAAGACAATGTAGCGAAAAAGTTGGATGACCCGAAAAGCGAGAGACAGGGTATAGCAGAAAACTAGCCCCACCGGGGTTGTTAAATCACTTCCCAATTGGGACGCAGGATCGATTCTGATTCGAGGTAATATAATCTTCACTGCCCGTTGTTGTTAGATGAAAGAGAGATGAACGGCAATAACACAAAAATCGAAAGATGCTGCAAGCGAAAACCGTTCTATTCGTGTTAGTTTCTTCTTCCTTCTTTTAACAACTCCACACCTCTCCGTCTCCGGCGTCGATCGGTAGACGGGCGCATTGGTTGCCAACGACTCCATCCGATTCGATTGGGGTTGGAAGGGAAAATTATCATACCGCAGGCAAACAGCAGAGCCGAAGAAGCGCAGAGCAAAAAAAAAATCTATTCAAGAATCAACGAGATTCCACCGCGCGCCATCCATTTACCCATCTACCTGGCTGGAGTGTACCGTTAGCTTTCAACATGAAACCGCATCGAAAGCGACCTGAGCTCCTCCTCGCCGAGCATGCAATCAAACCTACTACTACTACGTGGGGAGATAGTTCCAATCCCAGAAGTAACAGAAACTGATTTGCTAATATGCATCTCGAAATGCCCCTCTGGGACGGACGAACGGACGGGTAGGCAATCGGGGGGAAGATTTGAAGAACTCTCGTTCAAACTCCAGGTACCGGTGCGGGATATAATAAATAGATAGGCGAACTACATGTTCCAACGCCAACCGTCCGTCGAATGGATAATTATATAATAGTCTTAAATTTGATTTGCTTTGGGCGATTGATGGTGCAAGCTCTTGAAGAGATCTTGTACCCGGCGAAGGGTATAATGAGGGATATCTTTCCTTTTTCAAATGGTAGAGCGGTTGGCGATGATCGTAGTCGTAGTCGTCATCATCGTCAGTCTACGGCGTCTACACTGGTGATAAGTGAAATGATGGGGCGAACAATTACTACTATTAGAACTGCGGGAATGGGCTTTTTATGCGTTAATTCGATTGCAGCCTGCAGCTACCGACGGCAACATTGTTGGTGTTGTTGCATGGTTCTGATGTTGGGAGATTGATTGGATTCCTTTTGAATGGTGTGATTTTGTGCTTCTTTTCGGAATCGTTTGGACCAGAAGCAGTTGGAGAAATCGATGTTAACGCAAGCACCGAGTGCTGTCTGGCCTTAAGGAATCCATGAACTATGATCGTGCAACGCTACCGGAAGCTGCTGCTTCTGATGATCATTTAGCTGTAACTTGTGTTTGTTGTGAGACTATGTACGACCTCATAATTGGTAGTTCATGGCATTCGGGAATAAATTCCACAGATCAGTTCCACGCCAAATGACGATTCGATCAGACGCGACCTTTTCCAATTTGCATAGAACTTTGCACAATTGGTTATTATAGCGACGCCGGTGGTGTAGTGGTAAGCGTGATTGCCTCTCACTCCACAGGACCTGGGTTGAATCCCTGTCGGTGCCGTCGGGATTTTCTGAGGCATAAAATATCTGATCACAGGGGGAAGGGAAGCAAAGCCGTTCGTTCTCGGTCTATGAGTTGTGATGGATCGATAGGTAGGCTGCAGATGTGGGAGCTGCTTCCATGGCGTCGGCATGGAATTGTTACTCAGTACGGAAAACAAGGTCGACGGAAACCAACTCAACGAAAAAAATGATTGTTATTGGCAGTCATTCACATTTTTGGATCTGTAAAATTTTCAAAATGGCATCTTTGTAATTTTTCAAAAAAAAAATGTAGCACAGAAACGGCACTTCTGTTCGACATGACATTTGATACAAAATCGTAGAGAAAAATCATGATATATACAAACAATTCATCTAAGTAATTTCACGAAAAACTTCCAAACAAATGTTGAAAACCTAAATATCTCAAAATGTTCTTGTCCGATTTTTACTTTAAAAAAGCTCAAGAAAAATGAGTCAAAGCAGTATTTTCTATCACAATTTCAAAATTCATAATCCGTTAATAAATTGGACAAGCGGGTGGTGATGCTGCAGCAAGGAACCCGTCATAATGTGGGGTAGAGGGTCCAATTCGGGATTTCCCGGGATAGCCTAAATCTCGAATCCCGGGATATCCCGATTTTTTTCTTTTTTCAATCTCTTGTATGTATGTATGTAAAGGATACCACTCATTGTTGCAAGGCACAGCCATTAGACAGTGGATCATCCTCCAAGTATGACTTGATCAAGTACGATACCTGGTTGTATTCAATTTACCATTGCAAGAAGGGCCAAAAACGGAGGGGCGGACCCGTAAGCAGATACACTTTTTCTTTTTTCAATCTCTTATGCAAAAATATTCGAGATTGTGTTTACATCTCTGTGGTTAGTGAAAGAGAAAATAGGTGAAAAGAATCGATATAAACAGATAGGACCATATTCAATATTCGTCGAGATTTCATCGTAATGTTCGTGCCACCAGACCTTATATAAGCATCATTGGTGTGTGACAGGCTTGAAAACAAAAGGAATGAAAAAAAAAAACACAACAATAACAAAGGAGGCTCCTGGATTCACTGCATTCGCAAGCATAACGTTCCATATTTCCGGTACAAATACTGATTCGCGTCGTAATTACGCTCAAAGCAGGTAAAATAAATGTTTTTTATCCTCAAAGCGTTGGTCTTACGCGATTGGTCTTAAATTAATTGCAGAAGCTATGGCGGACGTGTGGCAACATTTTAAGAAACTTCCCGACGAGCGCGCCCAGTGTTTGAAGTGTCCGCAAATTCTGTTATGCAAAGGTGCTTCAACTAGTGGTTTGTGGCGGCATCTAAAAAATAAGCATAATTTGCCAAGTGCAGAACCAACTCCGGTACCGGCGAAGCAGCCCAAGTTGTCCGTTAATTCAACCGTGAAGCAATCGTCGGTGGATCCGTTTCTGAAACGAAGTTCACTTCGCGAGATTGTTGCACGTCTAGCTCGTCTAGCTGCATTGGACGGGATATCGATTGCTGCCATTACGAAGAGCAAGTTTATTCGAGAGTCAGTCAGCTAGAGGATTTAAACTGCCAACATCCATATCCACGATAATCAAACTCATACATGAGTTCTACGATGAAATTAAAACTCAGACCAAGAAGGAATTTCACGACAGGATCGTTGAAAAAAAGGAGCTCGTCAGTCTTACAACAGATGAGCGGACCAGTTCTGCTAACAAGCGATACTTGAACATTAACGTTCATTTCGCAGATGGTTCATGTTACAACCTAGGATTGTCGAACAAGTTACCAAGGACTTCGGCATTGACATTGGCTCTATAACGGCCGTAACATCTGACGCAGCTTCGGTAATGGTAAAATTTGGGAAAATCGTGCCATATTTCCACCAGCTATGCTACAACCACGCATTGCACCTTGCCGTACAAGACGTCATCAATCAAATGAACTCCAACGAATCCGAGTCCACGGCAAGTGAAGCACATTCTTCTTCTGAAATTCAGGATTTGGATGACGAAGATAGTGACAACGAAGACCGACACGATTATTCTGATAACGAAAAGTTCTATTCATCCGGTACGCTATGAACTTCTGTTATTTGTTTTTCATATTACTATTTTTCTATCATTATCTTGTCATTTATTTTTTCAGATTGCTACAATACCAAAACATTTGGAAAAACTCTTAAGCAGATCCGAAATGTAGCTCGAATGTTTCGTCATTCACCGGTGAAAAACTCGGTGCTGCAAAATAAAGTTGTTGGAAGATTCAAGAAACCTCTTCAGCTTTTGCTGGACGTAAAAACCAGATGGAGTAGCACCGAAAAAATGCTGGAGCGGTATATCAAATTACATGATTGTGTAGAGGAATCACTCGAAGAGTTGTGAGAAAGTTCCTTTGTATCCAGTGAAGATTTTATTTCGGTCAGATCCCTCTTTGAAGCTTTGCAGCCAATACGACTCGTTTCGGAAGCCTTAGGACGTCGAGATGCTACGTTGTTGACGGAGGAAGGTTGTCTGAGCTTTTTGTTATCAAAACTTAAGAGTATGGGCAACCCTATTTCAACGAAACTCTACGAGGCGGTTCTGAAGAGAATCAATGAGAGACGAAACATCAAATTGGTTTCACTTCTAAAATTTCTTCAGAATAGCATTGCCTCAACATCATCTGTTGAGTTACCTGTGATTTCACGCAACCAGCTGTTCAAGTTCGTCAAAGACGAATGTACATACTCGTTTTTTCACATGTACTTCCGACGACCAACATGAAGCAACGGTGGATGACGCGAGTAAGAACCAACATCAATCTTTAAAGGACGAGTTGGAAACCATTATCCAACAGCATGCTGGATCTAGTAGCATGCCAACGACAGGAAAATCCGATCGCGGAAACATTGCTCAAAAGGTCATTCAAATAGAGATTTCTCTTAACGAGTTGACCGGAGACCTAACAGCTGGTCTGAAAATCTTGTTAACTGCTCTCAAATCCATCAAGCCAACTTCAACGGATAGCGAGAGAGCTTTTTCGGATTCGGCGAACATCTGTTCCAAAAGGAAATCATCACTGTCAGATGCAAGTATCGATGAACTTTGCTTCTTGAAATCTTATTTTAAGAGGAGCAACTGATTATAACATGTTTGAGTCTATATTCATTCATTCATTTACTCATTATTAAGTTTTAAAGTTGAGTAAAAGCGTTAATTTTTTGGAAAATAATGTTTTTTTAAAGCATATGAAAATTTCTCGGGATTCAAAAAATAAATAAATCCCGAATCCCGGGATTTTTTTAGACCCGGGAAATTGGACCCTCTAATGTGGAGCAATATAAACAGAAGCGAAGACAGCAAACCCATCTTTTCCGTCATAAGAAGCGCTGGCTGGAAGAGCCGGAGTGCGAAGAAATGGAGCAGCTGTATCGTTCTCAAGAAACACGGAAGTTCTACAAGAAACTCAACGCATCCTGCCAAGGCTTTGTGCCGCGAGCCGAAATGTGTCGGGATAAGGAAGTTGGTATCTTAACGGACCAACGTGAGGTGATTGAAAGGTGGGAGCAGCACTACGATGAACATCTGAACGGCACAGAGGCGGAGGAGGAATGGCTTCGTCGGTACAGCGGATGAGGGGGACATGCCAGCTCCCACGATAGGTGAAGTTAAGGATGCTATCCGACAGCTTAAGAACAACAAAGCAGCTGGGAAAGATGGTATCGGAGCGGAACTGGGTCCGGATAAGTTGGCCACTTGTCTGCACAGACTGATAGTCAGGATCTGGGATACAGAACAGCTACCGGAGGAGTGGAAAGAGGGATTAATATGCACAGTATATAAAAAAGGCGACAAACTAGAATGTGAGAACTATCGAGCGATCACTATTCTTAACGCGGCCTACAAAGTGCTTTATCTGATCATTTTTCGCCGTTTATCGCCGCTAGTATGCAGATTTGTGGGAAGTTATCAGATCCTCCAAAAGTGTCGTGAATATCAAGTCCGTACGCACCACCTATTCATCGATTTCAAGGCCGCTTATGATACAATTGACCGTGAAGAGCTATGGAAGATTATGGACGAGAACGGCTATAACATGCGGGGCACGATCTTCAATAAGTCCAGCCAGTTCATCTGCTTCGCTGACGACGTTGACATGGTCGGAAGAACGTTTCAGGCCGTGGCGTAGCAGTACATCAGGCTGAAACGTGAAGCAGAGAAGGTTGGATTAAAGGTGAATACGTCGAAGACAAAGTATCTGTTAGCTGGAGGAACCGAGCGGGATAGGACTCGCATAGGCAGAAGCGTGACAATCGACGGAGATGAGTTCGAAGTGGTGGATGAATTTGTGACGTTGTGATCATTGGTGACGTCAGATAACAACTGCAGCAGAGAAATTCGTCGGCGTATTATTGCCGGAAGTCGTGCTTACTACGGACTCCACAAGACCCTGAGGTCGAGTAAACTTCACCTCCGTACTAAATGTGCCATGTACAAGACGCTGATAAGACCGGTAGTTCTCTACGGGTACAAGACGTGGACGACGCTCGAGGAGGACCTGCAAGCACTGGGTGTTTTCGAACGACGAGTGCTTAGAACAATCTTTGGCAGGGTATGTGAGAACGGTGTATGAAGGTGAAGGATGAACCACGAGCTGGTGCAACTCTATGGCAAACCCTGTATCCAGAACGGGGCCGGACACGTTTTAAGAATGCCGGACAACAATCCCGCAAAAATGGTGTTTGCCTCGAATCCGGCCGGTACAAGACGAAGAGGAGCACAGCGAGCAAGGTGGTTAGATCAAGTTGAGCAGGATCTTGAAAGTATGGGACGGTCAAGAAATTGGGGACAAGCAGCCATGGACCAAGTGAATTGGCGTAACATTGTGATGCAGGTACAATCCTGAGGGATGTCGGACCAGGATAAGTAAGTAAGTAGTTTTTCACCACTGTACTAAATTTTTAAGACAACATTTTGTTTTCATGATTAGAACCAGTGTTGACAAAATATAAAAAAAAATCGAATCTCACCAATGCCCAAGATCACGCTTGATTTTTCGTAGACACAAATCAACAAGTAAGCAACTGCGGATTGTATTAGAAGTCATGATATCGTAGCTCCGAATATCAAGCTAACAAAACTCACCAGCTACAATTCTAACCCAAACGTGGTGAGTTTGAGTTTCAGGATTTTTGCTTTACTTCCGAACGCGACCCGAAACTACCGTCACTGCTGGCAGCAGTAGCTTCGTGTCTGCCATCGGTGAAGAGTGAAAGGAGATAGCAAACTATACTTTCTCTTTCTACGAAAACGATGTGCAACGGAATCAGTTTTGTGTTGAGTCAACTCTCAGATTTATGTTTGCATATTGCTTATAGTCTCACAGTATCAAGGGAGGCTTGTAAAATCAATATCCAGCATGATATGTTGATACAATCTCATGCGTGATATTGAAAGCGATTTGCGATGATAGGATTTGATTGATGATTTTGCCAACACTGTTTGAAACCCAGGTCAAAGCTCATATTTCAATCTTGACTTAGTTTTTGCTTGTTTGGTACACTCCAAAGAATCTTGTCTGATAATTTAAAGTTATTTGGTATAATAGCTAAAAAGTTACAGTTTTTTTTTCAATCTAATACACCCTTTACTAGATCATGCACTGATGAAAATCTCTAGTATACAAGGCCCTGCACTCCTGTACCATTTGCTTCAGTGCATGAAAGGAACGTTGAAAGATTTTCAAAGGAATGCAATTAATGTATTCAAGCAGAAATTAAGGAATTAGTTTTCATTTGAAATTCAGAAATAAATTCCAAGGCAAAATTCATTCCTTCATGATCCTCCTCTTCAGTATTCGGAAAAAAATATCTAAAACTCAAAAACCATGCATGAGCTTATGCGCCTATGAGTTGTACCTTGCAAAATTCAACAGCGCAAAAATCACGGATGAGTTTTCAAGTTCAAAAATTAATTGCTTCATATTTTGACGCTATTCATTGTTATAATTATTGTTTTGTACCAGCGGATGGAACACAATTGCAACATCCATAACATGCTACTAATTGACGTTTAAGCGGTTTCTCTGAGTGTTAAGCTGGAATGATTTTTCGGCGTTGTGAGTGTGAGTGCGTGAATATACTTTAAAATTTCTAGCATGAGTTTTGCTTGCCATATTCGTACGCGAGTTTACTCTCTCAGAGAGGCTTTATGAATGAGATTGAGAATGATTTTGCACTGCTCCTCTTCGCGCAAAATCAGTGAATTATTTCCCTTTGAACAACCAGAAAAGTATGCAATCTGGTTAACGCACCAGCAATTCTGAATGTTCTTGCTGAACGCTATTTATCAAATTGAACGCACATATTGCCACAAAAGCAGCCGCTTTTTCCGCCAAGACCTCCGGAAACAATAGGATCTCCTCGACGAGGGGAACAGAGTCCTCCGCACAGCCGCCGGCATCGACCTCCCCACAGTGGCCAAAGTCCATTGGCATGGAGAGAAAAGTTGGCAATTGGACAATCGGATCAAGAACCGCTTCAAAGCAGGGCATGCATTCGTGATTTTGCGCAGATTGGTCGCTGAGTTACTTGGGTCCAACTATGTCGACCACGTACACCGGAACACCGATGGCTCCCGATCGATAAACGGAGTAGGTATCAGGATTACACGGTATTGCTGAAAGCAGCAGTTTTCCTCCCCAGTGCTCGGTTTTCTCGGCCGAGGCTGCAGCGATCTTCCGTGCCGCTACGACGCCAGCCAATAAACCGATACTTATCTTAACCGACTCACACAGCGTCGTTCAAGCGATCCCCTCGGAAGCACCAAAACACCCATGGATCCAGGCGATTATCAAGTACGCCCCACCAAACACCGTGTACACATGGATTCCCGGACACTGCGGAGTGCCAGGTAACGAGTCTGCTGATCACCTAGCCAGAGTTGGGACATCGGGTCCCAGACTCTCCGACAAGGTACCCCTACAGGACGTCAGACGGTGGATCATGCACACCATTCGAGCGGCATGGGAGGCCGAGTGGTTTCGCAACAGAACTGCCTTCATCCGCAAAGTCAAGCATGGAGCGAACTGGACAACCTGAGTGATCAACGCGTGATTTCACGGCTTCGGACCGGGCACACCAAACTCTACTATAACTATGGTGGCCTGTCGTTCCACAGAAGCTGCATCATCTGCGGGGTACCCTACACCGTCGAACACATCCTGTGCAACTGCCCGGGGTTCCAAAATCTTCGGGAGTCGCTCTGCCTAACTTCCAGCATCAGGGATCTACTCGGGAATGATACTCCGGCCTCGGCAGCACTAGTAACCTTCTTAAAAGAAGCCAAATCTACCACTTGGTATAGCAGGAATTTCTTTCGGCCGTCGGGACATCTCAGCTGGATAGATTCCCTATTGGACCCATGCCAACTGAGCTCTGTTTTGTTTGGATTATTCGTTGGTAGCTTGTTTTAAATCGTTTTGTTTTCTGTTGTTCCCCTGTTTCACTATTTTATATATTTTAATTTTGTCCATATAAGTTGAAGAGCCAGCAACCAAAGTTATTTACAAAATTGTAATATCCCATGTATTTAGAGGTTACTCACTCCTTTCGCCGGAGATGAACTAGTCATAGGCCAAAGCTATTTATCGAAATCATCTAGGAATTTTGTGCCAAATCTAAGTAACCACAACATGTCAACGTTCCACGTGAGTCGGGCTCATTGGTTAGCATCCATGTCTCTCAAGTGACGATCAAATATCATCACCGTACATGTCTCGAATAACCTGAAGTGTGTTAAATTTACTTTATTAAAAATTAATTTTACGTAGAATTTTAAAACATGCGAGTGGCCTAGCGCTTATCACCTGTGCTTCTCCAGCCGGTGCGAGTGACGTTACGGATGTTAGTCGATGCAAGAGACTGCTTCGAAATAGTGTTATTTGCACTGATTGTAGAATTGTTGAGACTTTCGGCTCCATAAAGTTTCATTCAGACAGATATGATTTACCAAATTAAACCTTACCAATCAGGCTATGGCCTTGATGCTCTCTGCTGTCCGAAGAAGTCGTCTCCACTCTACTCGATCCATGGCCACACGTCGCGTAGTCTTCGAAGTGTCCGCAGGTCGCCTTCTACTTGGTTGATCCGCCTTGCCCGCTGCGCGCCTTTTCTTCTTGTTTCAGTCGGGTCGCTTTCGAGAACCAATTTCACTGGGTCGTGGTCCAGCATTCTTACGATGTGCCCAGCCCATTGTAGTCGCCCAATTTTTGCAATGTGGACGATGGATGGTTCTCCCAGCAGCTGGTGCAATTCGTGGTTCATTCACCTCCTCCACGTTCCGTCATCCATCTGCATTCTACCGTAGATGGTACACAGCACCTTCCGTTCGAAAACACCACGAGCATAGTCCAGGTCCTTTGGCCGTAGAGGATCACCGGTCCAATCAGCGTCTTGCAGATAGTCAACTTCGTGTGGCAACTTAAATGCTTCAATTTTGCATTATTCCTTTCAAAAATATGTATCATATGAAATCACGTTTTGAAGCAGCTGCTTTGGTAAAAAATCAGTCATTCACAAGACTGAAAAAATATAGCCCTAAATAAACAGTAAACTTAAATTTAATGTATTCTACTGAAATAATTGCTACTTCATAAAGCGTCCAGAAAGCAAAATGTTCTCACCCGTTGTTTACAAGGTCGTTCATATCACCCTGACAGGGTGCTCATTTTACTCCAACGGTTTAATTTCGGTAACAAAACGAACATTTTTTAAATCTTATTTCATAAGATTCAAAAGTTTACTTGAAACTATCGATTTGGTTAAACATCATTCGAATTTTCCACTGAATTTTGTATGATTAGTGATGATTTTCTTAAGGTGGCCGAACTGCCCCACTTCCCCCTACATAATCTGTCGGCTCTTAAGGCTATGTTCTAATTTGCGCTTGAAAACGTGATGAAGTTGATGGGGTTAATTTTTGATAAGTCACGTCACCTAAGTGACCACATAACAGCTTAGCGTAGCTTGAATTACGTCTAAGTCAAGGGTAAATGCAAGTGTCGTGATTTTTTCTGCTCAATCACAGCAATATTTTCAAAGCTAAACCGAAAGATACTGACACTAACCAACGACCATTACACCAGGTAGCCTCAGTCGTAGTATTATTGCTTTTCCTTTCCACATTAATGCTATTACCTTGGATCTTCCGCTTCGCTTCACTTTGCACATATAATTTCTGCCTTCACTTTTCTTCCTTTCTGCTGGAAGTCCGTCCATGTCTAAATACGCTTGCATTTTCGTGCCTACATGTTTACACGTACCTACCTATGTATATATCGTAACACCATCATATCTGCATGGTTGAAATACGTCAGAATCAACCAATGAAGAATGTTTTTACTTTTTACCCTCTATCCCGGTTTCCTTCTCGCCTTCCACTCATTTCCCTTTTCAGCTGCAGATTGGGTGTTTGGGTGGGGAACTCCTGAGTGAAAGAACGAAATCACGCAACGGGAGCGAGCGAATGGGAGAAGAACTCACTCTCGTTCTCTGCCTACTTCTGTATCAAAATAAACAAACGGAAGACGACCGACGACGACGACGACGACGACGAGACCTTGGCGGGTTGATAGAACTTCCTCCAAGCAGCGCGCGCTATAGCTGGTTGGTTCCTGCTGAGGATTTTCGTGCGAAAGCAGCAAGTGAGTCTGAGAGCTCAGTTGGAGCGCTGAGTACGAGGCGGCGTGCAAAATATGTATGACGGTCAATCAACTTTAACCTTACCGAGTGAACCAAGTGTTGTGGAGGTACCTACCTTACACCATACTGAGACTGTGGCAGCAGCGTGTGAGGCGTGTTCCACTCAACTTGAAATGTTTTTCGCGAGGTTTTTTGTTTCCTCCCTGGAGCTGGGTTATTGTGTTTGGGTGGATGTTCTGGATGTCTTGCTTCCCCATGAGCGGGTGCGGGTTTCGGTGTGGAGAGCAATCCCCGAGGGAAAATGGAAGATGGAAATGAAAGTAAGGAAAATGGAAATAATCAGGTATGATTAGCTGTGGCTAGATGGAAACGAAAGGGAGGCGGGGGGGGGGGGGGAGTGCTTGTTCTTTTGTAAAGTGTCATCTTACTTAAGTTGTGAAAATTGGATAAGACAGACCGTGATGTGGATGGATTGGATCGTGTTGCCCTAGTCGACGGACGTCAGAATGTTTGGCTGTGTGCGTTAGGAGATCTTTGGGAAAATGTAGGATGGATGGTGACTGACAGAGAGTAATATATTCTAGGAAGATTATATTTGGAAATCCCGTGGAATGGGGTTTCTCGCGTGATTAATTCGTGTTGGGCGTAATGCATAAAAGGTATTTGACCAGGAATGACCATTTGACTGTTGCAGCTACAATATTATCTGCGGTAAATTTAGAGGGAACTTTTAGAAAACATGAGTCCCTTTATGCAAGCGTTTGACACTGCGGTTTACTTTTTACTCTACTCTATTGTAATAAATATATCGTAAACAATGTTTCTACAAATATCCTTAGTCGAAATTTTTTAGTAATTGTTCCATAAATGACGCGAAACATCGATTAGACCAATAGTTTATCAAAATCTACATTAATCCGAACACCTTCAAATCACCGTAACTTTTGAAATATTGCACGTAGGAGTGAAAAATTTCGCTGAGGTATAGCTTTGAGACATTGATGAAAAAGACTATGATTAGTGTTTACATTCCATGTTTAGTGTTCAAGATGTCAACGAATGAAAAACACACGGCCGTATTGCAAATCCTGACTTGTCAATACGGGAACTTACAAAAAAAATGGATTCACCTTAATCCTCTGTTCACGGTGTGCTCAAATCATTATCGGAACGTTTGGCGGTCGAAAGGCAACCGGGAAGTGATAAAAACATTGGACGTGCTGATCCAGTCATGGACCGAAAGGTGAAGAGGATATTGAAGGAAACCCCGAATCTCTATTTTCGAACGATGGCTCTATAAATAGGAATGTCACCTGGTTTTGTCAAAAAATCAAAACAGCGTTTTAGACTGAAGTCGTATAAAGCAAAAACAGTTCTAAATCGCAACGACGAACAGAAATTGACAGCAAAATCACGGGCTCGACGTTTGTACTGCGAATATTTAACGAAGTTTTCACGCATTGTTATTGACGATGAATCAGCGTCAATGGTCTCCATTCACAAATCTGGCAGTTCGAATCAGGTAGAAGATTATCGTGCAATCTCAATTCTCTGCTGTCTGGGAAAAGTCCTGGAATCTCTTGTACATAGTGCCGTACTGCATGCTGCAAGACCGATAATCTCCGATTATCAGCACCTCGCCGGTCCACGACAACCAACTTGATGTGCTTCACCAACGTGCTGTTCCGGGAGATCGAAAATCGAAACCAGGTGAATTCTATACAAGCGTTCGATATTGTCACACATGCTTATGCGACGGCGAAGCTTAATGTCTTACCTAACGGGCCGGGAAGCGTTTGTATAGTTGAATTCTTCACGCTCCAGAAGCTTTAGCATATAATCTGGTGTCCTACAGGGTGGTGTGCTAGGACCTCTGATATTTGACCTATTCATCAACGACTTGTGCCTTCGAATCGCTTCTGGTAAATTGCTCTATGCTGATGACTTAAAAATATACAGAATTATCGCATCTATACTAAACAGTATTGCGCTGCAGACCGATGCTGCGAGAAGGTGCTGCAATGGTGTAATGAGAACTATATGTGCATCACCATTGGTAAATCCAAAGTTATCACGTTTAGTCAAAGCTGGTCGACGATCTTTTTTTATTATAATCACTTCAACACTCTTGGGTTATTCGTGACTTGTACAGGTGAGATTTGAACTCGTGACTTTGGCGTGAGAGGCATGGATGTTAACCCCTCGGACGATCATTCACCAGTACCATATCGAGACTACTTTGCAAAACTTCGATTTAACGAGCACATCTCCGCAGTAACAGCCAAGGCCTTCTCGGTACTGGGTTTCACTCGCCGCAATGCCTCCATCAAAGACTTCTTAGAAGCTCGGGAAACATAATATAAATTGAGGAAACTTTTCAAGAGAAATTCTGGGAGCTTAATAGATCCTCAGACAACTTTGTAGAAACGAGGAACTTGAAAAGTTCCGAAAAATGCAAAGAAGTGGAAAATTTGTTTAAGTTTGAGGAACTTCGTAGACGTTAAGGGACCATTATTTTATATCAGGGAAGCTCATTATTGAACGAGAATCCCTATATAATTTCAGGGCACTTTTTTGAAGCCTCATGGACTTGTAATAGTTATTGAAATTACATACAAATTCAAGAATTTTCGGTCGTGGAACTTCGCGGAAAATCAACGAGAAACGTTGAAGTGCAGCAAACTTTGTAGAAGTTTTGCAAATTTCGTAGCATTTTGAGGAGCTGCGTAAAATTTCAAATGATTGTAAGGAATTTTGAAAAAGTACAGGGAATTTGGTAGAAGATCTAAAACTAGTTCAATAAACTTACAAGAACTTCAGGGATCCTCGCTTCAGTTTAGGAAACTTCGTTGCAGTTTGTCACAGATCTTACTTCAAAAAAGCTCCACGAACTTCTTAGAAGTTTTGGAAACTACGTTAAATTTCAAGAAACTTTCCAGATGTTCAAGGACATTTGTAGATGATAGGTGTCTTTCGAGAAGTGCAAAGATATGCAGAGATCTTTCTAGAATTAAGAGAGATGGAAAAAATATGGATTTGGAATAAATTCAGGGAAACTAAACAGCAGGAAATATCCAAAAGATCTCCATATAGACGAAGATATTAGTAAAGTTCTCTGGATATTTGAAAACGATCAAATTCTGAGGATCTCCAATTTAAAAAAAAATGCAATGCTCTTTCAAGACTGTAGGTTTTTCATGAAGCATTCGAAAGTTTTTCATCTAATTGAATCTGATGGAATTTCGAATGATTAATCTAGATTTTATGGACATATGTACATTTTTATAGGGAAGACCCGTGCATTGGTGATTTAACTATACTGTCGAAAATTAGCATTCCAGCAGCTTAATTCCGGGCATAAATTTCAACGAAGAGATGGAAATTATTAAATGTACCTAGCATGTATAATTTTCTTCTTTTCGATGAAATTTACGCCCGAAATTTAGAATTTTCCTCTTTGAAAAATACTGTTTGTCTCAAAATCTTGGTAAGTTTCCCAAGATCTTGAATTACAAATTTTGAAGTACAGCAGATTCAAAGCTCGTCTATGCCTATTGTCTTAAAACATTGTTTTAATCCCTAAAATTAGATCTTGAACAAAAGGTCGTCGAATTATTTTTCAGGCATAATTATTTTGTAGAGTATTAATGAAACTTAATCGTGAGTCATCGTGAAACTTAATCGTGGTCAAACATGTTATAATTATTAAAATTCTCTTTTAAATTGTTTTTAATATTTATGTACTAGAATTTGAATGAAACGACTGTCAAGGAAGGATCTTGCAATTTTATTTTTGTCTAAGAATTAGGACAACTGATCTAATTTCGTTGTCCTATATTTAAATTTGTCTTCGAAAAATTAATACTTATAAGCTGTATCAGAGATATCTATTTATTAGTTACAAAATCTTGAAGACATATGGGTTTGGGATCTCAAAACTATTTTTATTTTAACATTTAGGATGTTCTACGTCCTAAAATATGGAACCTCCTAGAATTGAATGTTGGCTCCTATATCTGAGCTTTAACTAATGATGAAATATTCAAAATAAAAAAAAAATCTAGCTCCAAAATTCCTAACTCTGAGAATTTTTTTAAGTTGAGATGCTTAAATTGATGAGATCCGGATGCTATGTGACTTCATTACAGAAAAGCATGAACAAACGATCATTGCTTGTTCAAAATTAGTAAGCTTTTAAGGCTTCCCAAATCGACGACCCAATCGTTGTTATGAAATAAATATAATCAAATTTATTATTTCACCATTAAAGCAAGCCGCAATGTCATATTATTGGTCACAGAAAAAATTACCCCCAAACAAGTTGCCTTGACGCAATGTGATTGAATAACATCTTCGCGAGCTTTTATTTAAGCGTAGTTTATCAAAATAATAAAAATGCAGTAGGCCCCCTTAAGCCCTCTCTAGATTTTTTTTTTAGCTACGCTAATAAATGCCACTCACCTAACTGATGTTTTCGCGTTAAAATCGCTAGTGCTCTGGTTTGCAGTATTCTGGAAAATGCTGTTACGGTTTGGGCACCTTATCACGTGTCCCAGGTCATCCACATCGAGCGAGTTCAAAAATTATTCATACGCTTCGCAATTGACAACCTCCCATGGAACGATCCCTTGCATCTTCCTGACTACCAGGCACGATGCCAACTGATCAATTTAGATCTACTCTAGACAAGACGCCTGGCTGGTTGCATTCGGCATCTTGGTGAACAACATTGACTATCCAGACATGCCGCAATAAGTTACACTCAGCGCGCCTTATCGTAAGCTACGGTATCCTACTCTCATCGAAATTCCCGGACACAGAACAAGTTTTGGGTTCAATAGTCCGTTAAGTTTCTGCCTTAGAGCTTTTAGTTCTGTCTGTGAAAAATTTGATTTGAATATAACTAAGGACTGTTTTAAAACTACGATAAGATTGCAAAGGATAAGCTAAAAATTGTCTGTACGTGCCAGCGAAGATAGTTAACAATAAATAAAAGTCTACTTTAACTCAACGTAAATGATGAGACAACGAAACCTCACCCCCAAGCTCCTCCCCTGATCCTATCCGTGAGTATTCAGCCCAACTCCTACTAGACATAAAATTAGGAGAATTTTGTTGAACAATGAATAATGAATTATCGGCTTCGTAAAGCTAACGCGATTGAGCCTTCCGAATAAAATAACTAGATAAAAAAAATCAACTTAAAAAAATGTAACGCAATAACATTTAGTAGAAAAATTGGAACCCCTTGCATAAACATACCACAGACTAACAGACTTAACGCTTCATTCTGGTTCATCGTTTGCGCATTTAACGATTGGTTTGAATATCATCGTTTCCGCGAACTACTTTTACGTTTCTTTATATTCGGTTTTTCTTGCATGCAACATTGTATCAGCGCGCAAGCAAGTCGTTACTGAAATCCTATGTTTGGCGGTACTATGTTTTGAAGATAATTTTATTCAAAGAGTTACGTCTGTTTGTCTGCGAACATACATTTAGCAAACGAAATAGTAGACAAATGCATAAATGTAAGAGACTTATGCGTAGTAGTCTGTCTGTCTATTTTTTTTGGCAAGGAGGAAACCTTCAAAAGGCCACCGTGTCACCGCTTGATGACTGGGCGCACAGTCGCGGTGACATAGTGTATGAGATTCTAACCGCACTAAAACCTCCTTGGACGCCTGTCTGTCTGTCTGTCTGTCTGTCTGTCTGTCTGTCTGTCTGTCTGTCTGTCTGTCTGTCTGTCTGTCTGTCTGTCTGTCTGTCTGTCTGTCTGTCTGTCTGTCTGTCTGTCTGTCTGTCTGTCTGTCTGTCTGTCTGTCTGTCTGTCTGTCTGTCTGTCTGTCTGTCTGTCTGTCTGTCTGTCTGTCTGTCTGTCTGTCTGTCTGTCTGTCTGTCTGTCTGTCTGTCTGTCTGTCTGTCTGTCTGTCTGTCTGTCTGTCTGTCTGTCTGTCTGTCTGTCTGTCTGTCTGTCTGTCTGTCTGTCTGTCTGTCTGTCTGTCTGTCTGTCTGTCTGTCTGTCTGTCTGTCTGTCTGTCTGTCTGTCTGTCTGTCTGTCTGTCTGTCTGTCTGTCTGTCTGTCTGTCTGTCTGTCTGTCTGTCTGTCTGTCTGTCTGTCTGTCTGTCTGTCTGTCTGTCTGTCTGTCTGTCTGTCTGTCTGTCTGTCTGTCTGTCTGTCTGTCTGTCTGTCTGTCTGTCTGTCTGTCTGTCTGTCTGTCTGTCTGTCTGTCTGTCTGTCTGTCTGTCTGTCTGTCTGTCTGTCTGTCTGTCTGTCTGTCTGTCTGTCTGTCTGTCTGTCTGTCTGTCTGTCTGTCTGTCTGTCTGTCTGTCTGTCTGTCTGTCTGTCTGTCTGTCTGTCTGTCTGTCTGTCTGTCTGTCTGTCTGTCTGTCTGTCTGTCTGTCTGTCTGTCTGTCTGTCTGTCTGTCTGTCTGTCTGTCTGTCTGTCTGTCTGTCTGTCTGTCTGTCTGTCTGTCTGTCTGTCTGTCTGTCTGTCTGTCTGTCTGTCTGTCTGTCTGTCTGTCTGTCTGTCTGTCTGTCTGTCTGTCTGTCTGTCTGTCTGTCTGTCTGTCTGTCTGTCTGTCTGTCTGTCTGTCTGTCTGTCTGTCTGTCTGTCTGTCTGTCTGTCTGTCTGTCTGTCTGTCTGTCTGTCTGTCTGTCTGTCTGTCTGTCTGTCTGTCTGTCTGTCTGTCTGTCTGTCTGTCTGTCTGTCTGTCTGTCTGTCCGTCTGTCCGTCTGTCCGTCTGTCCGTCTGTCCGTCTGTCCGTCTGTCCGTCTGTCCGTCTGTCCGTCTGTCCGTCTGTCTGTCTGTCTGTCTGTCTGTCTGTCTGTCTGTCTGTCTGTCTGTCTGTCTGTCTGTCTGTCTGTCTGTCTGTCTGTCTGTCTGTCTGTCTGTCTGTCTGTCTGTCTGTCTGTCTGTCTGTCTGTCTGTCTGTCTGTCTGTCTGTCTGTCTGTCTGTCTGTCTGTCTGTCTGTCTGTCTGTCTGTCTGTCTGTCTGTCTGTCTGTCTGTCTGTCTGTCTGTCTGTCTGTCTGTCTGTCTGTCTGTCTGTCTGTCTGTCTGTCTGTCTGTCTGTCTGTCTGTCTGTCTGTCTGTCTGTCTGTCTGTCTGTCTGTCTGTCTGTCTGTCTGTCTGTCTGTCTGTCTGTCTGTCTGTCTGTCTGTCTGTCTGTCTGTCTGTCTGTCTGTCTGTCTGTCTGTCTGTCTGTCTGTCTGTCTGTCTGTCTGTCTGTCTGTCTGTCTGTCTGTCTGTCTGTCTGTCTGTCTGTCTGTCTGTCTGTCTGTCTGTCTGTCTGTCTGTCTGTCTGTCTGTCTGTCTGTCTGTCTGTCTGTCTGTCTGTCTGTCTGTCTGTCTGTCTGTCTGTCTGTCTGTCTGTCTGTCTGTCTGTCTGTCTGTCTGTCTGTCTGTCTGTCTGTCTGTCTGTCTGTCTGTCTGTCTGTCTGTCTGTCTGTCTGTCTGTCTGTCTGTCTGTCTGTCTGTCTGTCTGTCTGTCTGTCTGTCTGTCTGTCTGTCTGTCTGTCTGTCTGTCTGTCTGTCTGTCTGTCTGTCTGTCTGTCTGTCTGTCTGTCTGTCTGTCTGTCTGTCTGTCTGTCTGTCTGTCTGTCTGTCTGTCTGTCTGTCTGTCTGTCTGTCTGTCTGTCTGTCTGTCTGTCTGTCTGTCTGTCTGTCTGTCTGTCTGTCTGTCTGTCTGTCTGTCTGTCTGTCTGTCTGTCTGTCTTTTTTTACATATCTATAATAAGGTTACACTCTATTCTATCTATTGCTTCAAAAAGAACCATGTTCCGTCAACGGTGTGCAAAGTTATTAGCAAATGAGCAGTTCGTGACCAAAACTGTGTATGCCAAGCATGCCTGTATAACATAAATTGCGAAGAAATTGACGTCACTATGTCCAAAAATCAAATAAAAACTCAACTAAGAGAAAATAGAAATAATGCATAGCATGTAAGTAAGACATTGTACACATTGTATGTAGTCTAAGCTTTGCTTGACGAAATAAATAAATAACTAGATGAATTTTAAATGCACCCATCCAAATCAGCCATTTCCACCAAACAGACGATAACGACAAAATTTAGACCCTATAAATCAGACGCATCCTTCATTTTCTAGACGTTTCCAAGCCAAGAAACTCACAGCCCAGCAAGATGCATCTCATCTTGTCGTTTAATATTGTCCCATACTCCTCCCCAGCGCGAGCAGACAAGTTTGCATCACACACGCACACATATGCTTTGAGCATCGAAAGAACCAACCGGCTACGGCAGCCAGCCGAAAATTAATACCAAATTCTGCCCAATTTCTTCCGACAGCAAAAAAAAATAAATAGCACAAGATGCTGAACCTATCGTTTCGTCATCTGTCTGCTGCGCTCTGCGACGACGATGGGAATCGTTTCTTGATTATACGGTAGACGGAAAGGAAAAATCGTAAGAAACGAAACGATTGCCAAAATGCTTTCATGGATTAGAAATTTATCTTCGTATGTTTTGCCAGTTTTCGGTTGTCCCTTTTTTGCTCGACTCGGGATCGGGTCGGATGATCGGCCAAAGCAGGAAATTGAAAAAAAAAAATATTTCGATGGGATCAGGCATTTTGCAGATAGAACGAGCTTAGGCGTTATCAATTTATTTTTAAATTAAAATGAATTCTACATTTCGCAATGGTAAAATCCAAGTGCACTGTGCAACACGCCACTAATCTAGCAGAAAATTCGAGCCAGACAGGAATCCATTTTACCACATGTTTGATATTTTGTCTTTCTGTTCCGTAGAATTGATTCCATCCCAGACATGGTTGGCTGCAGTCAAAATAGAAGCGAGACTGTGTCGTCATAACCCCTCTGATGGCGGCTGCCATTCTCGGTTTGTTTTCTTCGGAGTTGTTGGGTGAGGTGGGTTGAAAATCATCCAAACTCCAACCCCGTTCGATTGAGTGGGCCAACAGGTAGGAACAGACAGCTATTATAGCCGAAAGTTAGATGGAAGGGTTCTCAGGAGCATACAGTTGTTAAAGTATATTTAGTAGGTTTACTTGGAACAATGGCAAAATAGGATTTCGGCAGCTGAAGCACGTAGCGGAGATTGCTTTTTAGTTTGAATATCTGAACAAGGAAAGTGAGATATATCCAGGCT
This sequence comes from Ochlerotatus camptorhynchus, assembly GCF_037179485.1. NCBI lineage: Eukaryota > Metazoa > Arthropoda > Insecta > Diptera > Culicidae > Ochlerotatus > Ochlerotatus camptorhynchus. Next base: position 75,165 of record NW_027041148.1, read on the forward strand.
GATGGTAATCTGCCTTTATTGACATCTGGAAATCATCAACTGAAGTGGAAATTGAGGAATTTTCGGGGCAAAATTCATTATATTCAAACTTTTTTTTCAATACATTGTTTAAATCAAAACTAAGTTGCTGAAAGTGTTTGTGACAGAAGTGTACTATATGTGAAACGAATTCTCAAGTCTTTAAAAATGCTAACCTTTGCTTTTCTTTCCTCTGTTATAGGTAAGTCGTGGAGATACTACTACTAGGAATGGAATGCTATTAAAATCCATGTGAGTATAGATAACGATTTCCATGGCAGATGTTAATCTACAAACAGCTTGAGCTATAAGAAAAGGTGAAGACTGTGATCAAGACTAATGGAAACCATATGTAGATGTAGATTTAAGTAATTTGATAACACTTCGAAATGAAACTACTACTCCGTATAGCTCACACGAGGAAATTCTAATAGGGTAGAGAACTACTTCGGCCTAATCGCCCATTCATGGGTATTGTGAAGAAAACTCATAAGGAATTCTGGAAGTATTCACAAGCAATTTCAACGAGAACTACAAGGTGATTCTGGAAAGAGTTTCTTTGGATTTCTTCTTCTTCTTCTCATTTCAAGCTTAATTCTTATCGCATTTTAACTTATTCCGTGCTCTCAATTTTGTGTTCTAGATGCAATTCCACAGTTATTAATTGAGAACTTTCGATGCCTGCACCATTTTTGCATTTAGTACAATTGTGTGGCAAGTTTAGTCATACTCTATGCCCAGGGAAGTTGAGAAATTTGCCAACCCGAAAACTTCCTAGACCGGACCGGGAATCGAACCCAGCCACCTACAGCATGGTCTTGCTTTGTAGCTGCGCCGTTACCGACTGAGCTAAGGGATTTATGACGACGATTTCAGGTAAAAACTATGTGATTGTTAATCAATAACCGTCAATAATGTCAGCGTTAACGCAACAATTATCGATCGTTATCGATTATCATTCCTGTGACTAGAAAGTACCCAATAAACATTCAAGCTTATGTTATGCTGAGTAAGCATATTTTTGCTTGAATGTGCAAGAAATCAGCTTCGATTGTTTTTTTGGTATAATTCAAAAGTAGTGATCAGTAGAACTTCATGGTAATCAGAGTTGGGATGAAATGCTATACACATATCAAAATGAAGGTTTAGTGCTATAATTTATTTGCTAGATAAACTCTTGAAGAGGATAGATTAATAGTTCCGCTAGAGTACGGCAGTGTGAAAATTGAACAGAATTATTATTATTATTATTTATCTTTATTGGGGAGGCTTTCAGCCTGGGGCTGGTTCGCCTCCATTTTAAATTGAACAGAAGTTTAAATTGAGCGAAGAGTAACTAATGCGACAATACTAATCAAACGTGCACTCCCTTACCTAACTCATACATTGATGGATGAGGGGATGTGAAGACACACCTCATACATAAATGTATGAACTAGGTAAAGGAGGGCGCGTTTGATTAGTATTGTCGCACTAATGGCCCTTCGCTCAATTTCAACTTCTGTTCAATTTTCACACTGTCGTACTCTAGCGGAATTATCCATCTATCCTCTTCACAACTTTCTCTGGCTAATAAATTAATTCACGTATGCAGTATCAAAAACACACTTTGAATGGTATGCTGAGGATAATTCCCTTGGCGGCGCCGCCGGGATGTTCTAAGGCATAACATGTCTGATCACACCTTCCTTCGTTGGACCGTTGGTCCCCGGACCATGAGTTGATGGTTCGATAGGTAGGGTCCAGGTGTAGGAGCTGCGTCGGTAGCATTGGTGGTCAGCACGGAAAACCAAATCGATGGAAAACAAATCAAGGCAAAAAAACTACAGGGGACAGCCCTATGCGGTTGCGCGCATTGGTGACGTAGGACTACCTGGTCTTATATAATAAATCTTATTTGTTAACTGTAGCAGGAGCTTGTGTTTTGTTTAGAAATAGGAATTTGAGCGGGGTTCTCTCTGTTTTTAGTCTGTCTTTAGTATGACGCGCTAGACATAGATGACCCACAGCGACTCACGAAGAGCTACTGAATATGACAACATAGCTGAGCCCGAGGATCATGGCATCTCACATAACTTGAGGGATTTCGGACAGGATGCAGCCACTTCACTCCCTGACCAGCACGACGTAAGTGACCATGTCGCTAGTTTATCAAGTAGCTCTTTTTTAAGTGAAACTACAGTCTATTGCCAAAATTTTAACCGTATGCGTATGCTTTTCCAAAAAACCAGCTTACGAAAAGTTTTTCACTGCTGCAGAACTGAAAATTCAAAGAGAAGATCCAAGAACCAAAATTCATATTTATGGAGATTTTAACCAGAATACTGTTAATTTTATACAGGATAGTGATAATGATTCTCTGTTGTTACCAATTGTAGGAGAAAACGATACTTTGCAATTCATCTTTGATAAAAGCAGCCACTTGGGACTTCATCAAATTAACCATGTTCGTAACCAGCTCAATTCCTATTTGGATCTTATGTTTACTAATTGTACAGAAGATTTTTGTATTGTAGAAGCAGCAGTTCCATTATGGAAGAATGAAAAATTTCATACGGCTATTGAATACTCAGTGTTCACAGACTCGCATCGGTCACGCCCAAGCGTTGTTGATTTTGAATTAGTTTATGATTTTAAAAATGCAAATGTTCCTGAATTTAACAACAGACTGAATAACATAAGTTGGCAAAACCTTTTAAAAGATGAAAACAACATGGACAAGGCTGTTGACATATTTTATACTAACTTATACAATATTATTGAAGAATTCGTTCCTAAAAGACAAAAGAGAATAGTGAACAGCACCAAATATCCTGTGTGGTATACACAAGAAATCAGAAATATTAAAAACAGGAAGCAAAAAGCACACAAGGCGTATAAAAAGTTTAAAACGTCACAAAATTTAGAAAAATACGTTGAAATTTGCGGAGCACTTGAGGCAGAAATATCGTCAGCATATGAGAATTACAATTCAAGAGTAGAGAACAATATAAAATCAGATCCCAAAACGTTCTTTAACTTCGCGAACGAAAAAATGAAGTCATGTACATTCCCATCACGCATGCAGTTTGAAGAGTGTGATAGCACTGATAGTGAGGATATTTGTAACCTATTTGCTCGTTTTTTCCAAAACACATATAAGAAATCCAGTAATGCTCTCGATTTGAACTATTTTTCTTACCTACATGAAGGGGAAAATGACGTATCAGTTAAAAATATCACTGTTAAAGAAATTTTTATGACTTTTGAAAGTCTCGATGCTGGCAAAGGACCTGGTCCTGATGAAATACCTCCATTTTTATTGAAAAAAATAGCAACAAGTTTTGTTAAACCATTGTTTTGGCTTTACAATTTATCTCTCAAAACAGGTGATTTTCCAAAAATTTGGAAGAAATCATTTTTAGTTCCAATATTTAAATCTGGCAAACGGTCAGATATTAAAAACTATAGAGGTATTGCAATTATGTCATGCATTCCTAAAATGTTTGAAGCAATTGTTAACCAGAAAATATTTAACCAGGTTAAGCATCGCATTTCAAATAATCAACATGGTTTTTTTAAAGGTCGGTCAACGTCTACTAATCTGTTGGAATTTGTAAACTTTTCTATTGAAGCAATGGATAGAGGTAATACCGTTGAAACCTTATACACTGACTTTAGTAAGGCCTTTGACAGAGTAGACATTCCCTTACTTCTTTTTAAATTAAAACGTTTAGGTATGACAAGTACACTTTTAAAATGGATTGGATCATACTTGACAGAAAGAACACAGATGGTCCGCTTTAAAGGAAAAATATCTTCGCCAGTTAATGTTACCTCGGGAGTTCCACAGGGATCTCATTTAGGTCCTTTATTATTTATTTTATTTGTGGATGACGTGAAGTTTGTATTAAATCGTTTAAATGTGCTCATATATGCTGACGATATGAAACTGTACATGGAAATCTTTGACAATTCTGATTTGCTACATTTTAAAAATGAAATTGATGTTTTCTACAACTGGTGCGTTAAAAGTCTGCTGGATATTAATGTTGAAAAATGCAATATTATATCATATTCCAGAAAAAACACTACTCTAGATTTTACATGTACTCTAAGAAACCAGCTGGTTGTAAGGTGCGATAAAATTAGGGACTTAGGAGTAATTCTTGACTCGAAGTTGACATTTGTAGATCATGTGAATACCACAATTCACAAAGCAAATAATATGTTGGGATTCATAAAAAGATTTAGTTATCATTTTAAAGACCCATATACCATCAAAACACTTTATATAGCTTACGTGAGATCAATTCTCGAATACTGCAGTGTGGTTTGGGCTCCATACCATGAAACTTATATAAATCGTATGGAATCAGTTCAAAAACAGTTTTTGTTATTTGCTCTTAGGAAACTAGGCTGGACCTCTTTTCCCCTTCCTTCTTATGAGTCCCGTTGCATGTTGATAAACATTGAAACACTTAAGAAACGAAGAGAAATTTCCATGATTTCCTTTGTCAATGATATTATCTCACAACGCGTAAATTCAGAAAAAATATTAGCAAGATTAAATTTTTACGTACCATCACGCATGTTAAGAACTCGAAATGTATTTCAACTGTCACCTCACAGAACGAATTATGGTAAAAATGGACCAATTAATAGAATGATGAGAGTGTATAATAATTATTGTGAGCATATAGATCTAACGATGTCTAAAGATACAGTAAGGAGAACACTTACTGCTAGGATTTCATCTCGTTAAGTTTAAAACAATTTTTATTTTTTAGATATTTGTATATGCAGTCTACATTTGCTGACAATTTCAAATAAAACGTATGTTTTAAAATAGCATGTAAGGCAACAGCACTATTGTAAAACGGTCTACACTGATTGACGACAAATAAATTCCGATCAATATCGGTGCGGCTTCTTCCTCCTTCTATGAATGCTCATGTGGGCTGCAGCTCGTTGTTTGCAGGCAGCATTTCGTTGTGTGCTGGAGAACACCACCACTCACCACGCGGTGTTTGTAGAAACTGGATGGAATTCAAATTTGAAATCTGTGTTAGGGAAATTGCTTTTCGCAGGAAATCGGTGATAATTTTAATCATCATAGCAACAGTGGCACATCCGTGCATTTTTCAATAGTGACATTTTGAAAAATGATAAAGTTTCAATTTTAACAGATTTGTTGAAAAAATTCATATCAATTGGCGTATTAGGAATGAAAATCCATCATCTCTGGATCAAAATCAGACCACTTTAAAGTCACGACCGACCTTGGTTTTTTTAAATCGCACCCCCAATGATGCCTTTAAGTACATGGTATGTTAGATTTAAACATATCTAGATAGAGCTGGAATTAGGTGTAACAGCTTTTGTAAACAATGACTTCTCTCGATGATTTTTAGGAATTCAAGGCACGCCCACGCAAACCAATATCACGTCGGCTAGGGGAAGTCTTACCCTACCCGATGGTAATGTTGATTTGCGTAGGCGAGCCTTGACTTTCAAGACATCATCGAAAGAAGTCGTTGTTTACAAAAGCTGTTACGGCCTTGTTGCTGTCGTTATCGAGACTATTTATAGTAGTTTTGAGTAGAATTCCAATGCAGATCTGACAGAAAATTCCAAAAGGATCTTAAAGATAAATCAACTTCTGATCATCGTTTATTGTTAATATCAAGGAATATTTTAAGGGAATTCTGAAAATAATATCAAAGAACTTCCGGAAGTATTCCAAGGGTGTTTCTAAAGAATACTTAGGGACTACAGAAAAGAATTCTATGCATACTTTCTGATTAATTTTAATGTTTCCCACAGGATTTAACGTAAATTTTGAGGAAAAGTTAAGGCCAATTGTGGTTGAATGCTAAGGAAAAGCTGAGGACCGCTCATGAGGGATTTACAGAAGACTTCTGATAATCATTCAAAGGCAGTTTTGTGGAGAATTACCAGACCTGTCGTGGTAGTTACTTATGGATACTCCATGCTTACTAATCCCAAGCAACAATTTTGATTTTAGACCATGATTTAGAGTATGCTTTAACTAAGTACGAAAATAGTTTTGTGTTAAATGTAATGGTATTCTAGTATCTGAATGGAACCTCCGGTTGGGGTGGATTGTTTAAGAAGAAAAAAAGTGTATAAATGTAGGCACGAGTTGCTATCAAGACGATGGTGAGGTTGGAGGATCGTGCACAACGGACGGGGATTGCAGCTCAATTTTGGGTTCGGTTCACTCGGAAATGGGTAGGGTTTTACTCGTGTTTGAGTGGATGTCGATCATGTTCTTGTGTGGGTAGGTGCAATGTGGTTGACATTTGATCAAATTTGGGTGGACTTTTGCTCAATTGCGGATGGATACAGTTTTGCGGTATTCGAGTGAAGTGTTCTTGGATTTGAGTAGCATTTTTGAACGTGTAGAAATAGGCAAGACAACACCTAATTGAAGCGTTTGTTGAAATGCTTATCTTCCAGCAGGCGCAATTTCAACATTTATAAAAAATCTACATTTATGAGGGGTCGTAGAGTTCTCTGCATCTCTCTTAAGTAAATGTTGGACTAACATACCTTTCCTATCCCTACCAGTTGTAAGAACGTGGCCAGGACAATCCTTAACTTGTAGGAGCGGGAGACAGTGGTTATTTCCTACTTACTATTTGTCCAGTAATAGATACCCGTCTTGCTCTTAATAGTTTTGAATTCGTACCATCTACGATATTGTGTAACTTGTTCGATCACTCGTGTACTCATCAGATTCTAACAGTTTGGTTTTCATGATGGCCACCGCATGAATGCTCATACACTTCTATTAAGGACAGGTACCGTAAAACGGGGTATCTTTGATAATGCGGGTTACTTTGATAGTATAATATAAAGAATAAATTTACTCGCTGTGCTTTTTCCAAATAAGAAACATTGGTTCCATATTGTAGCTTAGGGTATTTCCGTTGATATCGCATATAGTTTTTTGTGTAGTATGTGTTACATATTTTTCAAAAATATTAAAAAACCATTTTCGTGTTTCGCCTTTTTGAAAAAGCACTCAAATCATTACTTATGAAATGTATTTCCGATACAGCCATCACAAATTCAATATTATATTATTATTGCTTATGAAGTTTTCTGATTATATACTCATTCAAAGTTTCATATTTGAAGTTTTTAATTTGTTTAAGTTTCACTCATTTTTTCTACATTCATCGAGCATTATCAAAGTAACCCCAAATCAAAATACTGAAGTTCGGTCACAAAACAAACCCCTTATAAACAAATACCATAAACGAACTGTATCTCCGATGGGTAAACTATCCCACAAATGGTTTGGATGATATCCCGAATACGTCGTTAAGCTGTCTTTTATGGTTATTTTTATTAGGGAATGCTTCAATTTTCGTTCAACATATTACTAACGAATCAACTCTTGAATCCTTAGTACTTGTTTTAAAAATATAAAATTCGAAAAACATTCATTGTTGTTAAAATATTTAGAATATACTTTAAAAAAAAACTATCAATGTTACCCCGTTTTACGGTACCCACATCTACACATTCATTAATTGTTGATGAAAATTTTCAATTGGCGCTCTTAAGGTGAAGAAATAGTGTGGATAGTGATGTAAACAAATGTTTGAGAAAAACTCTGCCAAATAAAAAAAAAAAAAAAAAACAAATTTTAAATGAAATGAGAAAACAAAATATAATCATTTTCAAACAATAGAAACTTTGGCAGATTCCATAATCAGCAGTCAAAATTCGGGAGTTTGAAGAATTTCAATGAAGTTCCAAAATTGTCCAGGATGATCCGATAGCTTCAGAAATGTCCCAAATATTTCAGAAAAGTTCACTTCAGTAAAGACCAACGAGCTTGAGTGCAGTGCCAAGAACTCCAAGTTATTTTCAATGAACTTCTTGGCAGTTCTGAAAACTTCTACAAAACTACCTGATTTAAGAAAAATAGCGGGAACCGTCAACCAATCTTTTAAGGATAGTCCAAAGAACTTCAGGGGGTTTAGTCAACTTACGACAAATATCGAGAATTTCACATAAGATCCACGATATTCACACAAGTCTAGAGAACTTAAATTTAATTTACGGATGTCAGAAGATTTCCAGGAACATAATAATCGATTTTCAGGACGGTCCAATTATCTTCACAAAAATTGTAGGAGTTTTCTGAAAAAAAAACATGTTCTGAGGAATGAAAGGAAATGCCGAGAATTTCGCTTGAACTTCACATAAGGGAAACTCCGAAATGTTTTGGAAAGATCAAGAATTTTGAAGCGGTTCCATTAGCTTCACGGAAAATGTAGGTTTTTTCTAAGAAGTTGTGAGAACTTCAGGGATATCCTGCACACTTAGAAAAATTCATGTAAATTTGGGTGAGTGTCAATTTTGACATAAGTTTGAGTCATAAAACAGACGCGAAATATAGCTCAATCAAACGTACTTTTCGTCGAGCAACGAACTTTTCAGTCTCGGAGCACTTTATATTACATAACATGTTTGTTTACGTCTCATCTTTTATGTCAAATATGGATTGCGTCACGTTTAAAATTAGTTATTTCTAAGTGTGTGAGAACTGCAGGGAAATCAAGAAAATTTTAGAGAAGAGATAAAATAAGGAACGTTTTTGAAACTTAAGAAGAAGATAAGCGTGGTCTTGAAATCTTCAGGGTTTTTAGAGATCGCAAGTGCGGATCCCATAATTTCAAGGTTGTTCCAGAAGCATCAGGAAAGTCTAGACTTTCTGGTAAGTTTAAAGATCTAAGTGTGTAATTGATTGATTTATCTTTATTAGGGAGGCTTTCAGCCTGGGGCTGGTTCGCCTCTACGTCTAAGTGTGTAGTACTGGGAAGAACGTCAAAGGAGATATGACTAGAACTCCAAAACAATTTTGGAAATAACTCCAATATAATTGAGAGTAGATCTCCAGGTGCATTTAAGCGAGAGTTCTGAGAAGAATTCTATGACGATTGGAGGAGGCTTCTAGGTTTCAATCCTAATAAGTTCTGAGAAGAATTTTAAAAGAGCTTTGATGAGAACTTCAAAGTAATCTCGTTCTAAGATAATAAACTCTGTGGATAGTTCGAAAAGCATTCTGGGGCGATTTCTGAAGATAATTCCTTGAGAGGGCGATTTCTGAAGATAATTCTTTTGAGAAGAAATTCGGTGGAATCGATTTTTGAGGATGCAATCTCAAAGAAATTCTGAGAAGCGTTTCAATGGCATTCTAAGATGGATTGTTTTGAGGATTCCGAGGAAATAGCGGGGGAATTTGGAAGAGAATACGAATTGAATTTTAAATTGAACTCAATGGATATGTCCAAATTCTGAGCACACATTTCAGGGGTTAATAACATGAGATTTCCAAGTAGAATTCAAGTAAATTTAAAATGGAATTATGGAAGGAACCTTCAGCGCGTTAATCAAAAATTCGATGTATTATTAAAAAATATGTATGATAAATATATTTATTTTAAAATCAACTGGTTAAAGAATGAAAGCACTAAAAATAATTTTTGGAGACGATCACTTCATTTTACCAACATGATTGATTATTACACATCCATTCAGCGTATTATCGTCATAGCCACGCTTGAATGAATTGTTTGGTATTTATTATAGTCATTTCAACACATTTAGATCATGTATGACTTTTTGACGGGGATGAGATTTGAACTCGTGACCATTAACTTGTGAGGTATGGATGCTTACCACTACGCTGGGCCGGTCCCACGCTTGAATGCCAATAACTACAACTCGATGATAAGTGGTGTGTTGTAATGTGAAGCTTTTGATGGTCTAATGGTGACCGTTTTTGCTTAGTTCCGTTAGCAGAAGTTCGTGGGTTCTGTCCTAGGCTCCTTCACATAATTCATTAACAAGAGCCCATCAATTCAGTTGAGCTTATCGTTTAAGACAGTTATCGACATCGAAATCAATCAATAACTACTTTTCATGACGCTCAATCAAACGGTTGTTTTTCAGCTAAGTTGTAGCTATAATAAACTTTGCATAAATGATGAAGTATATTTTTGAACAATTTCAAAGCCTCGTATCGTAATCCAATCAGCTAATCGTAACCAAATGTGTACAAATTTTGGGAGTAAGATCAGGATTGATTTGAAATCTATTGAACATCCAAACAGATGAATGCACACAAAAGTGCAAATCCACCCCTATAGATTCACGAAATGCATCGCTGTTTAAATATATTTAAAAGGGGCAAGACAGCTGAACTCAGAGTATTTATATTTGCTGCGAGTAAATTTGAGTTGCTCATATTTACTCAAAAATGAACAAAGTAGTTTCGTATTTCTCATGATAAGAAGTTCTGGAAACAACCACCGTCTGACAGAATGTTTTGTTTAAATATTTTCAATTAAGAGAAAATTTAGCATTTGGCGTCACATTATCAACTTTAATATAGCATGATGTCAATGAAACGGAAATATTAAGTTTTCATTATTAAAAGATCCAAGTTACATTGATTTTGTCCAGGCCACGGGCCTCTTTTGTTTTCTAAGGATTGATGATCTTCGAAGTTTTTCGTGATATGGTGGTGTGATTTTAAGTCCGAAGAAGTTGGAATTCGACCTAATATTATTTGAAGATTATTTTAGTTCATGAAAATTAATACTGAACCTCTCAAAATCGATTTAAGAGGCTTCTTTTTTAGAGGAATTAGATTCTGGCATGAGGAAACTCAACATTAGTAATTATTTATAATTGAGGTGTACAGGTGTACCAGCAAAATTAAATTTATTAGCTTCCATAATGAAAGATAGATATAAGTCTCCGGAAAAAGTTTCGCTAGAAAAAGTCAGAGTAATGGTCAACTGTCACTAGAAACTTCCGTTGTTTTCCCTGATACTCTTAAAAAAAGACAGGGGAAAATTGTGATCAGAAACGGGATAAATTTCCATCGCCTGGTGTTGTTGTGATGACCCACATTTAGCACAAATGGAACATTGACGAATGCGGTCTTTTATGTAGCTGTTCATCCTAAGTCACAATAGATTAGTTTTGGCTAATTTCATAGTTGATTCTATTCCGACACTTACATGAGCGATCGTCGAAGGGATGCAGGAATTCCTTCATATTTTTTTTGTTATGCTACTTAAAATTCAGAATTCAGAATCCTCCATTTGGGATGACTGTAGTCCTCCCTGAGATAGTCTGGAATCTCCCTGGAATTGTACGGAATCTTTTCTGAGATTGTTTGGGATCCTCTCTGGACTGTCATGAATGCCCTTCAAATTTTCTGAAATAGTCCTTTTGACTGTCCAGAATCCCTGTTGGGTTTGCCCGAAGACCCCTCTGATGTTGTCCGGAAGCCTTACTGAGAGTGTATGAAATATTTTCTGATAATTGTCCGGAATCACCTCTAGGCTAGTTCCGAGTCCCTCCGTCATAAATCCCCTTTTCTATTGACAGGAATCCTTCCAGAGATTGTCCGAAGTCTTCTAGGGATTGTCCAGAATCCCTTTGGGACTGTCCTGAATCCTTCTTGTGATTGTCCATCAGAATCCGTATAATGTGGTTGCTAATGTTTCGCAGCGTGCTATACGAAAGTGCGATTACCTTTCCATTGCCGAAATATCTTGTCGGTTAAGCTTTAGTTTGAAAGGGCACCGCTTAAAATGTTGAAATACGTATTACAAATTTACAAATGCAATTACGCCCCTTTGAAATGTTGTCACTGAATTATCTTTGCTTGACAGCATCAAGACCGAATTTCAGAAAAGTCCAGAAAACTCCAGAGTGCCTAACACTTCGAACACGGTAAAATGTGTAACGGCAAATTGGCAAAGTTTGGAAAATCATTGCTCAGTAATTTATCAATAGATTTTAAATCTATTGATACCGAATAAATCTGTAAAGTCCATATGGCGCCAAAAGATTTGAAGTTTGTCAATAAATGGCTGACCTATAGTTTTTCAAACATTGCATGATCGCTGTTATACATTTTACAGGAGGCAGTTCAGAGAACTTCAGGGTTGTTGAAATGTTTTCAGAACAGGTCCTTATATTTATTTAACAGGTCCTTATATTTATATTTATATATTTATACACTGGAGTCGTATGGTTTGCTCCAAATTTATTTCCCGGAAAAAAGTGATCGTCAAAGTCCATGTCTATTTCGGGTTGTTGTTAAGGGGGGTGGTGATGGTCACGCCGTGATGCACCTTTAGCCGCTGTCTTGGTCCTGCTTGCTGCAGTGCCTGGCCATCCGAAGCGGTAATGAGCAGAGGCAGGAAAGCAGCGCAGCAGGTTAAAGTAGAATGATGTGCAACCAAGTGGTATTCGTTTATGATGACTGGGTTTGGGGAAAACGTTTAGTTCATGAAAACAGTGATAAAGTTATCATTTGCGCATTTTTCAAAAGTTTCTTGATTAAAAATTGGAAAAGCATTTATTTCAGCAGATTCGTTAAGTTATATCCTATCGATTTTGGATATTAGGATTTGGCGTATTTGGATTTTAATTTCATCTATAAATGACAAAGTTACAAGCGTTCAAAACCTAACACTATTTCACCACACACATTTTTTGATTTCTACCCCAGTATAGTCGACAAAGATGTAGTTCTACGTCAAAAAATGCTGGAACATTAAAGGAAAACTCCAGCAAAGTTCCGAAAGGTTCATGAACATATTTTTTTATTTCTTTATTAAGGAGGCTTTCAGCCCTGTGCTGGTTCGTCTCCGGCGCTGAACATATTGGGAACGTCAGAAAAGTTACATGAACATACGGCAAATGGAAAAACATTTGAGGTGAAGTTCCGTGTTTTAATGGCAGATTCGAGAGCTTAAAAAATAATGCGGGGTCACATCAAAACAGTTCTATTAATAAAAAAAAATTCGAGATTTTCCGAGAATCTCCGAAAGGAAGTCTTGAGAACTTTAAAGGAGTTTCGAGTAGTTCGAGGATGATCAGGGAACTCTGAGCAGTCCCATAAACTTCAGAAAAAATGCAGAATCTTTCCAGGAGTTCCGAGGCATTAATTTCAGGAATGGTGCGAAAACTTCAGGGACATTGCGGGATCTTCAGGGAAGTTATGTGTATACCAGGATAATTTCCGGATTGTTAGAAAATTTAAAAAACTTCAAGGGTGCATCTAAAACTTCAGGGAAATCCATAAACTATCGTTGAACATTAGGGGAAAGTTACACAAGTTTCAACAATGTTTTCAAAACTTCAGGAAATTTACGAGAACTTCAAGGAATATCAGTTCAGAATTTTTATAAAATACTTTAAAGTTTCCGCGTAACCTAGAGAACTTCAGAGAAATTCAGAGATATTTCGGGCAGATCGATTAACATCACGAAAATACGCAAAATATCAAGGAAGGTCTAGACTTTTGGGGAAGATGTTGATCCGGGAGAAACCTACAATTTCAAAATTTAAATTCACTGGCCACCCTGAATCATTTATTTCCATTATATTTTGTTTATTTACATTATAAAAAATAAACAAATTTCACGTACGTACATTTTAGAATACTTGTATTATAATGAATTCCCAATATACATAGCATAATTTACTGTTTAACATATAGCAAATTTTTGAATCAGTGAACCAGGATCTCTTTGAATAGTATACGAATTATATTATCAATCAATAAATTTCCTTGCCATATCCCATGGAATATTGTTGCTTAAATTTTATATCTTTTCTTAAATACTTAATCAACCGAAATTTGTTGAAGTACATTTTGATTGTATTTTGTTCGATTCGAAGTCGGAGACAAATTGCCATCGGAAAACCAGACAGAAAGGGACGCCATAAATACCGACGATGGCGGCCAATCTTCCATCCACCATTTGGCGAACTTCAAACCTTCGATAAAACTCGGACAGATAAATCTTTCATGGGGGCTTGAACTCGGCGGCGGATATGTCCCATAATTTCTCCAGGGATCGACTGGTGGGTCTTTGTGGCAAACAACAGCAGTCACATTTAGTTGGAAGTGGAAAACTTTCGATACCGGGCTAATTTAGTGTCAAGGCGGCACTTTCCCGGAGACCGTCATCCTAAGGATTAATTTATGCCGCATGAAATTTGTCCACAAAGTGCCCTCTTTTTGCTGTTGATTTTTTTCTCCGAAAAAGGGAAGATTTCCAGTCTCTTTGTCTGACTATTTGCACCAGATAGGAACAAATAAACGCACATTATGACGGAGTGGAACATTTGTGGCGGTAGTATTTCGGTAAAATCCAAGTGCCTGACTGCTGGAACAAATCAATATTGTAGGTTGTCACGTCGTGCGCGCTCACAAAACTAATAAATATGAAGTTGATAAAGATCGTTGGTTAGACTGTGGCGTTCGACTGTATCGTATGTATATTAATAATGTAGAACGTGTTCCAGAACGCACCAAAGCAAATACAGAACTCGTTGAATGACTCAATCTAAAGTGTTACCTCAACGCTAGTTTCCGCCTTGACTATCGTATGGGTTGAAAGCTTTTAAAAGGTGAGGGAATTCGACGATTCTGTTTGTGGCACGCCAATAAAAAATAAGTACATTTTAAACTAACGTATTTAGAGGGTGTAGTTAATCAGATATTTCACGGTTGCCTGCGAAAACCTTCTAACGATATACCCTTTGGAGCATGGCTTCGACGTCTTGTTCCGCAAAGATCCCTCTCAGAATCGCCGAAATGAATCGCTTTATTAAATGGCTGGAAATCGGCGAGCATCGGTTCTCAAATGGCTGCTGCCTGTCATTGACAAGGGTATTTGACCTCCCGGCGCAACAACGGTACGAAGCGCATTTCAACATTTGGCAGAGTTTCACATTCTGCATTTCCTGGTGGTGGTGGTGGTGGTGGTGGGGGTTTCTTGAGAACCACTAAATACTCTGCAACGAAGACGACGGCTCTACCCTTGCGATATGATTCACGGATTCGCGGAAGGTCTCAGGTAGATGTGCACCGAGCTAGGACGGGCTGGAACGTTGATAGACACTCGTCGGTGGCGATATGAGGAGTCACGCAGACTTGCTTTTTTGATTGGTTGTTTCATTCTGAGGGAGTAGTATTGGCTTCCGTCCAAGATTGGAAAAGTTGAAACTACTATTGTGTGTGCTTGAACAGGAGGAGGAGAGGGAAAGCGCCCGACGGAACTCACATTTATTGTCATTTATTGACCGAGTCAAATCTTGACCATATCTTAATTGGTACTCGAGACTAGTTTTTATTGGCCTCGGGAGGAGGGATGACTGGTGAGGAGCTAGAGGAGGGCAAAAGTTGTCGTTCTTTTCCTTAATTTTACAGAGGGAAGCCGATTTTGGACGTGGAGAATTATAGAAGAGAAGACTTGCCGCCTTCAGGCGGCTCTTTGTTTAGTGATAGAGGTTAAATTATGACGTGCTGGAGCGAAAAACGTGCTTACTGAAAACTTAGCCGTGTAAATTAGACGGTTCAAGTGCAGAGCACGACATTGCGTTAGAATATTACTGTGTCGGAAGTTGGAGTAAATTTTAAGTAAGAATAAACACACAATTGCTACCATAAGCGTCTCACAATATTTGTTATATTAAATTGCAATACAAAACAAATAAGAAAATCCAATTACTCTGAAAGAATTTCGAGAAGGACTTGCAAGGATTGTTGAAAAATTTATTTTTTAAAGGGTTTATGATAAACAATTTAAGGAAATGTTTAGCAACATTCATAGAAAATTTAGCGTAGGATAAAAGGTGTATTTTAAAATAATTTCAACAGTGACATACATATTTACATATCGATTTTGCACCACCATGCATAATCGATTTCAAATCAGGTCTTGACAATTCTCCCATAATATGAGGTCATTTGGATGCGAACTCATATTGCACTGCCCCTTTGAAGTTTATATGGGAATTACTATGAGAAAAGTTATGTTTTTGTTCTCATCGTACTAGCACTTCGCTGTAATGATCTGTAGAAAGTTTGATATCTGTGCTAATATGAAATTTTGTCAGCTGTACTTTTGCTGAAGACTGCATTTGGATTGAACATCAGAATATTTAGGTACCGTAAAACGGGGTTACATTGATAGTTTTTTAAAATATATTCTAAATTTTTTTTTTTCACCATTGAATGTTTTTCAAAATTTTATATTTTTAAAACAAGTACTGAGTATCCAAGAGTTCATTCGTCAGTAATATGTTAAACGGAAATTTAAACATTTGCACTATTTTTTTAGTTTTTTGACCCAACTTCAGTATTTTGATTTGGGGTTACTTTGATAATGCTCGATGGAATAATCCAATCTACATTGATCGATTCTCTTCATTCTCTCTCTTTCGTCAGTAGCTCGGCTACAAAAACGTTTCCTGTCGTATTTGTCGTATTAGATTTTTGCTTCTTCCATCGAACTGTGTGTCGAAAGTATCCGGAAACATCTTGACACGGCCACGATTCAAAGAGATAGTCGATGATGAGAATCGATCAATGTAGATATGACCTATTGAAAAGTGACGCGAGAATTTCTAGTCCTGTTCAGAGACGTTGAATAGAGACACGCATACACTGAAGCAAGAAGAACCAAACGAACCGTCAAACGCTGAACCAAACGATCAAAGTAAATAAACATTACTGTTCGCTCAATTCATCCGAAAGGAGTATTGTTCTCAATGATGAAAAAAGTATTTAATTATTTTCAAGAATTATGTTATAATTGTTATTTATTTATTTATTGTTGATTCAATTAAATACAACATTTATTAGTGATAAAAAACAATTTCGAATCGATCCATTTCATTTAGTCAGATTTTGTTTTGGCTGCGTACTTTTTGAAAATCTCGGAAAAAGTGAAATCCGAAATTTAAATTGAGGATAAGACGGTGCTTATCAGCTGCCCGCTATTAGGTAGCGATAACGATCACGGGAGATCGGGATTAATGACGTCACTGCAGTGAGCATCTGGCTTTTGGAGCACCAATCAAACTGGGAATAGTCAGCGTGCACAGGAATCTTGTTAAGGAGGGGCAATTTTTTTCTGGTGCATTTAATCTGGGGATGGGGAGTACTCCAAAGTGCGTGGGAGATGGTGCTGGCCACCCACCACTGTTTCCCTACGGTTTTATTTAACTAATTTTCATTATTTTTCGCTTCTTCGGTGGTTCTTCTTCTTCAATGCAAACTGCTTTAAGACAGCCAATATGTTTTAAAGACAAGCCCGAATTTATTGCAACGCACATAAACAGCTGTAAAGTTTTAACCACGGTAACAAATGACTTGAAATTTTCAGAGAAGATTCTTAGACATTTTTTTAGTAAGACAACAATAGACCAAGGTTCAATGGCAAACTAATACCCACTTTTCAATTAGAAAAATCCAAAAGCTGTCTTTGAACTTTGTACAGTTGCGAAAAAGTCCATCCTCAGAATTCCTTGAGGTTCTTTTCGAAATTTTTAGATCTCTATGAGCTCTTTTGAAATTCTTCTCAGAAGTCCTCTGGACTTATTTTTAGAACTCTTATTGACTTTTACTCAGAACACCTTCGAACTGAAATTCCCTTAGAGTTTCAGAAGAATTTCCTCAAAAAATTATTCCTGAAATGAGCCAGAAATTATCGGGTACTCCCTTGAAATTTTCATCAAAATCCCTTTGGAATTTCACTCAAAATTCATTTTTCTCAGTATTCTTTCAAGAATTATCTTAGAACTATCCGCAGGATTCACCAGAAATTATACGCGGAATTTTCTTGGAATACTCCCCAGAAATCTTTTGGAACTGTCCTCAGAATGCAATATCCTTGAGGTTCTTCTTGGATTTTTTTAGAACTCTCCTAAGAGCTCTTTTGAAATTATTCTCAGAAGTCCACTGGAATTATATTTAGAACTCCTTATGATTTTTTTCTCAGAAAACTGGAACTGAATGAGATAGAAATTATCTTCAGAATTCGCAAAATTTCTCTCAATATTTTATTTTTTCGTTATTCTTTTTGAAATTATTTTGGAACTATCACTAGAAATTATTTGCAGAATTTTCTTTGAATTCTCCCCAGAAATATTTTGGAACTTACATAAGAATTGAATATCCTTGAGGTTCTTCTCGGAATATTTTAGAACTTTTGTTTTCTGACAACACCTTGGAACTGAAATTCCCCTAAAGTTTCAGATGAATTTCCTCTGCATTCTTCAAAAATTCTTCCCAGAATGAGCTTGAAATTATCTTCGGAATTCCCTTGAAATTTTTCTCAACATCCCTTTGGAATTTCATTCAAAATTTTATTCTCTCGGTATTCTTTTCGAAATTATCTTAGAACTATCTGCAGGATTCACTAGAAATTATTCGCATAATTTTCATCGAATCATTCCAGAAATCTTTTATTTTAGAACTGTCCTCAGAATTCAATGAGGTTCTCCTCGGAAGTCAAGTTTAAGTTGCCCGCCCATTCACCAAAACGTTGTAGTTTTTCTACCAGAAATGTTCAATAAAGCTTGCCCTTCCATTCACCAGAACTGTGCAATTTTTACATCAGGAATTTTCAATTCAGCTTACCTCTCCATGCAGCAGATTGTTGCAAATCTGACACCAGAAATTTTCAACACAAACTTGCCCCCATAAAATTTTACACCAGAAAATATAAATTGATCAGAACGATGCATTTTTTCCACCATTAATGTTCAATAAAAATTGCTTCTCCAATCTTCTGATTGGTGCAGATTTCCTCTTTCCATTTTCCACCAAACATTTTCAATAAAGCTTGCTTCTCCTATCTTCAGAATGTTGCAGGTTTTCCACCAAATAAAGCTTGCCCCTATTTTCAGATTTTTCATCATAAATTTTCAGCAAAGCAGCTTCCCTCCAATCATCAGAATGGAGTAAATTTTACACCAGAAATTATTATTAAAGTTTGTTTCTCTATTCAGCAGAACGATGCAAATTTAAGACCAAAAATTTTCCATAAAGCTTGCTCATCCGTTCACCAGAACGGTGCAGATTTTCCACCAGAAATTTTCAATATAGTTTAATTTTAAATAAAGCTTGTGCCTTCATTTACCAGACCAGTGCAAGTTTTCCACCATTTATTAGAGCGATGCAAACTTTGCACCAGAAATTTTCAATAAAGCATGCTCCTCCATTCACCAGAACGCTGCACCAAACATTTTCAGGGAAGTTTGTTTCACCATGCACCTTTGTGGTGCAATTTTCAGGCTTTGCCTCTTCATGCACCAGAATGCTGCAAATTTTCCACCATGAATTTTCAATGAAGCTTGCATTCATCAGAACGATGCAAATTATGGACCAGAAAAACGAATAAACCTTGCTTTTACAGTCACCACAGTGTAGCGAACTTTCCAGATGCAGATAAATGCGCACCTCCAAATTTGGCCCCATCTCAAAAGAATTGACGCAATAAAAGGTTTTCAGTGCCCTTATTTTATGAAATTAAGGTAATCATAATTTTGTAAATGTGGAAATAAAAATCTTATTTAAAAAAGTAGAAGGGTCTGTGCCTAGGAGCACGAACGGAAGCTTGACGTAGGACCGCTAGTGGATGGAACAAATGTGAACATTTAGTTCTTTTAATTGATCAATCATCAATTATCTTAACTCTTTCCGTTTTTTTATTTATAAGCGTATCAAATTTGTAGTATTTATTGCAAAGAGAAAGTTGATGAAGAGAATCCAATGGACTGTCAACTTGAGTAATTTCGATTCATCTACCCGACTTTAAAAGGTGTATTTTGAATTTTTTGTTATTTATGAATTTTAAAGTTTTGTGCATTTTGGTATTAAAGTGTATTCAATTCACCCCTCACAGGTTTTCCTTCCGAATTATATGAATGGGGCTGGGTGGAAAGTATCGTTTGTGCAGAATATGTAAAAAAGGAGGGACTTCGAGAGATGGAACTCGTGAGAGCTAATTTTCAAATTTGATTTTATTGGCTTTCTGGGGACTGAATATACACCCAAAGCGAATTATTCCCACTTCTCTCAAATTCTATATGGATTTTAACACCAGCGTGTTCTGGAAAATTGTCGAACGATGATTAATCTCACCAATACATTCGGGCCTACAATTCCACACCTTATATAGAGACCAGGTTGAGCCTTAATAGCTAGCTGCTTGCGGGAACTGATGAGCTTGACAAATTTCCAAATAATACTCTTAACAAATTTATGGTGGTCCTGAAAAGGTCCATTTTGTAGTGATGGTTGAGTAATGCTAAGCTGAGCACGACGAGCTACTGATTCCGATCCTAGCCTAGCAGTGGGACTTGTTCCTCCTTCTCTATGGTTGCTCATATGAGCTCTGCAGCTCGCTGCTTGCAGGCAGCCTTTCGCTGTTGTTGTTGTTGATAGCACTCCTGCTGCTGCTGCTGCTGCTGCTACTACTGCTGCTGCTGGACTGGACACCACCACTTACGGTGATTGAATGAGCACCGTTCAGTGGGACCGCATCGAATTCTATTTTTAAGTCGGTGTTAGGGAATGCGTTGTTTTCAGACATTCGGTAATAATTTTGATCACCATTGCAACAGTTGGACATTTGGTATTTTTAAATAGTGACCAATTGAAAATTAACTAAGTGTTCATTTTAACAGATTGGTAGATAAATTTCCAAACGTTTGGCTTGTTTAGAATTAAAATCTATCTGCTATTGGTCGAAACCTGACCTCTTTTCGTAATGCTGTGCATTTTGGTTTTTTTTAAAATTGCGTGGATTCTATAGATCCTGTTGAGATCTATCTAGCCCTGATGTATGTGTTGGTAGAGGGAAAAATGTAAACTTTGCGGGAGACGATGTCTTAACACTCGAAAGCAATTTTGTGAAATATGAAGTAAAACAAATCCTGATTTTATTTATTTGTAATTATACAAATACAGGCAAAAACTCACAAACAGGCTGCTTTTTCATGGTATACAGTGTGATAATTCAATAGTCAATAAATTATCTCAACATTTAGTGGCAAACCATTCATAAATTTGGTAACATACAAAAAATTCTATAATCCACATTAAATTTCATATGTAAGCGCCGATTGAAACAATCTTTTCGACGTCATAGCGGTGCAGCTTCTTCCTCCTTTGATGGTTGCTTATGTGGGCTCTGCAGCTCGCTGCTTGCAGGTAGCCTTTCGTTGTTACTGGAGAACAATTTTCAACGCCACACACCGAAAGCACTGCTACTGACTGCTGCTACTAATTTCTACACACAGTGGTGTGGTCGTTGGGAGCGTGTGGTTCTAAGTATGGCGATGAGTGTGCAAAATATTACTCAATTCCATCCTTCCTATTCGCACGCGCCCGAGGATCGGAGGCGAATGCCACTTCGACTTGTTTCATCTACTTACTACTCTCTGACGACTGTGCTGGGGAAGCAGCATATGCATATAGGTAATTGGTGGATTTGTTAGTGAATTCGCCGCTTTTGGACAATGCTGGATATTTACCAGTTTTTCAATAGTTTCTTGTTGAAAATCAACATTCGATGCGTAGCCATATTTCTGATCGATTGGTGATAAAATTATTGAAATTGGACCAAGGGCAGCTGAGTTATTAACGTTCAAAATCTTTCTTAATTTGTTACATGTTCCATTTTCGGTTTTCAGAAAGTGTACCCCCATATATAAATCAAAGACGTAGTCCTACGTCAAAAGGTCCACCCTGTGCACGCCAGTGGGTTATTCTCTAACAAGTGTCGTGGATAAAATTTCTGTATTTATTTAAAAACTCGGAATGACCAGTGATCCTAGAACATGCTTGGCATAAATACACAGTTGTACACAACAACTACTCATTCATAAATTTACTTAGTTGTTGATATTTGTTTTTCTTCAAAGTAATTGATAGATTAGGATCATAGTTTACTATAGACATGCAAAGAGTAGGTATATCTTAACATTTGGATCAACACCAATGAATTTTTACACTTAAAGTCCGAGATGTGCAGCGAGCATTTCTCACTTCATTTGTGAAACGCAAAATCAAAGTTATTAGCAAATGGATACTTCGTGACCAAAACTGTGTATGCTAAATTCCGGCGATTTTAAAGTTCGTGAGTGCTCTCTGGGAACCACGAGTCAATCACATACTTTCGATCATCTTTTTTATCTTACAAGCTCACAATATCACTACAGTGGTTTCCCGATGTTGTCTACCTTCGATTTTGTCAGTTTCTTCCCGATTTTGTCAGCCTGAAGATTTTGCTGAACTTTTTGAATTCTCAAACATTTCGCTCCAAATGACTCCAATTTGTCGCAACAATAACAGAGGTAACTCAAATAAACCTCTATTATTGTGACACTGCACAGCTGTATCGAGTCCCTCCCTATAAAGGTAACAAGGTGGCGAATAGAGCTGGGATGGCTCCAGATATCCCATTCAATAAGAAGGTTTAGTGATCGCCAAAATTATCAGAATATTCATATGCAGTTGCTACGCACCCGATGGACAATGGAGCATTTTCACGAGACGCTGCACAGTGGTTGAAAAGTCCATTTTGACGTTCTTAATTAATAGCACCATGGAGAGTGGATTTAGAGTAATGACGTCTTGAGCAAATTTGATGAGTATGACATGGTTAATCTTTTGAAGACATGAGTTTTGTGATTAATCCCCCTAAAAGTGAAATGAAAAATTTATTTTTTCACAATGTCGAGATAAATGGTTGACGTCTTGAGCAAAGTTGTAGCAAAAATAGATACAAACAATTTTGCTGAAGACATCAATTTAAGTTGAAATTGAAAAGCGTGATCTCTTGTCAGTCTGGTCAAAAACGAGTGGAGGCCGATCATTGCATTCAATTGCATTTATCAGAAGGTACTGGATGTGGCTGCACATGTCGGAAAACCCGTGAAAGCGATGTGCGACTTTTTTCAAAAGCTCTGCACCAAACATGCTCGTGCATGGTTGTCAAGTGTCACGCCGAGTATTTCAATAAGCCGTTCACGCTTCCGTCTACTTCTGAAAATGCGAAAAGTGTGGCAGGACGGAAGGTTGTTCCTTTCGAAGAATCTTGTGAAACAACGTAGAGGAAGAAAACTGCAGAGGTTCAGAATAGCTACCAGCTTAATGAGCTAGCATTTGCGACACAAATGAAGATGAGAGAATCACGTGAGAAAGAGGTGGCGAATATCCTGAAAAATGTTTCTCACGCAAGACCTGCAGATCAAAATAAGTTGGTTCATTCTTAGAAGAAGTCCTTGAGCAACCCTATACCCAAATACACAGATCTACAAGCTTTGGCTTTGTTAATCGACACCAACATATCGAACCTGGCATTACTTGTCAGCTAGTATTCATAAATTATTGATACATAGATCAGCCGTGATTGAACATTTCCTTGTTCCAATCGGTCAGCTTTCTGAGGAAGCACAGGAGGCAAGGAACAAGGATTGGAAAAGGTACATGTATTTAACCAAAATAACAACGAATAAATTAATAAAGCTTTTATTTAACAGATACCGAGAGTTCAATACCCGCAAGCAATCAAGTTCGCTTACAAATCGTGATCTATTGATCTGGCTTCTAGTATCATCAGATCCATTGATTACTAGCATTCGTGGATGGCTTAAAAAACACGAGAATCCATTGTCGAGCGAGCTAAATAGCTGCTAGCAGAAGAAGCTAAAGGAAGCGATAATGATTATATTAATGGTTATGATTATGATAATAATGATGATAATTTAATACAATACAAAATATTGACAACAAAAATGCAAAACCAATCGAAAAAAAAAGAATTAAAGAAAACCAAGAAAAATATGTGGATATATTGAAGTTGATTATCTTTTTTATAAACTGTAAATCTTTTAATATATCATAAAACAGTAATCTTTTTTATATCATAAAACAGAGTAAATATATGGATGCTTGTTTTGATTACAACTCTTCAGCAGACGGTCGTGGACGGACAAGTCTACCACCATTTGAAAGCTCTTTTAATGTAGTTTTAGATGCATTTGACTTCATCTTGCACCTAAAAAAGATACGCAAGCCCAAAATATGTGGAAAATAGAAGAAAACTTATCAATAACTCATCATATTAAAATGATGCAGGTATAGTATGTTGTAGAAAGATGTGTATTTTAGTATACCAATCAACTTTGTTGAACATAGTGAAGACCTAAAATCAAAGAAAATATGTGTTTTGATGAAAAACGTGTTTTTGGGGGTCCGTCCTCAAACAACGCCCTCTATCTCGATTTTAATGAAATTTACGACTTTCATGTCTTGAGCAAAGTTGTTTGTATCTATTTTTGCTACAACTTTGCGCAAGATGTCAACCATTTATCTCGACATTGAGGAAAAATAAATTTTTCATTTCACTTAAAGGGGGATTAATCACAAAACCTATGCCTTCAAAAGATTAAGCATGTCATACTCATCAACTTTGCTTAAGACGTCATTACTCTAAATCCACTCTCCATGGTGCTATTAATTAAGAGCGTCAAAATGGACTTTTCAACCACTGTGCGCTGGTTGGACTTACCGAAAGCTGATCGGACGAAGACCGGTAGTCATCGGAGGAGACTTCAATGCTTACGCAGTGGAGTGGGGAAGCAGATGTACCAACGCAAGAGGGCACATTCTGCTGGAAGCTCTGGCGAAGCTGAAAATAAGGCTGTTCAATAAAGAGCACCACCAGCACTTTTCGCTGGTGGAAAACATGAATTGGAGAGTGTGTGAAGTATATACCCATAGTGACCATCTGGCAATCCGATATGGCATCGGCCAACGTAATCCTGTGGCAGTACAGAGGACGAGATACTTGCGACCTGAAGTGGAAGACAAGTTGACAGAATCGTTAGGGAGAGCATGTGACACGACCATGCCGAGGAAACTGAAGCTAAATAACAGACGGCTTCCAGCTTACTGCTGCAACGAGGCAATCAGCATCCTCCGCGCCAGTTGTCTCAGAGCCAGAAGACGTGTTCAGAGATAACGAGAGATAAAGCAGAGCAAGTCAAACAGTCAACTGGAGCTGGGTCGAGACGCTGCTGCCAACGACGTAAACCGTGTCGTGATGATGAAGATCAGATGTCAAGTCATGCCCGCTGACATGTGCTTAGAGAACCTGAAAGTCATCGTGTAAGGACTTTTCTCGAAGCACGATCCAACGACCTGGCCACCTACAACGTACGGAGACGGAGAGGGAGATAACGAGGAAGTAATCAACGAGCAACTCATAGCAGTACCTCTTGGAGAGGATCATCCTAAACAGACTGACGAAATGCACGGATAGTCGGAGAGGCAGTTCGGATTTCGAAAAGAAAGAGCAAAAGTGGATGCAATTCGGACAGTTGCACTATGGGGCATTTTCATACAACCAGGCGGTCAAAAATATTTCTATCATTTTTTCACAATTTCTGCTATTATTCTTATCAATATAAGGTGTGCGTTATCACTTTTCAACATTTTCACGACCAACTTTTGAAAAGGGCCTAACTTTTGATTAATTAAAATTTAATTTTTACGATTTTATAACGGTTACAGTTTCAAGCTTGTTTTCAGAGAATAAAATCTATTGAACAAAGACAACCTACCATGGTTTTATTGGGGGGAACACCGTAAAAAATAAAAAAAAACCTTTTTTTTTGGAAATATGTTTATTTTTTTCAACAAATCTTCTGTAAAAAAAAATACAAAAATCCATGATACAATAATCAAAATCAAACATGTTTCAACGAATTTATTTTTATTCCTCTGTTACAATATCATCATGAACAAATTCTTCTTCAATTTCATTGACTGCTTTCATAAGTTCCTCCAAGGCATTGAAGTTATTAGTATCGACTACTGAATCACTTACAGAATTTTCAAATATCATGAAACTTTACACGATGTCGGGATAATCCAGGGAGACTTTTTTCTGTCGTCTTTTAGCCATCCAAATGGAACTGATCAGTGGGTCCGATTCATTAATGGCACGAATAAAGACATCATGTAAATTTTCTACTCTTGATCGTTTTCTTGCATGATGGGTTCGATATTTTTTCAATTGTTTATGTTGACTTTCTGCTGCCTCTTCCGCTAATGAACCAAGTGGTGCTGGTGAATGTATGATTATTTCTCCGGCATGAGCGAGAACTTTATGCACGGTTGCAGGAATTTTGTACCAATCATACAATTTTAGATAGAGCCTATATGTTTCCTTGCAATATGCATCAAATTTTTCCGGGTTTAGGCCAAGAGCCAAGTTAATAGCAATTAATATATTCCGGAATCTGAAAATTAACTCTTCATCAATGTTCAGCACGGAGCTTAAAAGCTTGGGATTTCCAAATGCTCTTCGACAAACGTTTCCTGTAGTACTGGTACCTGCTCCACCCGATCGTGGTTGATCTACTCTTACTCCAAATTTTTCGTAAAGCTGTGTCGTCACATGTTTTTTTCTTTGTTCATATAGTTCTTTGAACGGGTTCGTTACCTTCCATTTTTTGATATCCATTCTGTATGCAATATGCAAAAGGCATTCGAAAAATCTTATCCAAGCATGAAGTGGAGATATGCCGTAATGCAAGGCTTCTTCGTTTGATATAAATCCTTCCTCGAATTTCTCTGCATCATTCATTACATTTGGTGTTGACCCACATATTGGACAATTCTGCATCGACGAATTTCCAGTGATATAAGTTAAGACTTTTCCGTCTATCATACTGAGGACAAAATCAAAATCAACAAGTATAAACTTGTCGTTTGAGAGTTCAATTTTCACTGACGTTAGTTCACTCATTTCTTTTTCTACATCCTGTTTTGTAGCCAGAATAACTTCTTTACTCTCTTTAATGAATTCAAGGATGAATGGCCTACAAAATCGAATACTTTGAGGCATGGGATTAAACCATATAATTTCCTTTCGATCATTGTACATGAACAACTGAATTGGTGTTAAAGTGGACGAAAATACATCTGAATCTTCCTGACATCCTTCTGGTAGCACTTGATGATATTGCGAATATCCAGTTGATCAGTCCATACCCCAGCTACATAGAAGAACCAGTTCCGTAGAAACTAGATCGTTGCTATCCATATACTCGTTGAGCTCTGCATCAATTATTTGGACGATTCGTTTCACTGCATTTTCCATCAGCTTCTGGAGTTTCACTCTTATTTTCAATGCACTTTCTTCGATGAATTCACTAGGAGGGGCGCATATTTTTTTCACTGCTCCGATCACATAGTAAGGTGGAAATCTTGAAGGTGATTCACTATGTATTACTTCGTATTGAAATCTACCCAATCCAGCCTCGATAAGTACACTAAAAACCTCTTCTGATGACATCATTCCTCGTTGATCAGTTAGTTGAGCCAGCATGGTTTTAGAGCTTTTTTGGTTTTTTTTTAAATATGCCCAATAACTTTAACTAAATTAAAATCCTTTCGATTATAAGCGGTCCGTCTTGCAAATAACAAAGCTTTCTCGATGGTATCGAATTTTGGATCAACTGCTTCTTTATCGATGACGCGACGTTTTCCTCTTTCACTCAAATCCAAGAATGGTTTTGAAGGTCGTCCACGTTTTGTTCCCGAGGCCGAGGTTGAGGCAACACATTGCTCCTGTTCGATGAATTCCTCGATGCCAAATTCTCCATCAAGCCAATTCCGAAAATACTACTCAAATCGCTCTTTCGTGCGATTAGCTTCATGCCATTTGTTGATGTATTTAGTAACGATTTTATGAATCTTTTCATCGAGACGTTTACGTTTTTCCACCGAGATGTTATAATTTTCACAAATGAATTCAATGGCTCTGTGAACATTGTCACTATGGCTTAATTTTGCGTCTAATAGATTAATAATGGTTCTATTATCCATGCTCGCACTTGGTCTCAACCGTAAATTTGAATTACACTGTAGTAGTTTAAATAAAAGCTTCACAAAATACACTATGGCTTCAAATTGACACTACAGTAGGTTAAGTACAGACTTAGGTATAAATAAAACTCATCCGCGCATATGCGTAGGTACATACTTACGCATATGCTTCTATAATCGTCATAACCCAGGTACTTACTTTAGAATAAAGCATAAACGAATGTAGTTTTACGTTCATCCAACAGTGAACTTTATGATAATGATGATTTATTTTTGTACAAAAGCTTAAGCCCTTTTTAAAAGTTGGTCATGAAATATTAGAAAATGTTCTTTAACAATATATTTTGACTATACCAACCGAATATAACTCCAAAAGTTGCAAAATAATTGTTGAAAAATTTTGTTTCCAAGCCGGCTCTTGTACAATTTGAAATCTCCCATAATAACCGAAAATTTTCAAATCGCTTATATTTCCAATGAGGCAGGTTGGGGCAAGCAAACTCTTCAGTACTTGTTAGAGTACACTCAAAACTTCATCCAGAGCTGAGAATTAGCCTGGGTATGTGCGAGACTCGAAAGTTTGTGATCAATAAAGTTAAATTTTCATTAAATTTAAATTATATTTTTTCAATTTTTATTTTTAAATTTTTTTGTCTCCATCAAATTTCCAAATGGATTTTATTTTCGGAAAGCTTATTAAATTACCTTTTCAACGATGTATAATGATGTGGTAGTTATATGATAAATAGTGGATGAAATTTTATTTGAGTGGTAATGTATTTTTGCGGCAAAATTTGTACTTTTCTTACTCTTTTTTGACTTTGACATCCGATATCTCAGAAACAAAAACTGTTAGAAGCTTGAAACTTTCAGATTCTCTTAGTTGAAATGTTTACTATCGACCAAAAATAACGAAATAAGGATAAGTGAAAGTCGATTTTTTGATTTTTGACCGCCTGATATCTGATAGTGAGTTGTCGAGAGAGCCGAGAAGGCGTCGAAACAGAAGTGGAGAGGAGATCGATTTTACGCCGTGATAACGATCGACGTCCAGAATGCGTTCAACAGCTCCAACTGGGAGGCGAATTTTACTTCCAGAATTGGGTTCTGATCTACGAGCCAAATATGGGACAAGGATCGATTAGGATCACGCTGGGAATTCCACAAGGCTCCATCCTTGGTCCAACGCTCTGGAACCTGATTTAAAACGGCGGTCTGGAGTAGATGGAATTGTTGGCGACCGACGGTCGACATAATTAGAAGTAAAGCTGCAGATAGCCCACAACAAAAGCGAGGTGGTATTGATCAGTAACTTTAAAGCGCTGCAGCGGTCAGAAATTACCGTTGGGGAGCACGTTATAAACTAGAAGTGCGTGTTGAAAAGCCTGGGAGTGATGGTCGACGACCGTTTGGCTTCAATAGCAACGTAGAATACCGCTACGAGAAGGCAGCGAAGGCCATCAACACGGTAGTCATACCGAACATCTCGGGACCAAGCAGTAGCAAGGGACGGCTCCTGGCTAGTGTATTTACGTTGATACTGAGATATGGAGCTTCAGCCTTGGTTGCAGCGATGAAAACCAAGCGGAATTTAAGGAAACCAAACAGCATGTACTGGCTCAACAAACCGTACGCAAACTTTTCGAAACCTTTGGTATACCATTTGTTGTAAGAATAGTAAAAATTTATCAGTAATTCCATTAATAGTTGATAAATAATGGTTAAACTTGATTTCAAAATCATTTTGATGGTTAAAATATTGAAAAAGAAAATTTCCCGATTTTGTCAGCTTCCCGTTTCTGTTAGCCTAAAATTTTAGATGGGGCTGATATAAACGGGAAAGCACTATATAATGAATTCTAATTATCGAAAATCATTTTTTTTCACTTAGTGATTTTTTTTAACATGTTCTGAAAAGCTTCTGTTGTTGACGTTCTTCCGTTCCCATTTCTTATAGATATTCCAGAATTCCTTGGCCTAATCCGAATTCCGTGGATTCCCTTCGTTATGCAGCCATCACAATTTTCCTAACAAATTAACCAAATTTGCACAAAAGCCACAGAACCTCGCAGGAAAAGGAAAGCAGCAATCGCTTTCACCGTTAGGCAGCAGATCGCTTCCAAATTGAGCAGACAGACAGAGATACACAGAGTGGGTGGGTGGGACCAGTTGAAAAAGTGAGAATTTTTTGCATATCAATGGAACATCGTCACCGATTAGACGCGGGTACGCCATCAGAATAGAAAGTACCTACCTAGCTTGATTTTTTTTTTTGGCTCGTTCGTTCGACTGGTGATCCACCACTCGCCACAGTAGATATCTATGAATGTTCGGGGTTTGGTGCTCGGGGCAGCTGTGTTTGGGCTTTGGAATAAAATTGGAGAAACCAAGCGACACAATAGAAGGAAGTCAGCTTCTACCGTATCATTTTCGCTATTTGCCACTGGCTGGTGAAATCGTACGTGCCGGTAATGATTGTGATGGTTGCTAGGTATTTACAAATTTGCATAACTGCTGCGTACACGTGAATGAATCGAGCGCAATCGACACACGGGCCAAAGCAGCCGGCGAGAAGATTGAAAGGTTGCTTGGAATCAGGAAGAAATGGAACAAAGACGACGATGACGGCGTGGCGTTATGATGCAACCTTTTTGGTGTATTTTCCGAACAACGATGTGCTACGAAATTGAACTTGAGGTGTTTCCTTAGGAGCGCTAAATTTAGCG
The DNA here is from genome assembly GCF_037179485.1 of Ochlerotatus camptorhynchus. Lineage (NCBI taxonomy): Eukaryota > Metazoa > Arthropoda > Insecta > Diptera > Culicidae > Ochlerotatus > Ochlerotatus camptorhynchus. The sequence continues at coordinate 105,660 of NW_027041148.1, forward strand.
ATTGAAGTTTGCGTTCACGGAAATTGTTTAGTTATTTGCGAGATGAAAGAAGTCCCCGTTAGCAAGCGTAGGACGAACAGTGAAATGAACTTAAGAATTTATTAAAACTTCCCCAGAAGGCGAACTTACTTTGGCAGGATTTTTTTCTCGCCTGTGAAAGCTTTTTTGGTCCTGAAAGCGAAACTTTACCCACGTCAACCGAATTCAATCGAAACAATTACTCACTTACAAACCTATCAACCGGCACTCAAACTCACGCGGCTCACCGTTGGTACACACGCACGCATACAGGGCATGGTTATAAATTATGCTATTACGCAGTTTCTCTTTTAATGGACTTACGAACAACTGGAGTTGGTAACAACCGAATTCAACGCACAACTGCTGGGCTGGCAACTGATGTAGCGCGGTGGATTGAATTTGAAGTTTGACGAGCGGAAGGTGTACCTATATGCTGGATTCTAATCAGGTATGAATCAGTTTAGCCTACATTGTACAAGTTTGGAGGGGAATTTTAAACGCTGGCTGCGGGTTTTCTGCTTGTGACATGGGTAATCCAGCTGGGTGACTTGTTGCTTCGGTGGCGTAAAATTGTTAGGCTGAAGATGGTAAGTAGGTTTTTTTTTTCAATTATGAAATAAATAAAGACCGAAACTACTATCTAAAAATGTAATTAAATTTAGAACTTTAATTCTTCACAGTGTTACGAAACCACCAGGCAAGGGACTTCCCATACGCTTATCAAAATAGTTCAGATCGAAAGCCATGCTCTTTTGGAAGTAATCAAATCGCAAATAGCAAATCAAATAGCAAATACATTAAATTGATTACAATGGCCGAAGACACCAGCGATTCTGCGCACCTAATGTTGGGTAACAATCGGTTCCAGCTCAAAATGCATCAGCATCTTCTTGACCTTCATCTGCTGTAGCTACATCAGAGGCTGTATGAACACCGGCGTAGTTGCCGGTTAGTTTCACCGGTCGTGGGAGCCTCTTCATCTGGTCGGCTGGTAGCACTCCTGTTCTCTCTCAGCTCTAACTGCATCACCGTCTTCATGATCACTGCTTCGTGACCAGCTTCATCTGTCGTAACTACATCAGAGCCTGTATGATCACCAGCGTAGTTGCCTGTTAGTGTCACTGGTCCTGGCAGCATCTTTCTCTTCTGGTCAACTGGTAGCACACCTGTTCTCTCCCAGGATCACTGCTTCGTGAACACCTTCATCAGGACCTGTATGACAACCGGCATAGTTGCCTGTTAGTTTCACTGGTCGTGGCAGCAGCTTCCTCTTCTGGTCATCTGGTAGCACCCCTATTTTCTCCCAGATAACTATAAGTAAATCGTATGTGTCTGGCCGAAGACACCAGTGATACTACGCGCCTAATATTGTGCAACAATCGGTTCCAGTTTTCAGTGCATCAACGGCTTCAGGATCATTGCTTCGTGAACACCTTCATCTGCTGTAACTACATTAGATGATGTATAATTACTAGCGTAGTAGCTTGTTAGTCTCATCGGTTGTGGCAGCCTCTTTCTCTTCTGGTCAGCTGGTAGCACACCTGTTCTCTCGCAGAGGTTCGTGGGAATTCATAGCTTATCGGAATGTTCGTTTTCAATTGATCAGCTGGTAGTGAACCTGTTCTTTTCTAGAGATGAACTAGCCTAAGGCTAAAAATCTCTTAAATAAAGTTAAAAAAAAAAACCTTTTCTTTTCGAGGATCTACACCTTACCGATGACTCTGTCGGCTTTGAAGGACGATTGAAACTTTGAACGTAGATTATTTAAATTATTTAAAGATTTATTAATACATGAATTGTTAGTACTTAAGACACTTACACTACACCCACAGTTTTGTTTTATTAAAACTTACACACATAGAGAGCAAATGAAATGAACGTATGGAAAAGGGATCGATAAACTTATTTTTAAACCAAAAAAAAAGCTAACACTAATCATACAAAAATAAACCAAGAGTTTTGACGACTACATTACAGAATCTGCATACTAGCTGATTTATAACAGATTCTGTATTTAATCTAATCTAATCTAATCTAATTTAACACCAACACAGCCAATTCATGAAAGCATCCTGGAAAATGATAAATATACCTCCATCATTTTTCTTATATATTTGGTATATGTTGCAGAGATACGCAAAATATATCAAAATGGCCAGGCCTACTGTGCAGCATTTAAGGGGCAAGATGATTCAGAAACATCGGACCTGTTTACGTAAAAGATGTAAACCCAATGCTTCAGAATCCAATAAATGGATGAAACGTGGACATCTCGTACCGTACGTTCCGTTGTATTGTTATTTATAAATGATTGGTCGTTGGGAGCATCTAGTCTAAAAATGTTAAGGGATGCTCCATCTTACTTTAGTGGTCTAGACATGAGCACTAACTCTTGTCCTAGCCCTATATGGCCTACGGTTATAAGGATGGATCATCATGATCATTTTTTCAGAACAATGTTTTTTTGGTTCCATTTGGGGTCCCAAACAACTGTGCAAAATTTGGGGACGATTGGTTGTAACCCGGCTTTCCGCATTGCATTTGAAATTTGTATGGAAATAAGTATGGGAAAACCTACTTTTTTGCATCTTTATTACTAGGGACCACAATGTTGCACAAACCACGCATCTAAATACGTTAAAGTATAGCCCAGGAAACAATAGATCTATCTCATATGCGTAGTCGGAGGGGTGATGGGGGAGGGGGGGGGGGGGTGGTTTGTCACTCATATCAATAGAAGTAAAGTTTAAAACTGAAATAACTTCGGAGTTTCTTATCTTATCGATTTGGTATGTTCAGATGAATTTTTCAAAAACAATTTTTCAATTTCATATGCATATTTAGAGATGAAGGGGAGGGCTAACTGTACCCCGGCCCCTCACTCATATAAATGGAGGTAAGGCTTCAAACTGCAATAACTTCGGTGTTTCTGATCTTGTCAATTTGGTATGTTCCGATGTATTCAAAAACATGTGCTCCATTTAATAGGCGTAGTTAGATATGGGGGGCTTACTGTATGCTTTCCGGCGCTCACTTATATCAATGAACTTTCATTTATATAAGTGATATGAAGATAATATATAATATATATAAAGATAAAGACTAAAATAACTTCGGAGTTTCCCATCTCTCGAGTTGGTCGGATGGGTTATTCAAAAACATTTGCTTAATCTCATAAGAGCAGTTGTAAAGCGAGTACTACCATTCTCTTCCCTACTCTTTTGGTGCAATATACAATGTCAGATATATTCACACAAATGTCATTGGATTGCAATGATTATATTTCATTTTAATATATTCTACGATTTCTCAGGGTACTCTTTTCGATGCCGTTCTATCCTTTTAAGTAAATATTGCTGTTGAACTAGGTCTCGGGTGGATTTCTTGATAAGTCAGAAATTAGCATCACCCCTCATTCAGCCATATCGTTGACAACCATCAAGGAAGCAACTCGTTGCATCGCATTAAAATAATCTAACTTAAAGTTAGCCCAACAAGCGAAATCTGACTGTACCTGTGTCTGAGACGAAACTGGTGAATACAGTTTTCGTTTTCTCTTGTTTTTGGTTCTTGACGTACGACTACTTCTGTGTTTTCTATATGCGGGGTGGCCCGAATGTCAGTTTAATATTTCAAATAAAAGCTTTGTATAGAAATTTAAAATTGCCCAGCTGCTAATAATTCAAACATCTCCTCACTAACAAATGAACCGACAAGTGGATATTAAATATTTACCCTTTAAATTTAAATACAGAAAACAGAAACCGCCAGGAAGTTAAAAGTACATTATTAAACAGATTCTTAAGCCTAACACGAGAGATATTAAAATTAAAGTAGTTATAACATTTGTTGAAAATCTTGCACATGCTAGTTTACGGCTCATTAGCGCCGTAGCTTGTGCGAGAAGCCGGTATATTGAAAAAATAATAAGAACGTAAATTTACGCCTCTGATATTGACATTCAACTGCTGCAGAAGTGAACCGCAATTAATGTCCGATCGTAGGAGATCAGCGATGATGGTAGCCTTAGAGACGCCTCTGCGAACACTAAGTAATTGTAGGGACATCAAATTACAGCGAATTTCATAACTAGGAAGATTGAATGGATCACTCCAGGGTAGCCAACGAAGGGCAAAATGTACAAATCTTCGCTGAATGGCCTCAATAAGATTCACCCCGTTGCTGTAAAAAGGAGCCCATACTACGGAACAGTACTCTCATGTGGAGCGGACTAGCGAACAATAGAGTGTTTTAAACAGAAAATGTCCCTAAAGCCTTTGGCGTAACGAAAAATGAAACCAAGTTGAGAAGATGCCTTAGCGGAAACATAAGCCACATGGTCCTTGAAGGTGAGTTGTGAATCAAGTAGGACGCCTAAATCTTTTATGGTAGATTCACGGCTTAATATTAGCTCCTGCAGGCTGTAAGCATAACAGATAGGTGATTCTTTCCTGGAAAACGTTATATTGGCACATTTAGAAGCATTTAATACCATCCTGTTCTTGTCACACCAAACAGTAAAAGCGTCCAGCTGCTGCTGAAGAAACAATGCATCTTTTCGATCTTTGACGACAAAGTATAGTTTGAAATCGTCAGCATAAGACAGCTTCAGGCAACGGATCGAAAAGTGAACGTCACTCAGATACAATAAAAATATGAACGGTCCCAGATGACTGCCTTGAGGTACACCAGAAGAAACAGCGAACGGTTGAGAAAAATGATCTCCAATCTTCACTGACATATGTCGACCGGTGAGGTATGAGCGAAGCCAATCAAGAAGGGAACCGTGAAAACCAAGTCGCTCTAGTTTGGCCACTGCCATCTCGTGATTGATTTTATCAAAAGCAGCAGAAAGATCGGTCTAGAGAGCATTCACTTGATGACCTCTTTCCATCTCGCGTATGATTGATGATGTGTATTGAATGAGATTTGTCGCGGTCGACCTCTTCGGCATAAATCCATGTTGTTCAGTCGCGATGTAACTAGAGCATGTGTGTTTTAAATAATCTAGCACCAATGCTTCAAAAACTTTTGAGACTGCACATAAAGCAGCGATACCACGGTAGATGAACACCGACTGCTTATTGCCTTTTTTGAAGACAGGGAAAACAAAAGGATCCTTCCAGCAGTCGGGAAAGATCCCAGAATCTAAAGAGAGGTTGAAGATGGATTCTAAAGGTGCGGCCAGCACTCCAATACAGTTCTTAATAACCGCGGAAGGGATTCCATCAGGGCCAGTGCTGAAAGAAATTTTCAAACGAAGGCCTGCTCTACGAACATTATTAGTCGAGATAGGCGGATGCGGCCCAACAGCAGAAAGTACGAGAACATCACCTACGGCGGCTGCGATGTGCTCAGCGATTCCCTCCGTATCTGATTCTTCTTGATCCGTACTGTACATTGTAGAAGGAAAGCCCGATTCCTTCCGTTGATCGTTCACATGATTCCAGAAGTTCTTGGGATTTGCTTTGAGTTTAGTTTGTAGATGGCGCTGATGGGCTTGACAAAGCTGTTTGTTGAGCCGCTTATACTGTTTGTTAACGAGGTTGTACTTCCTCTTCGATGCATCCGTTCGAAGTTTACAAAATGTCTTCAAGGGTTCTCGTTTGGATGACTTCAGTCGCTTGAGTTGGTGGTTGGTCCAAGGATGGTTACTATATATGGGTGGAGTTGTGATGGGTACAAACTGGCATTCGCGTCACGATCTCGGAGTTCATCGTCCCAGCTGATTTTTTTTCGAAAAAGTTGCCATTCCCTCGAAGTCAGTCCTACGTAGGTCATACGATACGCTGTCCACGGTAACCCGAAAAGTGCAATCCTGATATTAGTGTAACGATAACTGCAGAGGTGAATGGTGTCTACAACGTTTTACTAGTGGTTCGGGTGCCTCTTGAACCGAGCAATTATAGGCGAGTTCACGGCTAAGGAAACATAGATCAAGCAGTCTATGATTTTCATTGGAGATCTCGTTCCGTTGCATAAGATCAGCAGTATTGTAGCAATCTAGGAGAGATGCTACTAGAGGTGTAATGTATGAGCCATAAGAGCGAAGATGAAAGAACCCTGTTTCATTCGATGACCAGTTGACTGAAGCAAGATTGAAATCACCAACAACAAGGATTTCGTCAGTCGCATTCATCTTGGATAAACCCAAAAAAAGTGAATCAATGTGTTGATCGATCAACTCAGAATCGCCAAGTCGATCCGGGGGTAAATACAACACGCAAATGAAGACCACTATCAACAGTAGGGTAACAGCCACCGATAACTGTTCGACACCTGAGCTATTAGGTCGATGAAGTAACCGAGAGTTAAAAGTAGAGCGAACTGCTAGCAAGACACCACCGCCGGAAGGGCTAGTAGCTCGAGAACGATCAGTGTGATAGACTGTAAAATCCGAACTAAATATTTACTTAGAAAGTGTGTTGCTGTTCAACCAAGTTTCGGTGAAGGCGTACATATCGTAAAAAGCAGCTACAGCTACATTCATGCCTCCAACGTTTTGGTAATACAGCAATATTTCAGCTTCCTGAATCCCGGATGAGTTACGGTTGTCATAGCTTTCTAAAAAGAGATGAAGTAAATGAAAAAAAGGAAAAGAAGCTAATTTTGTGGGCATCTTTAATATGAAGTTCACCGGACCGAAAATTAAATTTCTTTTTCGGTGCGTTTTTATTTTCCCAAAAATACCGGGAAAAATATAAAACGACTCCTGAATTCAAAGGCCAAAATGTTTTTCAATAAAATGCACTGAAATCCACACAGTTAGTCTACAAATCCGGACACCTATAAAACGTTGAAAATCAATACGTACCATGCTCAAAAGCACGTATTTAAGTTTTATAGAGGTTATTAGTTTCATTCAGAATCATCACACACACAGCAAAAAATTAAATTTGGAATCCCATCAAAGTGGATGCACTTCAATCGTGTCAAAAATATGGTGTAATATTACTTGCCAAAAAGGACAAAATTATCATTAAAACATTGCATGAACTGACATTACGCTGCTTTTACTTTGTTTATTTATGTGGTCATAAAAATTACATGGGATTTTCGACATGATTGAAGTGTATCCTCTTCATACATACATACAAAATCCGAGAAAATCAGTTCCCTCCTCAGATTCCTGAGAAAATTCACATGCAAAAACATGTTTTCCGTCTCATCATTTAAAAAAAGTAGACACTCAGCAAAACCGAAAGTTCGCTGTTTCGTGTTTTTTTTTTTGAATCCAGCTTTATGCCATGATGACTAGAAAATGTTTTTGCACATGAATCTTCCTTAAACATCAGATAAAAATGTGATGTCTTAAGATTTCTTTTATCTCTCTCCAATACCTTTTCAAAAATCAAAACGTTATTATTTTTTCGAAACCGTGAACTTCCCCTTAACTGGATATCTGTGTATGAGTTTGTGTCTTCATCTTCGCCAGCTGACCAGAGTTCGACAGTGGAAATAAGGAAAAATTCAAATCTGCATTATCGATCGATTTTCATTCACACCAGCAATGTCTAGAACCCAATACACAACTTGTTGCCATATATAAATTGAAATTGTTCGCAAAATAATATAAAATATGGAATGATCTCACCGATCTCTAAAAAAATTACATAGTCCAAATCGCAGAGTTTTCGTTTTGTAAGCAGCAAAAACAGAAGAGCAGCAACGCCTCTAGCGATAGATGTGCCGCTTGCCGTCTTCGTCCTCCTTCTTTTTCAGCTCGGAAACATAAATACACCGGAACTGCTGCTGGATTCCGAATCTTCTGCATTCAGCTGCTCCGAAATATCAGAGGTAACCAAAATCGTAAAAGCACCACTACACTTCGCAACCCGTAAGTTTTACGCTTGACCCGCACACTAGAAAATACAAATCTCACGACGGAACCGAAAATAACGGAAAACCCGATTCACAGCTCACACGACCGGAATTCCGTTAAAAATACTTATGGAAATAGCCTTCAATTTTTATACTCACGCACTTTCTAGAAAAATCTTATCTTCAACCAAAAATCGTGAAAAACGCGACGAAAAAACATAGACTAAAAATATGACAACTGACAAATTTTCGCGTCCCTTTAGAAGCAGGGCACACTTGGATCCTGATTTATAACAGATTCTGTATATCTTTTTACAGCACTGTAAAATTATCTTGAATTTCTCGGATGGGTAAACATTTTTAATATAGCGATATGAATACATATTCTATTGCATTTACGACAAGCATCTGCCAACATACGCCCTCTCCTCCCGTGCTGGCAATCCAACTACCAAGATATGATAAAGATTGGATTCCAATTGCCATTTCCCACACAGCCCGGTGCTGGAAACGAAACGACTTCATTCATTAATTCTGTCCAGTGCGCAACAAACAAATACCAATCGCAACGTGGAGCTTACAACAGCCAGGGCAGCGAACATTCGAGCAAGTGTAATAAAAATCAATACCCACTTGTTTGCATCCTCGCACGCCAGGGTTCGCTTTCGGACTCAAAGATTCCCTCGACACGGCCGATGAGATCGACTCAAAACTGAGTGGTTTTTCACTCGAAATCGCAAAATCTCACACTGAGCAAAGTTTTGCACCTAAAATATCTTCTCGAATATGAGCGATCAACTAAATTTACTCAGTCTAAGAGCATACTAATGAACTGAGTGAATCCACTTTCGGCCGATTTTCCTCATATTCAAAAATGTTTTCCTGGAAAATCGAGCAAAATTTTACTCAGTCCTAGAGTGTCCTGGGTTTTTACGAATTTAATTGAACGAAACTGAAATTTGAAAGAGAGAAGGATTAGTAATTTCCATTTAATTCCACTCCCTTATTTGCTTATCCTTGGCAGATACGCGTACGGTAGATCGAGTATTAGTACAAGACACCGAAGAAGTCTGCACATTGAGGACGATATACGGGCATCTGTCAAGGATATGCAAATAAAGTAGTGGGATTAAATCGAAATTACTAATTCTTCTCTCTTTCTTTGTACAGCTATTCCACTAAGACGCCCACATCCATCAGGACTCAAATTTGAGTTGGTTTAATCGGCCGTGCACCTTCTCCGTTTGTCGGGGCGTTGCAAGCCAATAGTATATATGCATCCATGATGGAGAATGTACTGTTATTGTGATGTGTGTCCACTTAGGGAAGTCTCGGTATGTATCGTCTTACCAACCATTCAGCAGACAGTGGAATGAATGAAACTGCACTACTGGCTGACTGGATTGGACTATCTTCTTGCTCAGCACTAACGAGAACTTGTTAGCTGCTTGCTGACGGCTAGCGCGATGGTGGTCCGCAGGAGACAACGAGAGTCATAAAATTGTGCACAATTTCTATGCTGAATGCATGAAATCCATTCTTTTCCTATTTCTTCGGAGACATTACGAAAGGCTTACCTATCCGGGTGTGTGTGTTCGTATGTTCGGTCATACGATGGATAGAGAACGTTCATACATATCTTCTCTATCCGAGTGGGATAATGGTCTACCGGTGGCGTCGCTGCTTCGTCCCCATCAAAGCCAGCAAAATGCGATGAAATGAATGAACGGTTATCGTAGATTTTTATTCCTGTTAAGTTTTGTATGGATTGAAACGATCATTCATGAATTGTCGTTAGTAGCGAAAAAGTAAATTGTACTTCCCAGAATCGATATAGAGACACACATACACGCGTCTTTTAATCATCAAAAACATGTTCATACCATCTTCGGAGCATTTGAAGAGCTCTTGGTGTTTTGGGAACAAATTTGGCCTCTATTATTGATCAGCAATATCCAATGCAGTTTGAAATCATAATTGTTTGTCTTTGTTCGCTTTTCGCAAACAGTGCAACACGTCTGCAATATCTGCGATTCGCATGTTCTCTGCACTCTAAGCCCTCTATCCCGATTTAATAATTTTCCTACACTTTCCGGGCAATTGTGAAGCTTTAAACGTGATCAGATTTTGCTTTATTAGAGAGATTTTCAGCCTTGGGCTGGTTCACGCGTCGTTGAAATATAAAAAGTAATAATTTGTGTGTTGCCCAGATAGGCTTAAAATTGTCGTTACAAAACGCTTAAAATATTGTCAAGATTTATGTCTTAGAAAAAAAAATTTAAACATTTTGGACAAACGCTTTGGAATTTGTAAAATTTTCAACATTTTGGAAACTTGCCACATTTTTATGATTCTGAAACTCAACTAGGTTATCAAGCTTCTTGGTCTGTACTTTGACTATATGTTTAGTATTACTTCTGCGTGAAGTCAACGATTTACATAGTTGATTTCAAATAACAGACTAAAGTGGTATTATCTCCGACCGCTCAAGTACCAACGATGTGTTTGAAACAGCACTACCAACAGTTCTGCAATTTCCAAACCTACGACTGGATGCCTTCCTTCAAATAACAACTGGAGTGCGGTAAAAAACGGTAGAACTGTTTCAAACACATCGTTGGTACTTGAGCGGTCGGAGATCATCTCTTTTTTGCCAGTGGTGGCGAGGGGGGGGGGACCCCTCACCATCTCTCTCCAAAGGGGGAGTTTGGTAAAGAGAGATGATAAAACCGATTTGTACCTTCCTAAAAGTTGTCCTAGCTCACTGTCCTACTCTCTATATGCAATTTTCACACTGCCGTACTCTAACGGAACTATCAATTCTATACTTGCATCTCCTCCTCATCTATCGTATAAAAATTACCACTTTAGTCTGTTATTTGAAATTAGCATCTTCAACTATTCTTGGTCTGTTTTTCACGACTACTAAATTCAAAGGTCAAAATGTTTTTCAATATAATACACCGAAATCCACACAGTTAGTCTACAAATCCGGACACCTACAAAAAGTTGATAATCAATACGTACCATGCTCAAAAAGCATGTATTAAAGTTTTATCGAGGTTTTTAGTTTCCTTTCTCCTTTTCTTTATTTAACGTCGGTCTCTGTTCCGCAATCTAGTGCCAATCACCGACGGACATCGATTGCCATCCATTGACGGCAATCGAATGTGCAGGAAGGCAGCTTCCACACCTGCGTAGGATATCGCACCCATTCATCAACACACATGGGCCGGGACCAACGGCTTTACTTCCCTTCCGAAGGAAGACGTGACCAGAGATTTTTATGCCTCAGAAAAATCCCACCGACCTCGACTGGGATTGAACCCAGACCCATTGGGGTGTTAGAAAGCAGTCACGCTTACCACTACACCACCGGCGCCGGCGTTTTTAGTTTCGTTCAGAATCATCACACACAGTGTTGGCAAAATTATCAATCAAACTATATTTTTCCGCTCTCATACACGCATGCAAAAGACCGTAAGAATGCCAACACCTATGAATTTGAGCCACAAGACATCAGTATGAATTTCATTGATTTGCCTTATGAAAAATAATGTTGATAAAAAAATAATAAATCGGAGCAGACTGAACTGAACCATGGACGTTGAGCTTACGGGACCCGTGTGTTGACAACTCGTCTTTCTACGTTGGGGAAGATGATATGATTAAAGACTTATAATACCCCAAAAATCATTCATAAGTCACGCTTTTCAAATTCATATGTGTTGTTCATAAGTCGAGCCTTGTGAAACTCTTAAGTCTATTTACCTCAGTGTACGCTCTCAATATCAAGCGTGATGTTGGAACAAAATATCATGCTTGATATTCATTTTACAAGCTCCTTTGGTATTGCGAGACTATTCACAACGTGCAAAAATCAAGTTGACTCGACACAAACATGATTCCACTGCACATCGTTTTCTTAGAAAGAGAAAGTATAGCTTGCTATCTCTCTTTACTCTTCACCGATGGCAGACACGAAGTTATTGCTGTCAACAGTGACGGTAGTTTCAGGTCGCATTCGGATGTAAAGCAAACAATCATGAAACTCAAACTCATCACGGTTTAGTTAGAATTGTAGCTGGTAAGTTTTATTGGCTTGATAGTCGAAGCTCGATATCACGGCTTGTAATATCATCCGCAGTTGCTTGCTTGTTGATTTTTGTCTGCCAAAATCAAGTGTGATCTTGGGAATTTTCCCCACTCTAATCACACAGTGGCTCAGCGTTATATGGAAAAAAGTATAAATCTGGAATTTCAAACGCTACCCCCTGACCCTGACAAAATTTTAAAGCATTTGAATCACGGGAACCCCTCGCTCAAAGGGCTTGAAGTTTGTATAGGAGAAACCGATATGGGGGAACGAGCCACGTTCACATTTTCGCGGCTCTAGGTGGCGCGGTAGTTGGTCGATTTTCATCGTGTGCAGAATATAGAACTTTTGAAGTATTGGAAACAGCTTGGCCGAAGACCAGATGTCAATCCGAGTTAACCCATACAAGTTATTAGCGTTTCAAATTATAACCAACTGCCTTACTTTTGGTGAGGGCCTAACGTGCTTAATGCGGTTTTTATTTTTACGAATAGCAATGTTTGCATGGGTATAACTTTTTTGTTTCACCATGAAATCGACTGAATTTTATTTTCAAAGTAAGTAGGAAAATGTTCGAAATTATCGTCTACTGAAAATTGGAACCAGTGCTGCAAAATCTCGACAACACACTGCGATATTCAAAATTCTGCTTTGGTCCATGTCAATTGTCAGTGACAAAGCTGCCAGTGACGAACATGTGCAGATTTTTTACTAGCTAAATTTGAAACAAAATTAAATGACGTGATCAAAACAATTACATGGAGCCGTTACAGTTAACAAGCATCTACGTTCTAAACTGCTTGGATAACAATAATGTGACTCAGAATGCACGAAACTACACTTATTGCTACCAGGTGAATCTTTGTCATTGACGAAAAAATGAATGAGATTTTTACGTTGGGTTTTTTGAGAATCAAGCATGTCGAAATTTTTTGTCAATATCGCGCGAAAGTCTGTCAATGACAATGACAAATCGCAACACTGATTGGAACAGATTGGCCAAGTGGTTCGGGTTTTATTACGAGTTTCCAAGAGGCCATCGGGGGAGAAACGGTACCAGTCGTCTAGAACAAGGTGATGGGTAGTACTGATTCATATTTTAACAAAACCAACCCACAACCTGGTTCTTAATACTGAGTGGCCATTTGGTAACCCGGATCAACCGTAATCTTGGTTATTGTGTATGTATGATCTGCAACTATATGAAATTAAGTAAAATTGTTTTTTTTTTATATTGGCCGTTGGTTCTGAGTGGCCACCTGATGACCCTCCGGAATATCCGAAACATCCGTAAAAATTATTGCTGCGTAAATTGATCAAAGTAGGCCTTGATTTGCTCTGATACTACATGAAATGTAGTAAAACGGTGATTGTTGATATATTGTATAGCTGTTAATTGGATCTAAGTGGTCATTTGACATTTCTGAATTAAGAAAATATTATTATTGATTAGGGGGTTATAATGTGCGAAAGTTATTTTCTTACAACACATGATAGTTTTATGGTTTAATTTAAAAAAAAAATTGAAAACTAAACAGGTTGCCATGAATTCCGTCAAGCCCAAAACAACAATTTTTTCCACTGTAATTTGTTTTGTTTACTGAAAGTTGAACAAAAAAAAATCGGACACATTAAAAACGCTGTCCTTAAGGCATTTATGAGTAAAAAATTTCACTGAATCAAGCTAAGAGTGTATAGAATCACAGTAGGCACTGATTGTTAGGATAAGTTCATTTGGTTACATCATGGCTTCACCGGAGCAAGTACGCCGCGATTCGATCCTGTGCGCTTGAAGCGAAAACCCCGGTCAATCCGCTCCTAGCAGTTTTCGTACAAATTCCTGGGCAGGAATTTTATACCTCGGTTGACCGGAAGAGTGCCCCGGAAGACTGTTAAATAAAAATGTGCAGTTGTGGACTGAAAAGCGAAACCAGCAAATTTACCAAGAGGAGTGCCTACAGAAGAGACTACGGCAATTTCTGGAGCAGCATGATGTGCATTGCTTATTCTGGCCAGACTTGGCAAGCTGCCACTACTCAAATTCCACCAAACAGTGGTACAGCGAAAATGGCGTCACAGTGGTTCCCAAGGAGATGAATCCGGCCAATACTCCGGAACTAAAGCCAATTGAGGAATACTGGTCAATTTTGAAGCACATACTGGAGAAAAAGGGTGGAACTGCAAATGACCTGAAGGATTTCAAGGATTTCAATGGAATTTGGCAGCCACACAAGTGGGAACAAGGCTCGTACAAAAGATGATGGGCCGTTTACGAAGAAAAGCTTGAGCAATGGCCTATGGTAAAAAGGAAGACTGAAACAATGATTTTACAATACGCATAATACCTACTAATTTATAGCTGTTACATTGAACTATGATTTATTAAACGCATTTTTAAACCCCAACAAGATTTTCGTGTCCGGATTTTTTTGTGTTCAACCTTTATAAATTATAGATGTCAAATCGTCAATTGAATGCATCTTATTGGCGATGTTCCAGTGAAAGCCAAAAGGCGATGAGTCGTTTGGACTTTTGCTGAAAAAGCAAACATACTACAAGATTTAGAAAGAGGGTTATCGATGGGTGAAATATGGAGGAAATACAATATTGCTGAATCAACCGCGTATGGCCTGAAGATAAGCAAGCTAAAATCGACCAAGAGCTTTAAAAAACGTACATGAGCTACCCGTAAAGTATGTGTCTTCTAAAAATGCTTGTTCCAAAGATTAAGTCGTTTTTGGAAAGTAATCAATTTCCAGTTAAGGCCAGTGTTGGACAAGTGTTCGATACACTCCAGTATTGACGATCTTAAAACTGCCGATGGTACGATTTCTACAATCTTCTTACCGACGAATATCACAGCATTACTACAGCCTATACACCAGAATATTATATAAATGGTGAAATCAAAATATCGTCAAAAATAATGCGTGAAATTCTTGGACGCCTCGTAGAATTCAACGACAAAGTTAAGCATATCAACATCAAGAATGCTATGTTTGGGTATTTGAGGCATGGGACATAGTACCGGCTTCTTCTATTGCTATGTCATGCAAAATGCTGTACAGTGAAATCGAGTTTGACTCTCGCTATCGGTTGTAAAAGAACGCCGACTTTCGATCCAGCAAAAAATTATGGAACAGGACGTTATCGTACAGGAAGAGGACGTGGAGTTCGATGTCATGAATGACGAGGATATAGTGAAAAGTGTTCTTCATCCTAATACATCGTTCTATGATGGTAACAATACATTTTCGACGACGCAAAGTGCCAATGTTTTATCAGCAATGGACACACGTCCCATTGATATAGAAGGGGATTCAGAACAGCGAGTTTCATACTGTCATCGGAAAAAAATAGATTGCCATTGGAAAGACAATTTTTGCTGCGAGAATTGCGTGGAAATATCCTAGAGAAAATCTTAAATTCAAAGAATACTGTATTATACAATAACCAACCTCAAACAATTTAAAGCACTTGATATATCACGGTCATTCAAATCTCAGGAGGGGATTCTAAACTGATAACATATACAGCAAAAACTTTGTAATTTTAAATGTCCTAAATATTGGTGTATTCCCTACACAGATAAAAAATTCTGAATTTTAATTGTGATGTAAACATTCATTCACGTAGACTTGTATTTCATTTCACGCAACCGAGCAACTTGCAAACAATGTTGTTTACAAATATGGGCTTTTGTATACAATATTTGCTACATTGCATGAAATGTGTCAAAACTTTACATGATCAAGGAAAAAATATTGTTCCCATAAAATGAGTAATTTTTTAGCCTAAAAACTTTAACCGCGGGTAATCGAGTCTGGCATGTAAATCAAATAAATTTATTTTTCACAGTCGATGCAATCACAGGAAGGAGTTTTTAATTGAAAACATAGCTAGGAGTAAGAATCTAGGGCAAATGCAACGCATCTTCTAACAGGACAGGGAAACTAATATAAAAAGTGACTCGTTTACATAGTAAACCATTAAACTTGATAAACTTGATTGGTAATACCGCGCCCTTTGGAAGTGATGCCACCATGTCTAAATCAGTAATTCTACTGCATTTAGTTTAGTTAAACTCAAAACTGAAGCTTTGTTTAGGGGTTTGAAAGCTGTCTAAAATGTTTCAAGCAAAATCTTCGATAATCCTGATGAATGTGGGCGTCTTAGTGGAATACCTATATAATGAGAGAGAGAAGGATTAGTATTTTCCATTTAATTCCACTACTTTATTTGCTTATCCTTGACAGATACGCGTATTTCGTCTACAATGTGCAGACTTCTTCAGTGTCTTGTACTAATACTCGACTGAAGAAAAGAGAAAATGTACCTGTATTAATATATATTCGGTAAATGCGATGTTTTTCTTCAGTCGAGTCTTCGATAATGTTAACTCTCACGAGAAATTCAGAAATGCAACAAACGAAAATTTAAGCAAAACGAACCGTAAGAATTTAATTCCATCACCGGCAAGGACGTGACACTTACATCAACTGACTCGCCCCCTTTCTCGTCTATCTCCTCCCCCCCCCCCTGACCCGAACCCCGGAACAGAATTTCAATGCAATTTTAATAACGTCATATTCAGTTTCGATTAAAAATTCCACCCGAAGCATTGTGCTCGGAATATCGTATTGCCTTCCCCGTCCCGTCGCTTCGTCAGCCCTATATGCTTTCCCCTTACTCTACAAGTACCCTAGTGAGCTGAGAACTTCGTTGGTCGGAATAATTCCCTTCTCCTGATCGGTGTTCGCATTCAGCACTTCTGAGCAGTGAAATTTCATATCTCTCCGGTTCCATCGATCTCATAGTGAGGTGCGGATGCAAAATTCCCACGAAGAAAAAAGGTTCGTTTCAAAGAAGATGGCACCGGTCGCACCTGGAAGCTGAATACGACGTCGAGTTAGATTTTGCTTGCTTTGGTTGATTCCACTTTATTTGATAATTTCCGGAGTTCCGGATTGGGGCGGTGTAGTTTGCATTGGTAATTTATTCAAAAGTATTGAAAATTGAAAAAAAGTCTTGGATTAATATTTGTCTTCTTTTCTCTTCTATCATTTCAGGTACGTATTCAGAATGCAAGGCATTGGGTCAAATAATCGCTCGTTTTTTGGCGCACCTGGTAATTACAATATAGCCGTGTTTAATTTTCCATTGAAATTTCCATTGATTTATTGACCTGATTCATACAACGTAGATGGGCCTCCCTTAGCTCAGTCAGTAAAGGCGCAGCTACAAAGCATGACCATGCTGGAGGTGGCTGGGTTTGATTCCCGGTCCGGTCTAGGAATTTTTCGGGTTGGAAAATTTTTTGACTTCCCTGGGCATAGAGAGTATGATTGTACTTGCTTGCCACACAATTATACCAATGCAAAAATGGTATCGAAAGCTCTTAATTAATAACTGTGGAAGTTTAGAGCACGCAATAAGCTAAACTGCGATAAGCAATAAGCTTGAAACTCTAGGAAGAAGAAGAAGAAGATGTATGTCAAACGTAGAGCAGAAGAATCAAGCTGATGTTTTTTTTTTTAATTTTGCAGTTAAAACGCTTGATCACCGTTCGTTTCAATTACACGAAACGTAGGGACGGTTTAATCACAGACAAACAGACGTAACACTCGCAAGTTGTTCATCTAACAAGCATTTAACTGACAATTTAAAAGTATCGTAGTTGGTAGTACCACCACCTGTGGTGCGCATAGTCAATTCCCTTGCGTTTGACGTTTACACACTACTGCCATCTGTTCCGCGTAGTGCCCATCATAGTGTACTCAACAGATGGCGGTAATGTTTTAGCGACGATGTTTTACAGTGAGAAATATTCAATGTGTTATGTCTGTTTGTCTGTGGTTTAATATTGGTGGGCAATTTCCTCGTTCGACTGATTTAAAAAGGCAAAAATGTATTTTTGAAGGGCGAAAAGGGTTTCAATGATTATTAAAATATTACACGCAAAACAAATTTGTCTTACATCCACTGTAAGGTTAGATTTATTACATCGTCTGCATATAAATGATACATAAAATTCAATGACATTTCTTGCAATGGACTGCAGTGTGCAAGCATTTTTTTCCAGAACGCATATTTTAGTATAAAATCTTCACGAAATGATTTTCGAGATGCAATGCATTTGGGGAAATAAATTTAGTTCGAAAAATAATCCATCATAAAAATTACAAAATTATTTTAGAAACCTTCTGATGACCACATTGCAGAATATATTCATGTCGTGAAATATTGCAAATTCTACATACTTTTCATGCAAATCTGTTTTAGAATCTTACGTTTCCCGGTTGGGTGTATCAAATAAGACTTGGTTCATCGATCCGAGTGCTTAAAACGTCCGAAAATAACTTGTCCCCTTTCGGACAGCGTCCACAAGTGTCCAAAAGTTCGAATATCAAATAACAATTCCAATTTCCGCATCTACCGAACCATCCTCCATATCAATTGGTTCCATCCCAAATGCTTTATTTAAGCCGATGCGTAATTTCGTCACATTCCCATTGTGGGGTAAATGTCTAAGCGATTTCACCAGTTACTCCACCCCAACAGTCAGCAGCAAGTACCGTAAGATGATTACGGTACCGCTCGCAACGACGACGACGGACCCACTCGAAGCTCAGTGTGAATTTTTTATTGGCATTATATTCAAGCGCTATCCAACCACCTCGCGTCGCAGAGGGAAAAGCGTCGCGACCATCACCTTAATACACAGACAGACAAACTTCCAGACGCACCAATACCGGGTAGGGGCAGACTCATGTGGTAGGCTAGGCACGTTTTACATCCCAACAGCGGTACCCCGAATATGATGCGTTTAAATAGTGAGTTCGATGGCAACCTGCCGGGTGGGATAATGAGACTGTAGCTTTTGAAGAGTTTGGTTATTTCTTTTTATGTTGCGAAGTGTTTCGGAGAACAATCGTTCGATAATGAGGATGATCGAATGGGAAGAGGTAGTAATAAATTGGGTAGACAATGTTGCGATCGGCTGTGGAGTTTTATTCTTTAAAGAAGTGGCGGGTATCAGTTGGAATTGGAAATGGGTTTGCACCCCAAAAAATCGCACCTATTATTAAATTAAAGTTAAAGGTCAATACCGTTTAATGTTGTCGAACGTCTTCTCGGAATACCACTATTGTAGTAAATCGTAACTGATAGATATCGGGCGGAACGCTTCGGAATGTTCAGAAAGAAATATGGCGCACGCTTGATCCAGTTTGGGATACATCATTGACTGCTTTCGAGAACGTAATTTCATTTTAATATCTTGTTTAATCATGCTTATCATGTTTAATGATGCTGTGAAAGTGGTTCCACTAGTGAAAAATTATGCACACCTAAACTCATTCAAAGTTGGAATCCTGTTCAGGGAGTTTGCAGACAATCATGCAAAAAACAGGGGCTCGCATGCAAAAAAGCAGGCGCCCGCATCTCCAGAACCATCGGATGGGTCAGATCCAGAAACTCCTTAAGATCACCTACCGCCGATGAATCGTAGAAGGTAATATGGAAGACCCTGATCCGTCCACCACAGTCTCGCCGATCACTTGTTCTTGCCATCGGAGTCATCCCGGCCCTGTGTGTGGAATTGTAAAAGTGATCTTCCAGACTTCAATACTAGGCAAGAACTCGCAAAATTTGCTCAGCCACGTCTCTCCTGATGATGCATTTCTGAAACTATCACGCTGGTTCCTATGCCACTGAACTCTGCTGCGCCGGTTCGTGTTGTATGCAGTTGCAGTCATCCTGATCTAGCAGTCGAAAGTGAAACTCCGGGACGCACGTTAGAAAGCCCTTGATCTCTCCGACACGGTCCTGCATACCGCTGCCAGCGTACTTCACAGCCGTCTCAGACCCGGTGTTGGATGTAGAGAGAGGGTCTTCCAACCTGCTCTGGCAAGTACGACGTTAATGTACACTGAACGAAAACATACGCAATACTTCGACTGATTATTGTATTGCTCGAGCCCTTTATCAATATGCTGTCGAAATTCGAACGATTTCCTTATGGTTGAATTCGTCGTCAACTGATGAGCATCCATACGACTGACCTCTAAATAAAGGATGACAGCTGTCCTTACGCCAAGTAAAGTTACTTAGTGTAGACGTGATCTATTTACATCCTGACCGCCGCAACGATAACATTAGTATTCAGGACCATGCGAACTCGATCGGTGCTATTGTTTCCAATTTGGAATTAGATTTTGCTCCGGTGGAGTAACTCGGACAATGGGTCTTTCCAGGTTGAGCCTCAATCGGTTCTATCGGCAGCTAACTAGTTCAACGCTTATCGGCGGTTTCGCTTTACATGGCCTCACGCAGATCAATGGTGTATCGAATCGCAACGCTTGCTATTTAGACCTTGTTCTGTCTAACGAAGCTGCAACTCAACTGGCATGCACCGTTTCGGAAGCCACAGAACCTCCGATCTTTCTCGATGCAGGCCACCCTCCTTTAGACGTCCTGATAAACCTCCCAGCGCCAATCGTTTTTTAAGGATTGTTCCGAAAATAACCGTACACTGGATTTCTGTCGAGCCGACTATGCTGCGAGTCGTTGGAGTCGTTGCTCACTCCCTTGGTGAAGCTATTCAATCAGTCACTACTGTAACAGGAGAGTAATTTTCCTGAGGCGTGGAAATTTTCGGATATGTTCCCCGTGCGCAAGAAAGGCGATAAAAGGAATGTCCAGAATTACAGAGGCATCACATCACTATGTTGCTGCTCCAAAGTATTCGAGATCATCATCAATAAGGCGCGCTTCAGCTCTTGTAAAAACAACATCTCCACGGCTCAGCATGGATTCTACCCAAAACGGTCAGCTACAATCAATTTGGCCGAATTCGTGTCGCTCTGCGTTAAGACCATGGACTCTGGCGAACAATTCGGCGCTGTTTACACTGATCTCAAGGCTGCAGTCGACCGAGTAGACCTCAACATTTTTTTGAGCAAGCTTGAGAAACTCGGAGTGTCTGGATCCTTCATCTTGTGGTTCAAATATTACCTTACTCAGCGTTCGCTTTGCGTTAAGATTGGAGCTTCTCGTTCTGGGCTTAAACAATCGTCACGTCGGTCATAGCTTGTTATGATGGAAGAGGCACAATAGCCTGAACAATGCGTAAAGAACAAATCAAAACATGGAACGTCGCGTGAAAGTGGAATTTAGTTTTCGAATTTGAAATATTGTCGGTTGCAGTGGCTTGCTTACTGAGCAGAAAGACGCTGTCCCAGGTCCTTTCACATTAAAGAGATGTATGGTCAAATCGCTTGTTTATCGAGTGATCTTAACGACAGTTTCCGTAACTTTAGTTCAGACTTTTGGAGCTGTTTAAAGTTCTATGGGCGTGAGATTAGTAAAATTCACGTTAGTGCAATGATGTACTGAAAAAAAAGTAAGAGGTTGTATCCAAAACACGACCGTAGATTTGACATAGGATTACGTGCTCGTTATCAATATTCGGCGACTGTGGTAGGGAAACCACTTTTTGCATTCAATCGGTGATAATTTTGATCACCGTTGCAACAGTTGGACATTTGTGTAATTTTCAATAGTGACCTATTGAAAATTGATAAAGTGTTCATTTCGTGGAAAAATGTATAATCGATTGGCTTGTTTAGAATTTAAATCCATTCGCTATTAACAGAGTTATATGTGCTCAAAACCTGACCAATTTTCGTAACGTGGTCGGTTTTGGTTTTTTTGAAATTGCATTCCCAATATGTTACCGAAAGACGTTATCCTACCTCAAAAAAAATTGAGAACCCTTAAGATGTTGCGAAAATTTCAAGGAAAGTACAAAGACCTTCAAAGAATTTATGAAAACTTCAGATATATATCTGGAACTTTACTGAAGTCCAGAGGATTTCATGTATTTCAGAGCAGAACCGAGATCCTCAATAGAATTCAGAGCTTCAGAGAAGCTTCGAAAATATAAAGACAGATCAGAAAATCAACGTTCAAATAATTTCAAGGAAATAGCAGAAACCTTATAGAAGTTTCGAGAATCTTATAGAATTTCCGAAAACTTCAGAGAGATGAACTAGCCTATGGCTAAAAATCTCTTAAATAAAGATTTAAAAAAAAAACGTGAACTTCAGAAAAGCTCCGAGAGAATTTCTGGAACGCAATAAAAGTTTTAGAACATCCGGATAATGTGAGAGTATTTTAGGGGGATATTTCATGGAAATTACATTAACATAAAAAATTGCAAAAAATTAGCAAAGTTGATTAGAGAATTTCAATGAAGACTTATTATTTTTAGATAGTTTCATGGTTCCGAGTACTTCGAAGACGATCAGATATCTTCTGAAAAATCCCATTAAGTAGCTCCGTTGAATTATGAAATATTCCGAGAAAGTTTATGATTGATCCGAAAACTTCTGGAGCGTCAAGAAATAGTGAATATTTATCTCAAAATTTGCTGGAATATAAAAAAGCATATAGAACTTCAGGTAAACATAAAAAAAGTTCAGAAATCTTCTGATAAGTTCAGCGAAATATAGTGATTTGACGCAAAGTTCCAGAAGCATTTATAAAGTTTATAAAACTTGCGAATTTTTTGATACTTTAAGACAATTAATTTCAGTAAAATTTCGAGTTCTTGTAACAAACACTTTCAGAGCAATTCAGAGAACTTTATGGATATTCTTTTTTTTTGACAGTTTTAATAACATCAGAAAAGTCTAGACTACTGTAATCAGACACTTGTGATAATCTAAGGATAGTTCCTTGAACTTCAGAAATTTTTTGAGAACTTCAGTAAAAGTCATAGAACTATATTAATTATTTCGTTTTGATTCCAATAAAATTACGGGAACTTAAAGAAGCTACAGAAATTTCAGAAAAAATTCGAAAGCTTCACAGAAGTGCAGAGATTTTCAGAAACATTTCAAAATCTTCGTAGATGTCTATGCAGCTTAAGGAAAGACCAGAAAACTGCAGGAACTTTTATGAATATTAGTGGCAGCATTTCAAAGAATTTTAGTAAGCTCCATAAATAGGGGGAATTTCAATGGGGGTTCAGTTCCATTAGTTTCAGAAAATCAGCGGGAAATTTTAAGAAGCTCCCAAATTTTCAGAGATCTTCAGAGATGTTATCAAAGATGTTGAGGTCTTCATATTAGTTCAGAGTTCACGGAAGCTTGAATATTTTTAGGACAGTTCAATTAAATTTAGGGCAGTACAACAAGCTTCAAATATTTTTGAGAAGTTTCAAGAACTTCAAGAAAGAACAGAACACCTCAGAACAGTTCCGTTAACATTTAAGAAATTATATAAATTTAAAAAAAAAATTTTCTTAAAACTTTAGAGAAGATCCATGATCGTTAGGGAAATTAAGTCAAATTTAGAAAGCCGGAAAATGTTCAGGGAAGTTTAAAAATTTTATGAGTATCTCAAAGTCCAAAAGAACTTCAAAGCAGTTTCATTAATTTCAGGAAAATTTTGGGAACTTTCAAGTAGTTCTGAAGATCTCAGAATAGTTCATTTCATATTCATCAGAAATTTCTCATGAAAATTCACTTGAAGTTCTCCTCAACATTCGCTTTGTTGGTCTTTCGAAATTTGAAAGTCATCAGAACGACTGCTTTTCTTCTATAAGGTTACATTTGAGTCATTTTTTATTTTCAATTATAAGTCACCTTTTGGTCACTTATTTCTTCAACATGGTCACTAAACTCACTATCACTACCAGCCCTGTGGTTACAACAACGCGAGTAACGGTATGATGTGATATGAGGGAGTCGGTGGCCCTAGAGCGACCGTTTTTGCTTACTGAGCAGAAAGTCATGAGTTTAATCTCAGGCCCATCCACATTCAAGATTCGTCAATCGCTTGATGTGTTAATATGACTACATGGTAATAAATACAACTCGATGATTAAAAAGGACATTGTTTGCCAAGTGTCAATCATTTTTGCTTACTGATCAGAAGACCGTGGGCTCAATCTCAAGCTCCTTCGCGGTAAATGATCGTTAGGACATCGTTTACCAAAACGAACCCTGATGCAAACCCATCATCCCAGTGATTCTTCGTGGAAGTGCAAAGGACTCCTTGGCTTCCATCAATGCGAGTGCCACGTCAACACATTCCTACCCATTCCTTTCTTGACCTTCATTCGGACGTGGCCAGCGCTGGTATTGCCTAGTTTTAGAAAACCAGTATTTGCACATTGAGAATGTTCTAGTCTAGTCCTAAGCATCGTCTATTGGTTTTCTGTGTAATTACAGCTGATGTGGTAATACCAGAGTAGCAACCGTGGACGGTCTATCATGCTCATGTGCATGCCCAGTATGGGATCCACTTGTATGGTTCTCAACTGGGATATTTGAATGCAAAACATCAGGGACTAACAAAAATGCTTGAATCTTAAAATATTTTTTTTTTAGAAACTAGCTAACTGTAACAAATTTTAAATTCTCTTAATTCAGTTAATTGTTTCAAGTCCAAGATTTTAAATGTTATCTTAATCTCAAGATTGTGAACATGTTCAGGAGGGGCAGCCATAGGCCCTAAGTGGACAATCAGCTAACGGACACAGAACAGCCTGCGTAGGAACTCGAAGCGGTTTTGGTCTTTCGTTAATTCCAAAAGGAAAGAAAATTGATTGCCTGTGGAGAAGCGTCACAAAGACACGTGCACTAGTACACAACAAGAAAAATGCAATATTTTCGCGGAACACATCAAGGTTGCTTTCAATAACTCAATGACATCGGACTCGCAAATAATTGTCGCAATTGAATTCAGTACCTTCGAAATCTCAACGCATCATGTTGAAGCATCCATAGACAAATTGAACCTTCATACTCTGTTGGTCCCGACGGAATTCCCGCTTGTATATTGCAAAGATGTGTAGATGCTCTTGTCTACCCATTGACTGTTTTATTCCATGCTTCCACAAGAAATGTTATAAGGCTGATATTGAAAACTATCGTGAAATCACATCGCTGTGTGCTAGTTCGAAGGTGTTCGAGATCATGATAAATGATGCTTTGTTGGTTTAGTCTGTCTCACCGAATCTAGTTCAATTCTTCTCCACGTAGCATGGATTCTGTTGCCCAAGTCGAGACTGTTTATACGGATCTTAAAGCCGCGTTCGATCGTGTTGACCATGTGATATTGATATTACTAGTTAGACTGGGAAAAATTGGCATGTCTCCTGCTTTTGTCATTTGGTTCAGATCGTACTTAACTAGTCGCACGCTGTGTATAAAAATTGGATCCGAACAATCTGAGACATTTTCCAACAGCAATCTGGTACTGGTACTGGTAATCTGTTATTCGTACTATTCAAAAATGAAATCGAACTTATGCTGCCACCTGGATACCGAATTAGGAGTCTACTAGATTGTTTCGAGCTGCAGAGGATGGTAAACTGCTTTGAAATGTGGTGTTCTCGTAATTTCATGACGGTTAGCATTTCGAAATGCTTCGTTTCATCGAAAGATCAAACCGTTTGTTTTGGTCTACTTTATCGCAGAACAGCCGCGCTCTTACATTTAGAATACACTATAGCGATGTAATCTCTTAAGCAAATAGAAAGCTTGGATTCATATTTAAAAAAAATTGCAGAGTTCCGGAATCCACTCTGCCTACGATCCCTGTATTGCTCGCTGGTACGATCAATTTTGGAGTCAAGTGTGGTTGCCTGGTGCCCGTATCATGCCAGTTGGATTGATAGGATCGAATCAGTGCAGAAAAAATTCGTTCGATACGCACTTCGCACTCTCCCGTGGAATGATCCTTCCAACTAACCACACTATAAGGAACGTTGCCATCTTCTCGGACTAGAGACGCTAGAACGACGACGCTCCATCGCTCAAGCGGTTTTTGTGGAGAAAATGCTAAAAGGAGAAATTGATACCCCGAACATCCTGATCGAAATTAATTTGTACGCACCAGCGAGGAGACTACGCCAGCACTCATCAAGTAGGCTGCGCTGAAAATCTGACGTGTTGTTTTTTCAGCTGCGTTCCTTCCTTCCGGAAATTGAACAATTATATAGCGAATTCATTTATTACCGGGGTTAACACCAGTTCCAACCCAGTGCGAAACTGAACTTTTTTTCAGTGTAAACCTCAACCTGAGCTAGGTTTTAAAAACAAACTAGCAAACTGACGTTTGTCAGAAAACAAGCAGACCCAATCTTGATACCCGATCCAGGTTGGAACTGAATAATAAACGAATTCGCTAATAGTTTCAACATACTTTAAAGTATGTGCCAAAACTTATATTCAATCATACAAGAAGTGATCTGTGTCGATTTTGCGTCGGTCGTTGTGTTTTTTTTTCTTTCTTTTATTTGGTTGATGGACCGGTCAAAATCTTTCGGAGGCCGTTTGCCCAACCTGCTACCAGAATCAAACATCAAAGTGCATTTATTCACAAGCTGCTTATTCATCTCTGTCTACGGCTCTTTGTGAGACAACTGGCTCTGATCATCGCTAACGTTCAATCTGAAAATGTACACTTGAAGGATCGTGGCTGGTCGTTTTCACGATACGTGCACAGAGTGACATGAAGAAGTAAAGTGATATTTAGTTATTGTGTGGTTGGATTCGCTGGAGGAGGAATTGTTTAAAAATGACTAGAGTAAATTAAGCATCAGGAATGCGCTCCCGGATATATTGATTTGGTGAGTACGTTCCAGTTGAAGATTGTTCGCTCTAAATAACCCTTTTTTGAATCCATTTCATTAATCAAACATTATTATTTGCTGGGTTTGGGGGGCAGCCTAAGGGTTTCAAAGGATTTGTAGACTGGACAAGGGTTCGTGGATTTGCCAGTCCCTTGTCACGTGTTGATAGACGTACATCTTGTCGTTTGTCTTACAAAGGTCTCCAATGAAGTTGATTCGCCCTGCTGCAACAAACCATCAGGCAGAACTTTACAACCAGTGAAGTATCTGCAGTCATAGGTAATCCTTGCACTGATGGTGGGTTCTATTCACATCATCACATCCTCACCAGCGAGGAGACTACGCACACTGGGGCATATCAGAGATTTTCTCGGAAAAAATTAATAACTATTGAACGAAGCATCCAATCAGAATACTGTTTCCAGTAAAGTTGTTTGTATTAGTTAAGCGCTTCTTTTGAATAACTTAATTAGTTCGCAACTTGGTCGTAGAGATGGCGCGCGAATCTAACATTTGAATAAAGTATCCTAGACGTATGGTGTTTTCAACAAAGTTTTTTATCTACTAAAATGAAGGAAAGTTGCAGAAGACATAAAACTTCCATAACCTTTAGTTTTGGAGATATAGGTTATATTAAAAAATATGATGTCAAAATTCTTATGTGTTAACTTTTTTTTATATATTTTCATATTTTTGCTCTAGTTTCTGCATTTATGCCAACGGAAACAAATACTTGTTACGGTTTACAAAAAGTGAAATAAAAAAAAATCATCGAATATCATGTCTTCAGTTTTCTGGTATATGTTAAAGGATGACATGAGCTAACAAAAGAGACAAAGTCCAGCTGCCCTTAGTTGCCCTTATGAGAATCCCACCCACCTAAAATACATGCAAAATATCATGTTTTTCGATAATATTTCACTAAAGCTACTATAACTTCCACAAATAGTTCAATGAAAATTCGCACCTAGTTTGTTTCCGTTGGCATAAATGCAGAAACCAGAGCAAAAATATGAAAATATATAAAAAAGTAAACAAATAAGAATTTTGGCTCCATATTATTTATATACCAAAACTAAAGGTTATGGAAGTTTTATGTTTTCTGCAACTTTCCTTCATTTTAGTAGATATTTTTTTTTTTTTTTTGAAAACACCATACGTCTAGGATGCTGTATTCAAAAGTAAGATTCGCGCGCCATCTATACGACCAAGTTGCGATCTAATTAAATTATTCAAAAGAAGCGCTTAACTAATACAAACAACATTACTCAAAACAGTATTCTAATTGGATGCTTCGTTCAAAAGTTATTAATTTTTTCCGAGAAAATCACTGGTCTGCCCCAGTGTGCTACGCCAGCGGGATTTTCTTCATCTTGGTTCGCGAAATGTTCAATATGGACATTTATGTGTAGTGATTTTAACAACGTTTTTTAATTGTTTGACTTCAACTTGACCATAAGAACCTTTGTTTTTGTAATGTTCTAGTCTTTTGCATAAATTTAACTGTTCATTAAGACTACAAACGAGTCAGATGAATGATAGGTAAATAAACAAATAAACATTTATGTGTTAACCTGTACTATGTGTACTCAAGCTGAGTTAAAATCAGTTGAAAGAACACTTGTTAAGCATCAAATTATTACCTGGGATGTGCTCGTTCACCTTCAAGAGCGCATATGCGCATGAGGTAGCCCAAATAAATCCAAACTATATGTGCCTGATGGGCACATCAAATTTTATATCTGATGCTCTCACATTTGTTATGGCACATTTGTAAGCAGATTTTTTTTTTCAAACGTTTGCTTTTGAGCGTCGAATACTTTCACTTCACACTTAATGGTGAAGGCAAATCATTTCTCATGTTATATGTTTGCAGTGCCATTTTTCACATATGAGCGCATAGTTTTCTGGATGGACGTCCATAAATTCCCTTATGTATTTAGGTTTATAAGAGGAGCGCACGTAGATCGATATTTCTGCGTCCAGTTAATAATGATTGAATAATAATAATAATCGGTTTTCGTAGCTGGGAACTCTTGCAGTAACCGTGAGTAATCACCATGACAGGCCTAGGACTGGTCATATCATTTGAGCTCCCCTTGAAGCACTATACCATCAATAATTAACATGATCATTTCAATAATGAATCCATCCATTTCCCATAATTTGTGTTGTTTTTGGAAAATCCCACCATTTCCATGCTAGGCATTGTTAGAGCTTCAAATTTCCCACCTATCACTCGTCATCTACCGCCACCATAGTAGAAAAGTGAAATGATATGCGCATTCCATCAGTTCACGCTTCAGGTGACGCAAAAGCGAAATTGGGCCATTTTTCGTTTTTCAGCAAATTCACTTTAGTTTCCCCCCCAATCTCTGCCCGCACTGCTTATCACTCTCACTCCGTTGTTGCTGCGGTTGGTTGGTCCCGCCCGCCGGCTGTCGTTGGTGATGGCGGAGATCGTTTCTCTTTCCATACCTGCACATTTTCCCACCACAACGCCGCGGTCAGTCTCTGGCTCGGTGCCTAAATAGGTGCGATTTCACCTGTGCGTGCAATTTATACAGTGGAACCATGATTGTCGGTTTTGTTTTCCATCTCAAATTCACTCAGTAGGTGCATTAGTAAACCTCGTTTTGATTGACACTAGACGTTATTAGTTTCGATTCCTACAGCGAAACCGTAAAGAAATTTTGAATTGCGATTAATGCAATTTTTTTCCAAAAATCTCTCGAATTGTTGATCAGCAAGTGCAATGATTTTCTTACGCGATAAAGGTAAGCATTTTATTGCCATCAAGTAGCTACTTGCAGCTTGTTAAGCCGAAACAACAGCAGTAGAAAAATTCGCACCCACTCAATGTAGCAATATTATGATATACCTACAATAACAACAACAAAGCCATGGGGAAGCACATAATGGAAAAACCGCACAAGTTTTGTGCTGCTTTTGATGAGGAGGTTCCTACATATATTTTTTTTTACCATAAATAGCAGTAGCAGCAAAGAAAAGCGTTAGCCAGTAACTTTGTTGCGTTGAAGTTGAGATTTCTTGTCGAGCTGATGGATGGAAACAGGGTTCTGGGTGAGAAATAGTAGAAACGACACCTGATGAAGGGGGGGGGGGGGGGGGCACTTGGATTTTGAAATTGTTTGCTTGGAATGTGCAGCGAGTTTAAAAGGCAATTGCTTTCGATGGATGCTTAAGTCTTAACTTTCAGTTGTATATTTGTTAACTACTTGATTCCTGAATGATGGAAATTACAGTTCTTGGAAAAGAGTCTTAATGGAGACGTAATTCACTCTATCAGTGATGTGTGTTTAACCGAGGAATATTATCAAAGATCACCATGTTAGTTCTCCATCCTTTCGAATGTTCGATTTATAATAAAGTAGACTGCTGCAAAATTTGAAATTTTTGCTCCACAGTGCTTAAACGGTCCCAAATTGGGTCCTTCTTAGCCTACCAAAATTTGAACTACTTTAGTAAGAAACTGACTTGGCCAGTGATGGGAAAGTTCGCGAAAACTCACTATGACTCGCGAACTTTTCCCTTGGTGAACTTCGTGAAATATCGCGAATTTTTCCAACTCTGCTTGGCACAAACCATTTCAAGTTTATATGGGAATTACTATGGGAAAACTTATGTTTTTGTTCATAACTATCTAAAAATTCACCAGTTCACTCTAATTTAGAAACTTTTCGATCAAATGAAAGGAATAACAAAAATTATTAATGATTCAAGTCACTGATATCTTATGATTATGCTCATTCAACTGTTCAGCAGGCAACATTGGTGTTTCTGGTGCGAAGAATAGAGCACACAAATCATGGCTACTATGTCACACTGCAGAATACAGTGTTGCCCACAGAACAGGTGCTTGATTTTGCCATAAGATTATCAATCTCTTAAACAATTAATAACAATTTAGTTTGACATTTGGTTGAAAAACGATATTCCGCAAAATTGTAGCTTAGAAAAATTCCCGTAAAAATAATAACATAAATTTTCGAAAAAGCAATATAAAAAATGGATAGAAGACAATGAACCACAATTTTGGTTTTACCATAGTAATTTCCATATAAACTTCGAATAGTTTGTGCCAAGTCAGTTTCTTACCAAATGAGTTTAAATTTTGGGAGGCTAATGTGAAACCGTTTGAGCACTGTGGAGCGAAAATTTCAAATTTTGCATCAGTCTAATAATACAGTCTATGAGAATCCAGACTTCAGTTTTTATTTGTAGATAAAGTTAAAATTGTTGCTTTTTTATTGGTTTACCGTCATGTGTTAAAGAGCTACAAGGCTGGCATTAATTTCTTATAGTCTTTTTGACTCTTGTCTTCTTCTGTTTCTTGACACGACAATAGGATTTATAAATCAATTCCATTTGAATAGCTTCATGTCGCCAGGCATGAACGATAGTTAGTCGTAATGGTTTGTTGGGATGTAAAGGGCTGGATGACCTAGCAGTGACCGTTTTTACATATTAAACAGAATCCAATTAACTATTTTGACTAACAGGCATAAATTGGCTTATGCAGAAAATATTTGCAGCTGTTCGCAGCTGAAATTGTATGTTAGGAATATAATATAATTCAGCACTGAACTGAAAAATCAGGGAAAACCGGGAATCGAAAACATATATTCATCAATTCATTAGAATTTAAAATGCTGAGCCCGGTATCGAAAATGTTTCTGTTTTAATATTAAACAATTTTTACATACAATTCTTAGTATGGAATTCCGGAAATTAATCCCAAAATTAGTAATGTCGATAGTTTCGAAAATTTGATAATTTTCTAAATGATGATGATGATGATGGTGATGATGATGATCCCACCGCTTACCCCTACAAAGGTTTGAGCTGGACAATTTATCTTTAAGATAATTATGATTTCAGTGAGAATCTTTATCAATTTATATATCTCAGACACTTGATATTCGTTAAGGGGGGATTCAAATGAGACGTTCTTTCTTGAGGGTAGAGTCCCAAAATGTGTAGGTACAGTACGTGTAATGAGTTAGGAAAAATACATGACACAGGTGGAAAAACATGCATGAGCATTAGAGTGTTTCAGTGTTATATGGAAAAAAGTCAAAGTCTGGAATTTCAAACGTTACCCCCTGGAATGGAAGTTTGGGGGTCATATACACCTTGCAAACATTTGAAGTCATTTGGTTCACGGGAACCCCTCGCTCAAACGGCTTGAAGTTTGCATGGGGAAAATCTACAAAATGTATGGGGAGAGAGCCACTTTTACTTTCGCGGCGCTTGATGGCTCTGTAGTGGGTCGATTTTTTTCGTGTTCAAAATGTAGAACCATTGAAGTATTGGTAACATCTTGGCAGAAGATCGGATGTCAATTCGAGTTACCCCCGAAAAGCTTATAGCGTTATATAGGGTCTAACGCGCTTTGTGCAGTTTTTATTTTTACGAACAGCCATACGAATTTGCTATGTTTGCATGGGTATAACTTGTTTTTTAACCATGAAATTGGCTGAAATTTTCTCAGTGAGTAGAAAAATGTTCAAAATTATGGACCACTAAAAATTAGAACAGATTGGCCAAGTAGTTTCGGTTTTATTCCGGGTTTCCGAGAGGCCATTGGAGGGAGAAAAGGTACCAGTCGTCTAGAACAAGGTGGTGCTAGAAATCTACATCAATACATCATGTATGGGTAGTGCTGATTAATATTTTTACAAAACTTACCCCTAACCTGATTCTAATTGCTGAGTGTCTATCAAAAGGTCATCCGGTGACCCCGATCAACCTTAAACTTGGTTAATATGTATTTTTGATCGAAGTAGGTCTTGATTATTCTCTGCAACTATATTTTTCCTTGATTTATTTTTCGTCGTTCTTGTTTTCCATGCTGAGCACCAATGCTACCGACGCCAGGGAAGCAGCTCTCACACCTGGACCCTACCTATCGGCCCATCAACTCATGAATCGGGTACCAACGGTTTTACTTCCCTTCCGAAGGAAGGCGTGATCAGAGATGGTATGCCTCAGAACATCCCGGTGACGCGTACTGGGATTGAACCCAGGCCTGCTGGGGTGAGAGGTAATCACGCTTACCACTACACCACCGGTGCCGCATATGCAACTATATAGAAATGGTGTTTTTTTATATATCAGCTAGTCATTGGCTCCGAGTGGTCACCAGATGACCCGCCGAAAGATTTGGAACAACCGTAAAACTGATTGGTGCGTAAATTTGATCAAAGAAGGCCTTGATTTTTGTTTGCAACTATATGGAATGTAGAAAAATTGTGATTTTTTGACCCATAAGCTGTTCATTAGCTCCCAGTCGTCACCTGATGGTCAGCAAATTCGGAATACCTGTAAAATTGATTGATGTATAAATTTGATCAAAGTAGTCCTTGATTTGTTCTTTAACCTTATGGAATATAGTAAAATGTTTGTTTTTATATATGAACTAGTAATTGCTTCTAGATGGCCAACAAGATGGCCCACCGGAAGATCTGGAACATCTGTAAAATGTAGTGCTGAAAATGGTCACCGTCACTGCATAAATTTGGGCTACTATGACGACCATTGCAACATCGTCATCAAACGACGTGCGATGAAACAAAACCTGTAAAACAAGTGCTTCATTCACTGCTGATAAACAGTATGTCATTTTGTATTGACGATCAAAGCATGTTGCTATTGATCTCAGTATGATCGTCAAGACAGGAAACATCATGTCACTAATGCCGCGAATACACTTGGATGACAAACTATCCCAGGACCAAAATAGTGTTTATTTTTAATAAGGAATCTTGTAAATTTTGCAAAACTCCTCATTTTGATTTTTCTGAATCCCTTGGTAAAAAAAAATAATCCAGATCTTTATAAAGAATCTTGAAATAAAAAAAAAAAACACAAATCTTGCGAAAAAGTAAGAGGTTGCTTAAAAGACACGCCCGTAGATTGGACGTAGGATTACGTGTTCGGTATCAATATTCGGCGACTGTGTAAGGGAAAGCACTTGTTCCCATCACGGAAACGCCTCTTTTTTCTGATGACAACATTATGCATTTTCGTGCACAAAACGCACTGAATTTTTGGTACATTCAATAGATAATGAAAAAAGCGAAAACTGATTGGAGAAATTTCTTGCTAAAATTTTCCATTCGCGTTTGGTTGTTCGGTACATTATCAAAGAGCTTTGGGGGTAATGTGGCAAGACGAGCGAACGTTCAATGAAAAAAAAAACTCTTAAACAACAACAAAATATGGTTGTGTAATCCTGAGCTATTAGGGTGTTCAACACGGATGAGGCTGGCGAGATGTAAGTTGTTTGGAACGAGGGTGACGCGCTTGACATAGATGTGACACCACAGTGACTCACGAAGAGCAGTGGAATCCAGGGGAACTATTTCCCTGTCAACCACTTATAGATGCACCGTAGTTAACATGATTTTAACATTTCTGGACAATCTGAAACTTTTGGGCAAACTGACCGAGGTATGACAGTACAATACATCTTACTCTTTCACACTTGCATCGCAGTACTGAATGCTAGAAAGAGTAGTCTGATGCAGTCATCCTAACCTCTATATTCATCACACTAATGTAAGCTACGACGAAATTCTTGATTGTTGCCGTTCGTAACTGAATCCGATAAGAAGCGGTGCGGATTCTTCCTTCTTCTTCGGTGAATGGACGCTCATGTGGGTTGCAGCTCGCTGCTTGCGGGCAGCCTTTCGTTGTGTACTGGAGAACAATGTTCAACTCCACGCACCGAAAGCACTGTTGCTGCTGCTGATGACGACCGACCGGACACCACCACACACGGTGATTGAATGAGCACAGTTCGGCGAGACCGGATGCAATTCGATTTTGAAATCTGTGTTAGGGAAAGCGTTTTTTGCAGGCAATCGGTGATAATTTTGATCACCATTGCAACAGTTGGACATTTGTGTTATTTTCAATGGTGACCCATTTAAAATTGATTAAGTGTTTATTTAAATAGATTCGTAGAAAAATTTCAAATCGATTGGCTTGTTTAGAATTAAAATACATCCACTATTGACAGAGTTATAAGTGGTCAAAATCTAACCACTTTTCGTTACGCGGTAAATTCTGGTTTTTAGAAATTGTACCTCCAATATGTTGCCGAAAGACGTAATCCTGCGTCAAAAAATTAATACTTCAATGCTCGTTACAAATTTCAAATCCCCACACTGTTTTAAATTTGCTTAATCCCAGCTTTCAAGATCTCTGTTAGGTAGACTACGAAGTGCTCATACATTTTCGTAAGATCTCCAATGATTTTTCCTGGCTCTCTAATTTATTCCTTAGCGTTTCACAAGTCTGTTTAACAATCCATTCAATAGCGTTTGGCCTAGTGACCATGGAAAAAAATCCATGGCCCAGTTGCTCAGTATGTTCTGGAGCTTTGCAAAAATCAGATACCTCGAGCGTAGAAAAGCGATGCAATCACGATGATATAATTAACTTTTTGTATATTTTATACAATTTGAGAATCACTTCCACACATTTTCACAATAATGAATATGTGACCCATATCCGGTCTAGGCATTTTTCGCGTTGGAAAATTTCTCGACTTCCCTGGAAAAAGAGTATACAATTATACTAATGCAAAAATTCTACAAGAACCGAAAGCTCTCGATCAATAACTGTGGAAGTACATCTAGAATACTAAGTTGAGAGGATGCAATAAGCTAATATGCGATAAACATTAAGCTTGAAATGCGAAGAAAGAAGAAGAAAGTATCTTTGGACATCTCTTGATAATCCACTCGAAATTTTCTTCAGCATTCCCATGGGACTCGCTTCAAAATGTCTTTGGGATTTTTTTCTTCAAAATTTTCTCTTTATCTCCTACGTAGTGTTACAACAAATTGTATGAGAAAAGGCTCTGTCCTTAAAACAAGGCAATCGGAGTTCTAGGACCTGTCTAAATCGCTCAAACTAGTTGCTCTCGTTAGGAGGGATGTAGGATCATTATGTAGGATCTTCTTATAGTTTTCTTAGCTTAAAGAGTTTCACCATTTGATTAAGTAACTTCAGCTACTTTCAGTTCAAGAGAGATTTTTATTTTAAGAACGATACCGCTCCAAACATCATTAAAATCCACTGATCATAATAGTTCTGGAGCAAAAACAAGACAAACCACCAATCCCCTCATCATCAAACTAACTTTCAACGTTTGCCATGGTCTGGTACATGAAAGTTTAAAATTATAACCTACAAGTTTCTCTCGGGGGAGTGATGTGTTACTGGAACCGTTCCAGCTCGAATTTCTCACCGCCCCCTGCTGCCCTCTCTCCATGCTTAGTTGCTTGCTTGCTGTGCAGTATGCAAGTACCGTTTCTTGAGTTCTTAAGTCTTGAGCATGTTCGATAGTAAATATGTAGGGTACATGCATACATCCATTCACATGCTCAAGAAAGTGGAGTGAAAGGGGTAGTAGCGTCGAAATGATTTTAATGGAATAATTAATGAATAGTCTTCTAGCAATTATGCTCGGTAAACACACATGTCAAGTTGAAACGGGAGGGAAGTGGACGGAGGGTAGCAGCGACATGACTTTGTGCCGACACAGCACGTCGAAGACGACGGCGACGACGACTATCACAACGTGTGCCGGTGTGTTTGTTCACTTGTGCTCACAAGTTTTAATATTGCATGTATTATTACGGAACTTTTGATGCAAAGTTTACGCTGTTCGTCGTCTTTGTCGGTTTTGGAGCGAAGTTTAATTTATAAGCTGCTTTTCTTCACTTTTGTTGTTGCTGTTCGTCTACTAGCTACTAGCTAGACTAGGCAAGTTGAGTGCCGCTGAGAATGCAAAACTTACTTCCGTGTGAGCATTAATTCCGTTGGATGTTTGTCATAGCACAGCGGAATTGATGGCTGACTTGGCAAGCTGAAGCATCTTAATGTGATGCGGTGGTAGAAGTTCACCATTTGTTGTAAAAAAATAAGACTTATAAGTTACATAAATGCAGAACTCAATAGAATAAAAAACATCCCGAAATTCAGTTGGAAATCCAAATCACGTCAAAAGCCGGTTAGAAAGTCCCAAGTCTCCGGTCATCGATGTGACGGTACGGCTGGTACCGGGTCCCTAGCTGCCAATCAACTGCCTCTGGTTGAAGGCCACCCCTTGCCCGCTCAAGGTTTGCCCTGAAAGGAACTCAAATGACTCATTATTACAGCAATTTTGTCAGTTCCAAACACAGCAGCCGCAGTTCCATCGTCATCGTTGTCGTCGCCGTAGTTTTCTGTGTGTTCTTTCAACCATGACACAGCGTGGTGAATAAATCATACTCACAAACTGCGCACGGTGGCAGCATAGGTAAATGGTACTTACTTACTTACACGTACCAGAACGAAACGGAACGCAAGCAATAGGAGCTTTTATGGACACAAAAGAACACCACCGGCAACAACGGCGACGATGATGATCAATGCTGTGATGTGTCACACGGACTGCTACCTCAGCGTCAATTACCTGTGGGGCCTACCACAAATCCCGCACCATCATCATTGCCCATCACAAGCCATCAGAGAGGCTTTTTGTGTGCAACAGCAACCCCCATAACTAACAACTTAATTAGCAAACACCATTCAACTGCCATCGCGGAGCCTAACAAAACGAAAAATTGATAGTAGATAAATTAATGATAGAGCTATTGCTGCTACGAATCAACGACTACGAGTAATAGCCGCAGCAGCAGCACAGGGTCCACTTTGAGTTTTGACATCCAGTTTTGTCATGTTGCTCCATTCGTGCAAACCTTGACACTCTCCGTACGCCGGACGGAGTGAACTTCAATTCTCGTCAGACTCTTGTGCACACTCGCCAAGACTGCTGGAAATTTGCTAAGTCACACTACATCCTGGGCTTAGCAGTAGTATCTAATTCCTGGGTGAACTTGAAGGAATCGTACAAAGTTGAGATTAAAGCGGCGCCGGTGGCTTACCACCGTGATTGGCTCTCACCCCAGCAGGCCTAGGTTCAATCCCAGTCAGCGCCGCAGGGATGTTCTGAGACATAACATCTCTGATCACGCCTTCCTTTGGAAGGGAAGTAAAGCCGTTGGTCCCCGGTTCATGAGTTGATGGGTCGATAGGTAGGGTCCAGGCAGCGTTGACACGTCATTTTCTGAACCAGTTCAAATATAAAATCTGGATAAATGTGGAATGCTCCATAAATCCTGTTTTTAACATAATGCTACTGAAATCAAAGTGATGTGAAATCCATGTTAAAAAAATACATAAAGCCAACTTGTTAGCATTGCTAAAATCATCCAAAAGTTAAGAAAAGTATTGACACAGTGTTCCCAAAAGGTTGTAATATCCATTATGCAGCGTTTCAAAGTTGATTTAAATTGTTGGTAAAATACTGCAGAAAATATTTTTAGGATTCTGAAGCAGCAAAGAGCCAAGCAACTTTAATGGGATGATTTTTTTTAAACTAATAGTCGATTTAGTCCTTAGTATTTGATGCAGTACCAGAATATGTCTTAACATTTTTATTAGTTTTAAATAATTGTAATATTACTCTGCGATTGATCAGACTTTCAATTTCATTATTGACGTCATACAACTCACAACCCTCGGTATACCAGTAGGCAATTTTATTTTAAACTAAAATTCTCCTAGCTAAAGTGAGAATCAGAGCCTAACATCATGATACTCACACACAGTTTACCTAAACTACGGGTAACTCCACATGACCATTACAAATAATTTTATGCCAAAGAATAATAAGAAAGCGTCATTTTTGAAGTCTCAGGATCTTGAAATGATTCTAAATTCTGGAATTTATATTTTTCCTGGGTCCCAGATCATGAATTTTTTTGCTAGTCTGAATTTACTTTATTTACAGAGTTCAATTTTAATCATCCTTGAATTTCATCATACTTCTATTCAGGATTCCTCTCAACTAATCTTGATAATATCCAAAGTTTTTCAGTAACATTTTAAGAGTGCTTAACATTATCTCTTGTAATCTCTTATAAATCGCTCTCCGATTCCACGATTCCTTCAAACTAGTAATAATTTCCAAGAATTGGCATAATTTTGTCTCATTTTTTCTCTATGAAATTCCCTTCGAATATTCTTAATTATTTACTTGGTACGCTCTTCAGAATGATTGTCTCATTCTTCTCAGACTTTTCCTCTTCAGTGTACTCTAAGTACTCAAGTACTTTGCCAAAATAGCCTTAAAGTCTCCCAGAAATTGCCAGATTTCTTAAAACTTGATAAAACCTAATCTCCATAGAAACATTGGACAGAATTCCATTGAAATTATTCTCAAGATTCATATCAGCTTTTTCCTTAAGTTTCATCTTGAGAATTTTCTATGATTTCTCTTCCGAATTATAATTATTTCCTTTCTTCGCAAAATCTCCATGCAATTGCCATGAGAGTTTGGAAAAGGCAATTTATACCGTCTATAGTTCAATCAAAGGTTGCACAGACTGCATACTTACACTCCACTGCAAAATATTTTCAGAATTACCTTAAAATTCTGAAATCTAGGGCATTTCAGAATTCTAAAGTATTTCAGACTGCTAAGGTAACTCAATATTCACAGGTACTTTAAAACTCTATTTAAAAATTTGATTAACTATCCTCAAAAATATCACGAACATGCTTCAAAGTCCTGGTGATTGTTTTGATTCAAAAGCCTTGCTGAATTTATTGTTTTCAATCCTGAACAGTTTTCGATTTCTCTAAATTCCAAAATGAGACAAATTCTTCCATAGCATAGCATAGCATACACACTTAGATTTTGCTACCGAGATCGGCTGTGCAAATCTCGGCAAAAAAAGTTTTACTTAGATATCAGCAAACATTTCTTTTGTTTGCTGAGATTCAGCTAAGCATTATCCGAGACTCAGTAATTAAATGTCACTTTTGCTGAGATCTCAGTGAAACTTATTTTGCCGAGATTTGCACAGCCGAGCTCGGTAGAAAAAACTAAGCGTATAGCATAGTATAAACCAGGTTGCACAATGTCCTAGGTGGTACGAGCTCCAAACTGTTGCTAAGAAAGAAACCCACCTTCATCCGTTGCTGTTAGATAGTAATTTGTGATTAATTACTACCTCTTAGATAAAGAATGCGTCTCCCTCCAACAGAACAGAGCTGTCCTGGCCACGTCCTTGCATCCGGTGGGGAAAGGGGAGGAAAGTTAGTCCGACACTTACTTAGGAGAGATGCAGAGAACTCTACGACCCCTCATAAGTGTCACGGGAAGGGTGAATTTTTGTTAGTAGGTAGGGTAAGCCATAGGATACGCCCAGCCGGCGTTGCCGGCAATCGTTATATCAAGCATTTAATAAATAGGAGCTGTAAGTAGTTTATCTATCCGTTGTTGCTGCCCATTACTTAAACATATTATTCAAAAACAGTCTTCAGATTTTGGAATTAAGGAACGTTATCAGCTCAATCCTGTTACTCGTTTGCTCCTGAAAATGTTTGTTGATCCTAAACATATGCACAATTCATTCTGATGTGTAAAAGGCTATTAATAGTATGTGGAATCGTAGATTAGAATGAAGATTCGCCTGTGGTATTATGGATAAAACCTGCCTGCAATCAAATATTATAAATTAACAATATTGTTCACTTCCAGAATTCCCATATATTTCTAAAAAGACGCATAAGTAATACCCTCTCCCGGTGAGAAAGGTGACTAAAAACATTCGTGGCCTTATTATTTAAGCGTGTAATTAATTCATACGTTTAGTCAAATAAAAGGTGTGGCAAACAGTATTAGCTTTCTCATGCATTTTACACGCCTACCCTGACGTCATGACATTGTACTACGTTCAGACTATAGTTGATGTTAATAACGTAATAGCGTATGTAGTGGTCCAGAATGCAGATTTAGGTGGAATGATATGTGTTGAGTCTGAAATTGAATCTTTAGACTAAAAGTCTTTTCTACAAAGTTCCTTCTACAATATTTCAAATTTCTCATGAAAGACATCCTCTAGAAACTTTTAAAACTCTTTATGAAGAATGTTCTATAGCGAAATTTGTTGCCTGTATCTCTTCTAGTAAAAAAGATGTACCCAAATATAATAAAAAATATGAATAAATTCGAATTGATTTTATTCGAATTTAAAAAATAAAATACCTCAATTTTTTTATATTATTGAGAATAACATACGCCCTTTCAAATGCCATAAAAAACTTTTAGTTTGTTTGCCCCAACCAGAGATATTAACATTTGAAAAGTGCATGTTTGTAGTATAAAAACGTCAATTTGAAATAAGAAAACTAGAGCAAAATAACTTTTTTTTTAGCACCACCCTAACTCAATTCAAGAAAATAGCTTTAAATCGGCCAATTTAAGAGATACAAAAAAGCTGTTTCCAACAAAGTTGCTTTAAATTAGCTCAGCTCTTACTTTGCCGAGAAATGTATACCTTAATTTATTCAAACAAAAAAGTTAGATTTTTGATTTTAATGATAATAAGAACCACCCTAGAATTCATCATCATAAAAATGAGGGCCTAACTATAAAGAACAACTGTAGAAGAGACTTTTAGTCTAAAGTTCCAATTTCAGTCTCAAAACATATTATTCCACCTAAATCTGCATTCTGGACCACTGTGCACTGGCAAAAGAGCTGATCGTCGATTTGCTTACGTACCTTCGATGTGCGAAAAAAGGAGCTATCCATTGTTTCACACTCAAGGTGACGTAAGCATCTAGTCAATATATATGCATGTACATGTTCAAAAATTCTTTAAACCCCACCTTATACTATGATGAAACCAATTCCATTCGATTCCTGAGACTATTTCCTGTAAGAACCGCTGTATTTGATCCAGTTGGGAGTTATTGCGTGTTTATCCCCACTGAGCCCCGGTGTACAGTGGGAAAAGCTCCCAAAATTCCACAGATAGATGGCGCAGGGAGTTGAGTTTTCGAATGGTGACGGTCTCATCTTGCACAGACAAATTTAAGCGCTCTAGTGCCGATTTGCCCCTCACTAAGAAAACGAAAAAAGAATTATTATGCAGAAATTAAACTTGAAACCATCGCAATTCACTCCTCCACCCATTTGTCAAAATGTACGCCAAACCAAATCAATCTCCTTTGAAAGTGTCAATACACAAAAGCATTCAATTATTCCCTACTTCAAAGCAAGGCGTGAACTTGAATCCGCAAGCAGTGGAATGTTTCCCACCTACTTTTGTTGTCTGTATTGTTATTTGGGTTTTGACTTCGGTCAGTTGTTCAATTTATTTTACCACCAAAATGATTCCCAAAGCGTTGATCACACAATTCAAGTTGAGAAAAAGACATGCCACCTCTTCGTGCAAGGTTACCTGTGTGTCGAATTCATGAGGAGAGTGGTGAGCAAAATCGCATGCAGCTGTGGTTGCTGTTGTTGATTAAGTGAACTCACCGTTCCAATGTGGGAAGGTGTGGGTTTCTGGGCAGCACTGACATTCGCGCGCCGATTTTTGATGGTCAGCTCTTGAAAGGTGCTTTGCACGAATGTGAGTGCACAATGACCGTTGCAGGAATTTGATGGGTGGGGAATAGCAGAGGCTGCATACTTGGAATACTTCTCAAGTCAGCGAATGAAGGTTTTATGGCTTGATGCGGTTTTGAAATTATAGTTGAAACAGATTTGGGAGCTCCACTCCAGTATGCAAATTCCACCTGATTCAGCTGTGTTACACCAGATCGCACCCTATCGGGTGAATCCGATTGAAAACCAGTTCTACTCCGACCGATTCCCCCAAATTCCGATCAAAACACAAAGCTTGAATCCATCGTCGACGACTTTCAGTTTTCACCTTTTGATAATTTCATACCATTTCCATTGCATAACCACCGAAACTGAGAGGCGCGTCCGGTGGAATTTCACTTTCAGCCTCACTGACTGCCACCAGACCATCGCATCGCACCGCATCATAAAACTTTACATTTTATTACATCTCTCGGTACTGCCTGACTGCTGAGCGACGCACCCTAAATCTGCATTGTTTTCCGGCACCGAGTGCCTGCAATCTTGCCAATTCCATCTACGGCACCGGAGCGGATCTTGCCGTACTCAGCCATATGAAGATCATAACCTTACGCGAAGATGAATCACCCGACCCATTGTTTCTTCCGAACCAACGACAACGATGATCCCATAACTAACACCCTCAATGAACGCACCAGTCAGTGCTAAATTCCAAATATAGCGCAAGTCACCGCAACCTACCCACCTAGTTTCGGTTCCATCTCGACGGCCGCTGATTTGGATCAATCAAAGTCACTTCTACTTTCTTTTGCGACGTAAGTTTCCGTCGTCGTCGCCGTCGCACATTCGTAGATCTAGACACAGTAGACATCCTATTTCGAATGGTTTTTTTCCACCGCCCTTCCCCCGGTTCCCTGCAGCTGGATTGGATGGTGGAGTGATGCTGAAAGTGAAACTCGTGGCGGCGACGACATTGGAAGGCACGCGCCCCCTTCCGTCCGTAACTGTGTGTTTTGGTTTTGGACGGCTGGCTGGTGATGAGTGAGAGGCAGTTGAGAGAG
This sequence comes from Ochlerotatus camptorhynchus, assembly GCF_037179485.1. Taxonomy (NCBI): domain Eukaryota; kingdom Metazoa; phylum Arthropoda; class Insecta; order Diptera; family Culicidae; genus Ochlerotatus; species Ochlerotatus camptorhynchus. The sequence goes on from NW_027041148.1 coordinate 148,790, forward strand.
GGAAAAAACGATCACTTGGGCACGATCGTCATCCGGTTTGAGTGATTGAATTGTGCTTTGCTGATAGTTTGTGCAATGGTGTAGATCAGCTGATGATGTGATTATTGGGACATTGTTTGGGATTGTTGATTGTTTGTTGTGAAAACTGAAATTCAGGGTTTTGTAAAGACCTTTAGACAAATATCTAATTAGTGTCATCCAGCCATAAATGAATGGCTGGAATGTTTTGTCTTTAACGCAGTTTTGCAAGCTTAACGCATATGCCAATGCAAACCTGCTTAGAAAAGTAAATACCGCTTATTTTGACTCTTAATAATAACCGAGTGGAACAGAAATCCGGGACCTTATTCAAAAGGTAAGCATTTTGTATGAGGTGAGTGGATTTCGAATCATTTTTTCGGGTGTATGGATTTCGGTTCAGTACGGTTATTTTTTTACAACTTAAAAGAAAATTAAAAAAAAAACTCAATTAGGTAATGTGGATGGTATTTTTGTTAATTTCTGATTTTGACCTTCTCAGTCTTAATAATCCAAACGATGAGTTTTGCATTGTCCAACGTTTTGACTGTTTATTGGGGCCATTTCAACGGTAAAACAGGCTACCGTTTGCTGTAAAAATTTCGGTTATAGCCACGATAGTGTGCACTTTTAACTAGAGCTTCATGTATGGTTCACTATACACTATACGCCTTTTCAATAGAAACTAATCGATCGATTCAACCTCTGGTGGATATGAGAAAGTCAAAAAGAGTGTTGTGAGCAGATTTTTTTTCCGTGAGACATTGGAAGCGGAACACTTTTTCACTTTTCCTGATAAATTGATTCATCTGAGATATTCGAAAACTTCATCTATTCATATCTAACTCGCGTGGTGCCCTCTACGTTGATGGTACATTAAAAAGGCCTATAGTATGGTGGCCAGCGAACCGGGAAAACCGTGAAAACTGGGAAATAAACGGGAAATTGAAAAGAAGCTGAGAAAACATATACAAAAATTAAAAGTTGAAAAACAGTTTGAACTTAATCAAGCAAACATATGTTTCTTCAGCTCAAAAATGGTTTATTCAGCTCTTAATTACCGTAAACTTTTGAAATTATTTTACCTTTCGCAAAACTCTCGTCACAAATCCGTTGGAATTCTTCTCAGAATACCTTGGAATTCTGTGCTGAATTTTCGTAAAACTTTCTAAAGAATTTAATTTAAAATTTTCAGCATTTTTCTTTATTTACCTCAGAACATGATTCCTTCGGAATTTTTCTCAGATCTTGCTCAAAAATGTCTTGTGAATCTTCCTCAGTGTTCATTTGAAATTATTATCGGAAAATCTTTTAAATTATGTTTTTATTTCTTTTTAAATTCTCCTTCAAAATTAACCTGATATTCTTCTGACAATCCTCATACAAATCCCTCTAGAATAACCTAGGAAATATCTTTAAAGGTCTCCCCACAACTTAACGCTAAACTCGGACCACCGCATTGAAACGCCATTGAAACGCCAATGAATTCACTTTGGCCTATTGGATGAATATAAAGATTGTTTTGGTCAGAGCACTTTATTGTTTTTTTTCTTCAGAATGTTGGGTGCAAACATCCATATCACGCGTTCTTCTTGACTACATTCGGTAGCAATTCAACTAAAATATCGTACCAAACGCATAATTTACCTGTTAACGCCAAAATCATGGATATATTTGATGTTTTCTGCTTAATTGGCCCAAAATGGGCGCTTATGTCGATGTAGTTTTCTACCCTACTTTGTATATTCTGCCGCTCTGCAATCATAAGAGGACTCAAGTCTAAACAAGTTATTCAAATTGATTCTAAGTACATCGGAAATAACGTGATATTGCAATCATTATTTTTACTCAATATTAAAAACCGGGAATATTTTGAGATCTGAACCAGGAAAACCGGGAAAAAAATGTCGGGAATTGTAAAATGAAAATGCACTGGTCACACTGCTATAGGACACTACACCAAAGTCTGGTCCACTTAGAATTCGGACACTTTATTTATTCTATATCAGCGCCTCTAGTGGTCAGATATGGAATGTTCTGACAGTGATTTGTTTTGTAAGTAGACGTGTTTCAGTGGTGAAAGTGTTTTGGCGACAGCATATTCCAAGAGTCCTGGGTTTCTCTTGATCGACCTCCGGATTCTAAGTGGACCAGACTTTATACACCGGTTTTTTTTTTAATCTTAAAATGTTGTGATATTTTTCGCTGGCTAGTTCATCTCCGAATAACAGAACTGATATTAATGAACGGTAAAAGAAGCTCCAAAAACACAAACTACCTGTAGACTGTTTTACCAGTGAGAAAGGTCACAATAAACGACCGAATCGTCGGGCAATGCAAAATTTGTCGTGTGGGTTAGCCGAGACCAGTGTTCGGAAAAAAATAAAAAAATTAAAATTTCATGCATGAGTTTTGCTTTGCAAAATTCAACTGCATAAAATCACCGGTGAGTTTTCAGGTTTAAAGATACGTGGCTTTATATTTGCAACATGCATTAGCATGCTATCATTTGACGTTTTAGCGGTTTTTATAAGTTTTAAGCTGGAATGAATTTCTGACCTTGTGAGTATGAGCGCGTGAAAATGCACGAGAATCTCAAGCGTGAGATTTCTTTACCACATTCGCAAGTAATGATTGAAATTTGAGAAATTATTTTAAAAAAGATTAAAAATGAAGATTTTATCCTTAACGAAAAATTAATGATCAAATATTTCTTTTCTCTTTACAGGTACGTTTCAAATTTGTGTATGCTGATGTGCAATAGCAATGCAAATAAGGTATTTAAGAGAGACTCAAATGTTCCTTGGATTCGCCGATCCTTGAGATCGTTATGGTGATGAAGAAAACATTTCCAACAAATTGTAGAACCAAATTATGTTACCAGTTCTTACCATTCTTACTCTAAAGAAAGCAGATCGAAACTATCGATAGCATCAAACTATCGAAGTTCCCGAAAAAGTATCTCGTCTGGCAGGCCATATGCACGTGTGGTCTAAAAAGCGGCATTTTCATTACTACGGGAACCATCAATCAAGAGATCTCAGTGTTCACTCGGCTGTCGACAAAAGCAGGCCACTCTCGATGTGTGCTACGCGATCGTCTGTTTTCTCGGCAGCAACCATTGTGTGGTCCTCCTCATTGTTCTTCATCAGTAGTTCTTTCGGTCGATGCGTCGTCGACTTTGGAAAGCAACCGTTTAGTGATGAGTGTGTGAGTGCTGACCACGTTTTGCGTCCATTGCTGCAATGGACGCGCTCTGACCCTCGTTGGCGTACAACAATTTGCCATATAATGAAACTACTAGAAGCGGCTCCAGTTCTGATGGAGGAGGCTTTTTGGATAGCGGAATATCTTGTGTTTATTGTGTTGTACTTTTTGACTATAGTTTTAAGATGTATTGTATAGTGACCAAGAATCCTCGGCTCTGTAAAGTTAATTCGGTTGAGCCTTATCAAATAAATTAATAAAGAAGTTAATCAAGAGATCTACCAGGAGTGTCTTGAAAAGCGGCTGCTACCATTCCTAAAGCTACATAATAGACCTGTGCTGTTCTGGCCGGACTTGGCGAGCTGCCACTATGGTAAAAAAAGGCAATCAAGTGGTACGATGCGAACAACGTGGTTGTGGTACCCAAAAACCACAACCCTCCTAACAGCCCAGAACTCCGCCCTATCGAACGGTTTTGGACCTTGGTCAAACGGAATCTCAAAAAAAAAACGAGCAGCGGTTTAAATCTAACTGGCGTTCGGCGGTGAATAAGGTCGATGAGACCACTGCGCAAAATTTAATGAAAGGGGTTAAGCAGTTAAGGTAGTTTGGATTTGGCAAACCAAAAGAATTAACGAACATTTTATCCTTTAAATATATGAATTGAACTACCAAAAGAAAAATAAGGAGATTTTTGTGATATGAATTTTGACTGAAAGAACGATTTTTTTGTCGACCAATTTATGCGCGTTTCAGTCTTTATGAGCAGCTCCAAAATCTTCAATTGTGCAAGAAATCAAATCGCTTCTCACAGATATTCTCTCATCATACCATCAGGTTATTCAGAAATTGTTGCAAAGACCTCCAGGTGATCAAAGATCTCCAAAATTCCATTGCCCAATAATTCAAATCATATCTCCCATTCATTTTTCAAAATATTGCCCAGAAATTATTCAAATGACCTCCAAGTGATCATAGATCAAGATATTTATTCAGATATCAATCTGAAGATATTCAACTGCCTAACAATTAAAATCACATCTCCGAGAATTCTCAAAGATTCCAGGTAACTCAGAAATTATTTAGAATAATACCAAATGATAAGAGATCACCTTGAATGCTTAAGGATGATTTTTATTTTCGAGATTTCAGATTGATCATGTACCGTCCTAATCGCATGTCTCAGATATTCTCTCATATAAAACACGAAAATTACTCCAAAAACGTCATTTTGATTCAAGGAATATTACATTGCCTAATCGATTAACCTGTCATTCAAAAGGAGAATAAGCAATTATTTGGAAAGTTACTATGGAAGAAACTGCGTGTGTACAAAAAAAAAACATAAAACATCTCAAAACATAAAACTATCTCTACATAAAAAAGTATTTTTCGTCCAATAGGATCTTGATCCAACGGACGATAGTTTCAGGCATTTCCAGAGAACTTTGAGATTTGAACGTAATTGCTTTTGTAAACAAACACATCCATCGCTGATTTCTCGCGAACAAAAGCACAATCTCGCGAAAAAACTATACCAAACGAAAGAGGAATCATTCCTCTACCTGTTTGTGTTGTTAGTTTTTTTGGATTGAGCTGTAATTCGTGAGAAATCGGCAAATGAAGTGTTTGTTTAGAAAAATAGTTACGCCTTAATCTAGAAGTTCTCCGGATTTACGTTGATTGAAGCTGAATAAGAAGTTGTGAAAGATTTCCGCACCATCCGCACGTATAACATCCGGAAAGCCACATCTCCTAGATTGCCGCCGAATGAGTTTATTGTAGAAGTTAATCACATTTCCTCGGATTTGGAACCTTCAATGCTTAAGGCTTATTATTATTAAGGCTGGACATGATCATACCAACATATTCGCTTGGTGTTAATCTCGGAACCGCTCTCTAATTGATTCTATCATTCATCAGAAACGGTTGTTACGTATTAAAATATAAATATGGGGATATTTTGGAGAATATTACGGCATATGTTTGGGGAATGGTGTGACAATTTTTATAATGAGGCCATTTTATCGGTCGTTCCGGATCCTCTTTCAAGTCAGTAGAGTTTCCCTGAGGGCGTATATGCTGTCTTTACACCATACATACTTATTACTATCAATTTCCAGTAATATGCGTTAAGTAAAGTGTAAAATTTTGTCGATAGATAGTGGCATTTCCTACTTTACCGAGAACTCAGGTTGATCCCGGCCCTCTATCTCGGTACGCAAAAGTTTCCGGCCAATAAGACCACCACCAATCGATTCAGCAGAGTTTTTCCTTTGAGAATATGTACAACATGTTGACTAAAACCATTTGGCAGCCGAGATATTCAACTTAGCCGCGGTTTTGTCAATTTTTGCACACTGTGCAATGTCATGACGTCAGGGTAGGCGTGTAACATGTATGAGAAAGCTAATACTGTTTGCCACACCTTTTATTTGACTAAACTTATGAATTGATTACACGCTTAAATAATCAGGCCACGAATGTTTTAAGTCACCTCTCTCACCGGGAGAGGGTATTACTTATGCGTCTTTTCAGAAACCATATTTTTAATTTATAATACTTTATCCACCGGGAGGGAGAGTATGCCTTCCGGAAGAAGAATTGAAGACAACTCATGACGCGCAAAAATGCAACAAACAAAAAAAAACAGGAAGAAACCCTTGAATTATAAATCTAGCAACTGTTTTCGATCCGCATGGCAAGTCCACGAATCTCGTTCAAAGTGCTGTGATTCTCCGGCGCTAAAACAGGTGACTCCAAGGCGGAAAAAACGAGAAAGCAATTAACAAAAATAATTCAGCTATGAAACAAAAGAACTCCAGTGGTGGTGAAGAACATTTTCGACTTCTTTTATACACTTTTTCTTAAACATTTGCGACGTAACTTATGCAATCCAGCACTTGAAGCGATTCGTTTTGGGTGACTAATGCGGTAATTCGTCGTCCACCATTAGGCAAGCGACTCTAAGTTTTGGTTTTGATAGCCCAACTATTACCTCTTACTGAGTTGCGGAACGATGTGGAAATGTTGCACAAATGGGTTTACTTTTGGGCGCGTAGAAATGGGCAAAGCTCGAAACGCCAGAAAATCCAATTCAAGCCGAAATTTGTACGCTTTCTTTTCTGCTATTTGTGTTTATTTTTGCCTACAAAAAAAAAGTAATTTCAGCTGTCGTTTTCCCGGAGGCGATTGTCGTCATCCCGTGGTGCTTCATCACTATCATCAGTCAGTCAGCGTGATTTTGTCACAAGTAAAGTGAAGGCCGACGCTGCTCTGCCGTCATTGGGATGTATTTTTTTGGGTGTATAATTTTCCTTGAGATAGTAAATGACAGCAGCAGAGGCGCAGCCAGTAAATTGTTCTCGAGGGGTTTTCCATATATTTGATGAAGATGAAGAAGTCTTTAATAACAAGGTCTTCCCTTCGCTGTGCCCCTGGACAGCAGAACTGGACGGAATTGAATGAAATGACGAAATAAATCACTGGTGGACCGGTTTTAATGTAGATTATGGTGATGATGATGATGATGATGGTGCTGGGATGGCATTCCGGTTTTGAAGAGTGAATAAATTGCACAGTTGTGTAATATGAGAAATTGGGGAAGTTTCCTTTTTAAATGCTAGATGAAGGATTGTGGATTGAGGAAGTGGTTGAATAGTAATTTATGGAAAATCATGACCATCGTTACAAACTTTGTTCTAAATGTGGACCACCACAAACGACCTTTCGCCAATTCTTTCTGAGTTCTTTAGTAAGTGTTAAAATGTGTAAAGACTGTACTCGAAAAAAATGCAACAGACAAAAATGATCACCAAAAATTCATTTTTAGTCGGATATTTTTGAAACTCTCATGGTATTTATAAACACAAATAAATGTTTTTGCAAAGTTGGTTTATTCAACCTCCTCTCCTAGGCTAAATGCCCGCACCTTGGACTTAACGATACCCATCAAATCCTGTGCAACAGTTGCACCATATTTCTTACACACTTTCATCCATTCTTTCTTCAAATCCTTGTCGTTTTAGAAGACCTTCCCTGTTTTCCGGAGCTTGCCCAGATTTTTTCCATTGGCCGAAGTTCTGGCGAGTTTGGAGGATTTTTCTCCTTCGACAATAACAACATCGTTGGCTTCGTACCACTCCATCACCGGTTTCGCGTAATGGCACGACGCCAGATCCGGCCAAAACAGAGTGTCACCTTCGTTGGACTGGCGGAAGGACATATTTTTTTTCGAAGCGCTTTTTGCTTGGAAACCATATCGATAACCACTTGACTAGACTGGACTAAACTAGTTTTACTTAAAATTTCATCAATTTTACCCGTGCAATAAAAATTTAAACACAAAAGAAAGTGTTTAACTTTTTTAGAGTACAATCTTTATCGCTTCATCTTCCTTGGACATGCCCAATATATTATACATCCATTAAAAATTGCATTTTAAAACCTTGTTCCACAAATTCAAAGCTTTTGCTTTTTCTGCATTTTATGGCATTTTTCACATTCATAAGCTAGGCTCACAGATAAAGAAAATTTAGTTAAAATGTGTACTAATTTATGCATAAGGCTTACTCAGCACATGATTTAGCGTTTCCCAAATCTGCATCATCTTCCTGACTTTTCGCTCTTATACGATCTAAAGCCCAATCTCAACTTAGTGTTCTTTGAAGCATTTCCACAGTTATGAATTGAGAGCATTCTATGCCAACCAATGCTTGAGTTTGTATATTGTGTGGCAAGCACAATAATACTCTATGCCCAGGTAAGACGAGAAAATGTGCAACCCGAAAGATTTCCTCTACCGGACCAAGAATCGTACTGCCGGAGATCCCTGCCTAATCTTACGTGACATTTCAATGCCAAAATATTGCCTCTTGCACACTTTGTGGGTACATTCCAAATCGGCAACTTTCAAGATCAATCCAAACTCTCACTCTCGCAGCAATCGAATCTCCACACACGAACCTATCATTCACCGAGATCCGAGTAGTTATCGAAAAATCAACCACCACAATCGCCATTATAGGCACTCTCCCTCTCACACAACGGTCAAGATTCGCAGCCGTGATCGTGAATTACGCGAAAATACCTTCAATCCACAAACAACAACAACTAAAAAAAAAGCGTAAAATAAAATCGCAAACTGCAACCGTGGTGGAGGCATCATGCCGTATGTGACCCACTTTGCTGTGCTGCGGCGGTATTTGTGCGAGCGTGGCGTTGTTCACCATTGACCCGATTTTTATAGCGTGCGAGAGCTCGCACTGTTCCATACCTCAAATTGTGGTGGCTGAGTACGAAAAAAAAAATAGAAAAATTGAAGCCACGCAATTTTCGGATTTGCCCGCGGTCGTCCGCTTGCTTGCCATCTCGCCTGCCGAAGGAGACGGGACATTGGTCTCTAATAACCGACAACATCATCATCATCGTCATCAACGCCCCATCGCCGATTCGAAAGTTGTCCAAGTCCATGGTACTGACCGCTTGTTGCTGTGTCAGGAGAACGCGCACATTTATATTATTTTTGCCGCTTCTGGTCCGACTTGAAACGATTTCAAGTTCGGGTCGGGTACACGCGTCACGCACTTTTCGAATTTGTGCGAATTATTTGCCGCCACCTCCACGTCTACCCGGACAGGCAGGATGGCGCGCTGTTCATCACGATCATCCCCCTCCCCCCCCGGTGGTGGTGGTGGTTTGTGTAATTTTGTTGATCATGATGATAATGGTGGTCATGGTGCGGCGTCGGCCTTTCTGATGATGATGTTGGTGGCATGCTTACGTTCGAATTACGTGTTAGGTGGTGTAATACTAGGGTGCTTCATTTTGAAAAAAAAAAAATGTATTAGCAATCTTATGCACAGAAACAAATCTGTCGCGTAAAATCTTCTCTCGTTTTAATTTGAGCTATAGTTGGCATAAGCAACGAAATGCTTACAATTGCGCTTAAATTTATCACTCACCTTTGCCATTGCTAAAGGAAATATTTTTAAAACCAAATTACTCCTCAATTTTCGTAAGTTGTTTCATAATTATTTGAGGATATTATGCGAAAAGTTTATCCTTTTTGATGAAGGTTTTCTGGTGTATCTTTGTATTTTTAAAGATAATTAGATAAATTGATTTATAGCTTCAACTATTATAGAAATTATCGACCCTTGCCATTGATAAATAAAATATTTTTCGAACCAAATTGATCGCCATCTTGGATCCACCATTGTGAAACATCCAAAAATTGAACTTCGGCAGGACTTCCCTGAACTTCGGCAGGACTTCCCTGATCTACGGCAGGACTTCCCCGAACTACGGCAGGACTTTCCTGAACTTCGGTTGGTCTTCCCTGAGCTTCGGCAGAACTTCTCTGAACTTCGACAGGACTTCCCTGAACTTCAGCAATATTGCCCTGAACTTCGGCAGGCCTTCCCTGAACTTCGAAAGAGATTTCCTGAACTTCGGCTGGACTTCCCTGAACTTTGCCAGACCTTCCCTGAACTACGGCAAGACTTCCCTGAACCCTGTGGACCGGAATCATGAGCTCTGGAATTCGAAGCAAAACCGATCTAATTGATTAACCTTACTTTCTCTATCACTCCCACTTGCTTTAAACCAAATTTGGATGTTTTAGACTTTTATTTGATTTTAAAATTAAAATACGAATAGTGATGAAATTACCGAATGAAACCCCTAATTATGATTCAAACTGGAGGGTGGCATATAAGATTGCATTTTTTTTTTCAAAATGAAGCACCCTAGTGTAGTACTGGTATGCCTAAAGCGTCACCACCAAAATGCGTTGATCAACCGGGCCCAGGTACATATGTGCGATAGCACGCATTTCTGGAATGACTTAACGAACGTAGCCATTCAACAATCATAATAGTGCTAATAGCAATGAATTAAGCCCCCAGATGATAAGAAGTGACTGACTGCGATGTGTTGGTTTCAGAGGTAAATGGGACTAGAACGCCCCTCCGTAGACTAAATTTCCCTTTATCGATACACTGCAACGATATCGATTATTGATACACTACAATGCAATTCTTATTCACCCAACTATTGTGTTGATCCTCTCGTCATGACCAACGTAGTCATCTCAGAGGGAAGCGCAATAGAGTGGTGTTGCGTGCTGTACCATTGTTGACGATTACTTACTTCATGATGATATAAGTATAGCATTTCCTCCCTTACTTACCTTACCAATCAGGTTAAGGCCTTATTGTCCTCTGCTGTCCAAAGAAGTCGGCTCCATTCTACTCGATCCATGGTCACACTTCTCCAGCCTCGTAGTCTGCGAAGGGTCCACATGTCGCCTTCTACTTGGTCGATCCACCTTGGCCGCGGCGCGCCTCTTCTTCTTGTTCCTGTTGGGTCGCTTTCTAAAACCATTTGCACTCCACCGTAGATGGTACACAACACTTTCCGTTCGAAAACACAAAGGGCGCGTTGGTCCTCCGCGAGCATAGTACAGGTCTCGTGTCCGTAGAGGACCACCTGTCTAATCAGCGCCTTGTAGACAGACAACTTCGTGCGGCGGCGAATTTTATTCGACCGGAGCGTCCTCCGGAGTCCAAAGTAGGCACGATTCCCTGCCATAATGCGTCTTTGAATTTCTCTGCTGGTATCATTTTCGGCGGTTACCAGTGAGCCCAAATACACGAACTCATCGACCACCTCGATTTCGTCACCGTCAATCTGAACTCGAGGTGGGAGGCTAACATTATCTTCCGCAAAACCTCTTCCTTTCATGTATTTTGTCTTTGATGCGTTGATGGCAAGTCCAATCCGCCTAGCTTCAGCCTTCAGTCTGATGTACGTTTCCGCCATCGTCTCAAAGTTCCGTGCTATGATGTTATTGTCATCGGCGAAGCCAAGAAGCTGGATGGACTTCCTGAAGATCGTGCCACTCGTGTCTATCCCAGTTCGGTATTGCCCCACGAACTCTTTTGCAAATGGTGACAGGCGGCGACATAGAATCTGGGAGAGTACCTTGAAGGCGGCGCTCAGCAGTGTGATCGCGCGGTAGTTGCAGGCAGCAATCCAACTTGTCGCCCTTTTTGTAGATTGGGCATACGACACCTTCCATCCACTCCTCCGGTAATATCTCCTCCTCCCAAATCTTGGCAATTACCCAGTGCAGCGCTCTAGTCAGTGGTTCGCACGTAGCCTTTGCGCGAACTATTTAGCTTCTCGTAGAACTTCCGTGTGTCGTTTACGCGGTACAGATTTTCCATCACCTCGCGATCTCGGTCTTCCTGCTGACGCTTCTTCCTTCGGAAAACCGAGTTTGGTCTGTTCCGCGCTCGTCTGTATCGCTCCACATTCAATCTCGTGCGGTGTTGCAGTATTCTCGCCCGTGCTGCATTCTTCTCCTCTACTAACAGTTTGCATTCGCCGTCAAACCAGTCATTTCTTCGGTCCGGGATTGCAGTACCTAGTGCCGCTGCAGCAGTACTACCTATGGCGGAACGGATGTCCCTCCAGCCATCTTCAAGAGCAGCTGCGCCAAGCTTCTCTTCCGTGGGTAGTGCAACTTCCAGCTGCTGCGCGTAGTTCTGGGCAACTCCGGCGTCCCGTAGTTGCTCAATGTTGGGTCGCGGCGTTCGACTTCGACGGGTGTTATGCACCGTCGAGAGTTTTGAGCGCATGCATACTGCAACTAGGTAGTGGTCCGAATCTATGTTCACACTGCGGTACGTGCGGACGTTGATAATGTCGGAGAAGAATTTCCCGTCGATTAGAACGTGGTCGATTTGGTTTTCTGTGTGTTGTTCAAGTGATCTCCAGATGACTTTGTGGATATACTTTGCGGGGGAGTACCATACCCCTAGAGCCTAGGCCGTTGTCGTTCGATACGGAATGCAGGCTGTTTGGCCCGATTGCCGGTATATACATTACCTCAGATAGGACTGAGCGTTCATGTCGCCGATGACGATTTTGACGTCCCGTTGCGAACAGCTGTCGTACACCTGCTCCAGCTGCGCATAGAACGCTTCTTTCTCGTCGTCGGGTCTCCCTTCGTGAGGGCAGTGCACGTTGATGATGCTGTCGTTGAAGAAACGGCCCTTAATCCTCAACTTGCACATCCTCGCGTTGATCGGCTGCCAACCAATCACGCGTTGGCGCATCTAACCCAGCACTACAAAGCCGGTTCCCAGCTCGTTGGTGGTGCCACAGCTCTGGTAGAAAGTAGCCGCTCGATGCCCGCTTTTCCATACCTTTTGTCCCGTCCAGCAAAGTTCCTGCAGTGCTACGACTTCGAAGTTGCGTGGTTGAAGTTCATCATAGATTAACCTATCGCAGCCCGGGAAGTCGAGCGATTTGCAGTTGTATGCTCCGAGTTTATAATCGTAGTCCTTATTTCGTTGCGTAGGTCTGTGCCGATTGTTCCGATCCGTATTTCTTTCTTCGGTATTTGCAACTTTGTTTTTTTTTCAGGGCGGCTTGTTGGGCCTGCCCCAACCCCCTGTCTCGTTGGGGGACCATCGTGCACAACTCTGTTTAGAGTCTCACGCTGGCACTAGGACGATGATCAGCCGCTCGGGTTTGGTGAAGCATTTCCTCTATCACCGTACTATGATTACCGCGCCAATGTTCGCGTCGCATCTCTTCACTTTGCTATTGCCGGACTGGCAACATTGCCCAGGCTACGGCAACCAACTGTGTCCATGTTTCAGCTGGTAGTCTTTTGTTATCATATGACTCGGGGAGGCGTGAAGTAGGAACTTGTGAGGACCAGGGCTAGGTATTCCGCTCCTTCCAGGTTGTCAACTCACCATTTTGTAGCCCAAGGCATTTCCTCCCAAAGATGATATTTTTATTTTATTTTTGTATATTTATTTATTTTGTCAACCAACGTAGACTAGTACAACTAATACAGTTTTGTTTTCTTAAATATATATTTATATAAAAAAAAGTAGTGTCAGCTTTCTTGTCTTTTCTTTTATGAGTTATTTCTTATGGAATAAAAATATTGCTTTAGTTTATGCCGAGACATTGTAAAGTCAATGGCTTCGCAGTGTTTATTGTAAGAGGCCATCATGCGGTTTAATGGCCCATATTTTGCATAATTTGTGCGATGATGTTTTATGGCAAATAAATTTCGATTTCGGAGTTGCCGAGTGGGTGCATGGAAATTTAATTTTGATAAAAGTTCTGTTATTAATTGTACTCTTGAATCTCTGACTACTTCTATAGTTGAAGTTAGAACAGCCTCAGTACCAAAATGCAAGGTTAAATTCGATTCAATCATAATAGACGACGATCTTTAGCTCTTGATTGTCTGGGCAATATCAAAGAAAAAGCGATCATGCCATGAAATATATATGGCCGGATTTGCATAAAAAAAGTTATTATCTGCCCTGAGGAACTAAACTTTTGAAAATATTGTTTCGAAATCAAACCCAAGCTCCAAACCCTTTTGAAAGCTCACAAAAAATTTGAAAAAAAAAATCGTCAAAAGGTGGTAAAATTTTGATCACAAATGTGGAAAAGCCCAGAAACTTGCTAAGCAATTACTAGTCCTATTGAGAATCGGTTGCTCGGAATTATCTTGATATTTTCTCTCGGGAAAATATTTTTGATGCTTCCTGGGGGACTGATTTGGACGAAGTAAGGTCTATAACTAAAAAAACTACAAGGGGGTTGTACGCAGGTCTTATATAATAAATCTTATTTGTTAACTGCAGCAGAAGGTTGTGTTTTGTGTAGGAATAGGAATTTGAGTTGGGTTTTCTCTGTTTATACTCTTTAGTATGACGCGCTTGCGACACAGCGACTCACGAAGAGCTACTGATTCCGATCAATAGCGGAGCGGCTTCTCCCTATGAATGCTCATGTTAGCTGCAGCTCGCTGCTTGCGGGCAGCCTTTCGTTGTGTAGTGGAGAACGCCACCACTCACCACGTGGTGATTGAATAAACACCGTTTGGTGAGACCGGATGGGATTCAACTTTGAAATCTGTGTTAGGGAAATCGCTTTTCGCAGGCAATCAGTGATAATTTTAATTATTATAGCAACAGTTGCACATTCGTGCAATTTTCAATAGTGACATTTTGAAAAATGATGAAGTCCTAACTTTAACTGATATGTTGAAAAATGTCCTATCGATTGGCGAATTAAGAAATTAAAATCCATCATCTCTGGATTCAAATCAACCACTTTCATACCGCGACTGACTTCGGTTTTTGAAATTGCACCCCTAATGTCGCCTTAAAGTACATGGTATGTTAGATTTAAACATATCGAGATAGAGCTGGAATTAGCCGTAGCAGCTTTTGTAAACAATGACTTCTCTCGATGATCTTTAGGAATTCAAGGCACGTCCACGCAAACCAACATTACCGTCGGATAGAGAAAGTCTTATCCTACCTGATTTTGATGTTGATTTACGTGGGCGAGCCTTAACCTTCAAGACATCATCGAAAGAAGTCATTGTTTACGAAAGCTGTTACGCCCTAATTCCAGCTCTATCTTGATATGGGAACTGACATCTGATTGATGACCTTGGCAAAAAATACTCACGAGTGGGCATAGATGGCCCACAGCGACTCACGAAGAGCTACTACTCCTTCTATAGATGCCCATGTGGGCTGCAGGTCGCTGCTTGCAGGCAGCCTTTCGTTGTGTACTGGAGAACACCACCACGCGGTGATTGAATAAACATCATTTTGTGAGACTGGATGAAATTCAACTTTGAAATCTGTGTTAGGAAAATCGCTTTTCACAGGCAATCGGTGAAAATTTTAATTATCATAGCAACAGTAGTACACTCGTGCAATTTTCAATAGTAACATTTTGAAAAATGATGGTCTTAAATTTAACAGACAATATTTCTGATTGAATGGCGATTAAATTATTAAAATTGATCCAGGGGCAGCCGGGTTATTAACGTTCATAATCTTTCATTATTTTGTTACATGTTGCATTTTTGGTTGTCACAAATTTTACCCCCATGTAGAAATCACAGACGTAGTCTTACGTCAAAAACCTTAAAAATATGAAAGCTCCAAATTTATATATTCTCATCAAAAAACTCCTAGAGAGTACATCGTCTTTCTTTCAATTTTGAAGCCGAATTTAAATCTAGCTGAAGCTTATAGCTACCTAATAAGTTTACTATCATCAATTAGTAAACTTTTTGAAAAGATAATTTCGAATACAATCATGCTTCACGGAAATACGAACTCAATTTTCGCAGATGAGCAGTTTGAACTTCGCCATGGGCATTCAACTACTTAACTCTTAAGAGCTACCAATTCGCTCAAATAAATCTGTCCTTTTTATAAAATTGATCGGAAAGGCATTGTGTTCCGAAAAATTCAAGTGATTTAACAGTCTAAAGCAGCACGTTATGGACATTAGACAAATCATACAAAACCGCATCAATCGCGCAGTTCGAAATCAGCTGTACTTTGATCAACACCACTTCTTGCCACGCCACATTCCTTCCTCGCACACAGGTGGCATCAGTTTCCATCCTCCACCAACAATAACAACATCCAATCGGCCAATTTGCACGTCCTCCCTTGAAAACAACCCCGTCATACAAACAACGCTCTTTTGGCAAGAAAACCACCCCTCCCGCTGAGTACTGGTTGGTAATCACACATGCCAGCAGTGCATATTGTACGTGCAAACGGTCGTTTGTGGTTGTTGGGAGGTAGATATATCTCTGGTACCTTCCATACTGCACCGACCGAGTGCAGTCCATACTCAGACGTTGACGCGGATGACGACGTCAGCAGAAGACAAACTGCACTTCTCACTCGCCGTCGTCGTCGTCGTCGCTGCCGCATACAGCCACACGAAATTGACTCTGACCTACTGACACCGTTTTTCGGGGTGCTCGGTTTGGGTCGGCCGGCAAAACTCTGCACCCACCAGCATTCAGCCGCTCAGTAACTGAACCGGTCGTTAGACAGTCGAGCACGTCGTCGTTTGACGTCGTTGAATTGGAAGATGTGCCTCCTAAGCCGGGTATTATCTCCCAATTGAGAGGTGTATTTGACTGAAGGGCGGCCTTCTCTGGTGGGTGTGGGAATTTAGTATTCGCGTTTTCTTCTCGGACCAAATGGATTCTAGCGATAAGGAAGGATCGTGCGACTCCACTAAGTTCGGAGACTACGTTGGGATTCCATTTTTCGGAAGATAAATATGCTGCAAATTTGGGCACTGCAATGACGCAAAAACTGGCCATTTCTTCACACTCTCTTTCCCCCTCCACCCCTCAAAATCAATTTGATCCAAACCAACCACAAAGAGCAGAAACCGAATATGACAAGACTCGCCGCCACCGGTAACCCTGTCAAATCGCGAATTGGTTAAAATTTAGCTCCGCACACCACCGAACCGGTGTGCCTAACTGGCCTTATTGCGGTGTGCGATTGTGAGTACATTTGGTTTTGGTTGGTCGCTTGCAGCCAACTCTCTCACCCATACTCTCCTGCTCTAGCGCGCTGGCTACATGGGGCTGAACTTGACCCAAATTTACACTTGGTTGGCGAATTGAAATTGAATCAGCAGCGCAAATTTCGTACACTGCGACCTGTCCGGGTCCGCTGGCTGCTGTTGTCGCGCCATTCCATACCTACACTACCCATATGGTTTCTGTTTTGGATTCTGATGTGATCAAAACATGCTTCGAGTAGTTGCATCACACAACTGCAGTGACGCGACGGACGGCGGGAGGTTATCAGTGCGATGAATCAAAACAGTTCTGACTAATTGTCTGGACAAAAGGCGTCGCTTCAGTTGGTCATGCGAATTAAGTGCTGGCTGACCTTTCACGGCGACAACGTGTGTATGCGGATGGAATTTCACCATATTGAGAAAATTGTTGAACGCGTTTTTTTCCGGAATGTTTACACCAGGCTCCGCCCGCGTTCAGGTCCCCCCTAGTGGAGCGGGGTGGTGGTATTCGAAGAACGCGCACAAGATGGATGGCTCACAGCCGTTACTCTGTTGGGGTTAGTTCGTTTCGTTGAAGGGACGAGTTTGTTTGTTATTAGTTGTTTCGTTTCGGTGTAATCTGCTATTAAAGTGTTACATTTCTATAATCGTTCAGAGGAGTTGTGATTGAATTGAATTGAATACAAATATACGGAAGTAATATAAAAAAAATTGTGTCGGTAAGTGTTTGGATAATTGCAATTTAGATATGCTTGACAGTGGATTTTTTGGTACGCGGTAAATGCACCTTGCTTAAAATTTCAGTAAATTACTTCTTTTGAGCCTTGCAGCTGCAAACATAGTGTAAATTATACTTATCGTTGGCTTAACGTTAGCTTAACTTTAGCGTAACTTCAGCTTATTTTTAGCTTAGCTTCAGCTTAGCTTTAACTTAGCTTCAGCTTAGCTTTAACTTAGCTTCATCTTAGCTTTAGATTAGCTTCAGCTTAGCTTTAGATTAGTATCAGTTTTTTTTTTTTTTTATGAATGTAATTTTTGCAGTCGAACGCCCTAATTGAAGAGCAAATTGAAATAATAAAGGTTAAATACTCAAATATCGTCACTCTTGATAACTTATTTTTTATTCAAAAGTCACTATTTCCGTAATTTTAGTCTCTAAAGTCACTCCTATTATATCGCATCAGCACTATCAGTTATGTTATCGAAGTGATAGTAGTACACATTCCAAATGCTGCAGAGAATTTTAATGCATTTTTGAATGAATTGCTTAGAATTGCTGAAGAGCATTCCATGATAATTTTGAGCAGAACTCCATGGAAAATGTGAGTTAAATTTCAAGCGAATTCTGAGAAGAACTTATTATTCTGAAGAGCATGTCAATGTAGGTACAAACTTAAAGACTTGAATAAATAAAATTAAAAATCTGAAAGTTAGGTTAATTGTGCCCCTCTATCTTGTAAACTGCGCCTTTGTAGAATGTGCGTAAATAATTCAAAATCAGAAACTTTTATTGCTACCATGAGTCACTGAGGATACTCAGGGTTCAAAAATAATCGTAGAGAAATTTAACCAGAGATTTTAAACACCCTTTCTGGTTTTGCAAACAGATTCGTCTTACAGTTGTATGAATGTGTGAAATGCTGGTGAGAGAAACTCACTTGTTTGGTTGTATATTAATGATGATGCGTTATTTATTTGGGGCCTCCCTTAGCTCAGTCGGTAAAGGCGCAGCTACAAAGCAAGACCATGCTGGAGGTGGCTGGGTTCAATTCCCGGTCCGGTCTAGGAATTTTTCGGGTTGGAAAACTTCTCGACTTCCCTGGGCATAGAAGTATGATTGGACTTACCTTACCACACAATTATACCAATGCAAAAATGGTACAGGCATCGAAAGCTCTCAATTAATAACTGTGGAAGTGCATCTAGAACACTAAGTTGAGAGCACGCTATAAGCTAATATGCGATATGCAATAAGCTTGAAATGCGAAGACGAAGAAGAAGAAGCGTTATTTATTTTCCCTTAATTAGCTCTCAGATGGGTAACAACCCTTCCTTAGTGCTAAGCATACATGATAAAATACATTCACTCGTGCGTGTATCACACCCAAGTAACAATTTTGGTTTTATGACGGTTCTGGAGACCATGATTTAGACTTGTAGCATACTTTAAAACCTCGATAAAACTTGAAATGTTATTTGGGACAGAAACAAAATAGCCATCCTCGGTTGCTAAACAGATTCTAAAAAGCACGACTCGGAACTGAAAGCAGAAGAACAAAATAGACGAGGAAGGGAAAAAATTATAAAACAAAAATATATACACGATCAAAAGCTTTAAAACTGTACGGTAAAGATTAAGAATCAACAAGTTAGCTTATTTTGGCGCAGTAATCAGTTTGATTACTTGCATCCAGGGCTACTTTCACTCACTTCGCTATAAAAAATGTGTTTCGGAATTATGAAATAATTCATGGAATTGTGTGGAACTGGTTTGGATTGCCATTAAGCTCGCTGAACGCTGACTTAGTTTTTGTGTGTAGTTTACTTTCCTCCGGATCGAACTCGCGACTCTACGCTAATTGAATCTCACAGTCAGTCTATTCGAGCTTTAATGGAGATCGCTACAGCTGCTGACGAGATGATAATCATTGGCGACTTCAATCTACCGGCAATTTCTTGGCGATCATCTTACGGTGGATTCCTGTATCCGGACCATGACCGTTCTACATTTCACTCTGGAGCTGTAAGCCTTTTGGATCATTACAGTATCGCCACTCTGAAGCAAATCAACCACGTGGTTAATGAGAACAATCGTAGCTTAGACCTTTGCTTCGTCACCGCTCAGGAGCTCCGCATTTGTCTATGGCTGTTTCTCCGTTGATAAAGACTGTGCCACATCATCCTCCTTTAGTTATTGCACTTGAAGGCAACCAAATGCCTGAGGTCATTCCAACCCCCCACCCCCTAGAGGTCTTCTACGATTTCCGAAATGCTGACCACGACAGTATCGGGGAACTTCTTTCGAATTTGGACTGGCACAGGATACTCGTCCCTGCCGATGTCAATGCAGCTGCCCAAATGCTCTCGCATATTTTGGCTTACGTCATTGAGCGACACGTTGCGAAAAAAGTTCCTAAACAAGGTAATCATCATCCTTGGCAAACAAGTGAATTCCGTATGTTAAGGTCTTCTTAAAGAGCCGCGCTAACGAAATACACCAAATACCACACCCTACAACTCAAGGACCATTATGCGAAGATCAATCATGCGTATCAACGAACCAATCGCCAATGTTATCGGCGTTATCAACAACGGGATGTTCAACGGAAGCTTCGATCTCACCCGAAAACTTTTTGGAATTATGTGAATGAGCAACGAAAGGAGTCTGGTCTTCCATCGACTGTGGTACTGAACGTCTGTTCTCAACCAATTTTGCGAGTGCATTCTTGGATGAGAACCTACCTGACGAGCACGTTTCTCTAGCAGCCAGTAATGTTCCAATGTCTGGTCAATCTTTGACAGCTATCAACATCGACCTCGCTATGGTAACTAGGGCGGCTTCGCAACTGAAGTCTTCATTTAAGCCTGGACCTGACGGAGTTCCTTTCGTCTTTCTCAAGCAACACATCGATAGCCTGGTGGCTCCTCTCTGCCTTCTGTTCGAAATGTCCCTCTCCAGTGGGGTGTTTCCTTCCTGCTGGAAATCAGCTGAGATGTTTCCAGTGCATAAGAAGAGATGCAAAAGAAACATCGACAACCATCGCAGCATCACATCGACAACTATCGCGGCATGCCATATCTAAACTGTTCGAGTTGGTCGTTATGGAACCATTAGTCTCTCACTTCAAGCAGCACTTGACCGAAGACCAGTATGGTTTCATGGCAGGGCGGTCGACTACTTCCAACCTTCTGTGTCTCACCTCGTACTAACGGAGACTATGACAGACCATATGCAAACAGATGTCATCTACACTGACCTATCAGCCGCCTTCGACAAGTTTAACCATCCTACAGCGATCGCCAAACTGGATAGGCTCGGTATAAACCGCTGTCTCCTACGATGGTTCGCATCCTATCTATCTGATCGTCAGTTGGAAGTTGCATTCGACGACTGCCGATCTCCTTCGTTCCCTGCCACTTCGGGTATTCCGCAAGGTAGCCACCTCGGCCCGATGATATTTCTTGTGTATTTCAACGACGTCCTCGACGGTCCACGACTGTCGTTCGCAGACGACATGAAAATCTATCTCCGAATCCGAGCCATCGCTGACTGCCACCTTCTCCAACTCCAACTCAACGCTTTTGCTAGGCAGTGCCAACTGAACCGCATGGTTGTAAATCCAACAAAATGATCAATAATCACGTGCTCACGGAAGAATCATCCAATTATATTCAGTTATATCCTAGAAGGCGTTGACGTACATCGTGTGAATCACATTAAGGATCTGGGAGTCATCTTAGATTGTCAACTCACATACAGCCAGCATATCTCGTGCGTGATCGACAAGGCATCCAGAACGCTCGGCTTTATTTTCAGGATAGCTAAAAGTTTCACGGACATCTACTGTTTGAAGTCGCTTTACTGCTCCCTCGTCCGGTCGGTGTTAGAATACTGCTGCCCTGTATGGAATCCCAATTATGTTTTATGGTATAAAGACTAGAGTCTATTCAACGACGATCCATCTGATTTGCCCTTCGACGATTGCCTTGGAGGGATCCTCATCGCCTTCCAAGCTACGAAAGTCGGTGCCAGTTTAATCACCTGGATCCTTTGTGGAGTCAAAGAGATACGACAAGGGCCCTGTTTGTGGCAGACATTCTACAGGGCAGAATCGATTGTCCTTTTATTCTACAACAAATCTGAGGATACCTTTTCGTCGTACAAACTATAGTTCATATGGTGCTATCAATGGGCTACAAAGGGTTTTCAATCGTGTTGCTTTGATATTTGATTTTCACTTGGCACGCGAGACTCCGCGATATATTTTTTTAGAATTAGGAATTAAGTTGGACTTCACGGCCTTTGCAGCTTATTACTTCTTGACTATATTGTATTTCCTAGTATTGCTTAATCCATCATTAGGACTAAACCCAGTCTGTTGATGTAGAACCAAATAAACAAATAAACAAATGTAATATCCAAGAAGAGGTCGTAAAGTATTTGTTTGGCACATAAAACCTTTAAATTTCACTCAGAGTGAACGCTCGCGAATCATAAAATCGCTGGTTGTGACTCCCTGAAAGCGAAATCAATCTATTCTTGTAACTTACAAGAGAAAAATATCATTATAGCACCCAATAAGGAATCTATGACAAAAGTTCGAAAGATCAAAGATCGAAGGACAAATGGTCAAAGAGACAAAAGGTCGAATAGATAAATAGTCTAAATTACAAAAGGTTGAATGAACTAAATAATAAAGGGGCAAATGGTTAAATGGACATCGGGATAAAAGTATGGATGGACAAATAATAAAATTAACACACTTTTTGTTGGAGTTTTCGGTAGCTTATATCCTTCAAAGAACTGCTCATATGACTCGCGCGAGCACCACTGAAACAAAATAGCCATCCTCACCTAAAAACAGATTGCCGAACGAGTGTAAATTCTTCCAACCAACGGAACTGACAGCATTAGCAGGATTGAAGGATAAACTGAAAGGCATCCGAATAATTTTCTCTACCAAGGGAGACCGCGAAAACCGAACGCTAACGATTTGAATAGGCGAGTGAGATATTTGTTGGCACAGCAGTTTTACAGTATTTGCGTGACGCTTACGTGGATGTGTTACAGTATAATACTTTTCTCCATGTTAATACCAATTTAAATGTGTTAATTTATGTTTAAAGCTAGAAAATAACAAGTGATTCTTTCTGCAAAATTTCCACTCAGCTCGTTCAGCAGAATGCAGTCGTAAAAGACTCAGCATCAGCCACACTACTATGCACTGAAAATCATTCATGTTACGCTCAGCTGTCTGTTTTGCTCAATTCTGCGTTCATGGAAGAAAATAGAACCAATGAGAATATGAACAAAGTCAGTGTGGCTCGCACAAGCTAGTGTTCACTTCTGATGATTAACGCGTGTGAGTGAGTAGTAAATGCAAAATGAAAAGATTTTTATCATGCTTGGAAAGACAGAAGGTCGAAAGACAGAAGGTTGAAAAGCAGAAGGTTGAAAGGCAGAAGTTCAAAAGACAGAAGGTCAAAAGACAGAAGGTCGAAAGACAGAAGTTCGAAAGACAGAAGGTTGACAGACAGAAGGTCAAAGACAGAAGGTCGACAGACAGAAGGTCAACAGACAGAAGGTCGAAAGATAGAAGGTCGAAAGACAGAAGGTCGAAAGACAGAAGGTCGAAAGGCAGAAGGTCGAAAGACAGAAGGTCGACAGACAGAAGGTCGACAGACAGAAAGTCGACAGACAGAAGGTCGACAGACAGAAGGTCGACACACAGAAGGTCGACAGACAGAAGGTAGACAGACAGAAGGTCAACAGACAGAAGGTCAACAGACAGAAGGTCGACAGACAGAAGGTCGACAGACAGAAGGTCGACAGACAGAAGGTCGACAGACAGAAGGTCGAAAGACAGAAGGTCGAAAGATAGAAGATCGGAAGACAGATGAACGAAAAACAGAAGGTTGAAAGACAGAAGGTCGAAAGACAGAAGTTCAAAAGACAGAAGGTCGAAAGACTGGAGGTCGGAAGACAGGAGGTCGGAAGACAGGGGGTCGGAAGACAGGAGGTCGGAAGACAAGAGGTCGGAAGACAGGAGGTCGGAAGACAGGAGGCCGGAAGACAGGAGGTCGGAAGACAGGAGGTCGGAAGACAGGAGGTCGGAAGACAGGAGGTCGGAAGACAGGAGGTCGGAACACAGGAGGTTGGAAGACAGGAGGTCGGAAGACAGGAGGTCGGAAGACAGGAAGTTGGAAGACAGGAGGTCGGAAGACAGGAGGTCGGAAGACAGGAGGTCGGAAGACAGGAGGTCGGAAGACAGGAGGTCGGAAGACAGGAGGTCGGAAGACAGGAGGTCGGAAGACAGGAGGTCGGAAGACAGGAGGTCGGAAGACAGGAGGTCGGAAGACAGGAGGTTGGAAGACAGGAGGTCGGAAGACAGGAGGTCGGAAGACAGGAGGCCGGAAGACAGGAGGTCGGAGGACAGGAGGTCGAAAGACAGGAGGTCAGAAGACAGATGGTCGAAAGACAGAAGGTCGAAAGACAGAAGGTTGAAAGACAGATGGTTGAAAGACAGATGGTCGAAAGACAGATGGTCGAAAGACAGAAGGTCAAAAGACAGAAGTTCGGGAGACAGAAGTTCGGGAGACAGAAGGTCGAAAGACAGAAGGTCGAAAGACGGAAGGTCCAAAGACAGAAGGTCTAAAGACAGAAGGTCGAAACACAGATGATCGACAGACAGAAGGTCGACAGACAGAAGGTAGACAGACAGAAGGTCAACAGACAGAAGGTTGACAGACAGAAGGTCGAAAGACAGAAGATCGAAAGACAGAAGGTCGAAAGACAGAAGGTCGAAAGACAGAAGGTCGAAAGACAGAAGATCGGAAGAAAAATGATCGAAAAACAGAAGGTTGAAAGACAGAAGGTCGAAAGACAGAAATTCAAAAGACAGAAGGTCGAAAGACTGGAGGTCGGAAGACAGGAGGTCGGAAGACAGCCCAGCTAACAATTTTCGTAATATAAACGCTTTACTCTTTTCAATTATACAGCCTCAAGCTGTATTCAAATGTTATATGATATGAGGAAATCTTTACTCAACCTCTATACAAGCAAATCTGGCGAACTTAGTCAGCTACTTGAGGCTGTTTGAACGGTTGGGGCAAACTCTTATTGCATATCCATTAACGCTTCTATACAGCTGTTATCCTGCTGTTGAGTTATATGTGAACTTGAAAGGTGCTTACTCAACCTTTACCCGATTATCCAATAATCACTACACAGCTTTCTCTTGACGCCAGGTTAAAAATTGTTTACACTTTTTTTGTTGGAGGAATTTATTTTTCTGCGAATCAAATTAATCGAAATAAGTTATAATAAGCAACACCACCAAATTAATAACACTGTACCGGAGAACCTGGAATCGAACTCGAGACGACCGCATTGGTGAACCTTGATACTACCAACTTCGCTACGCCAACACTTTGAACTGACGTAAACAAATTTACATGTCCTTCTACAACAAGGTCGCTGAGTAGAGGCTTTATAATAATGCACATGGATCATTTTTCTTGACTAGTTAATTCAGCTTTGTAAAGAAGCAGAGCAAAAGCTGTAAAACTGCACAAGTCTAAAAATAAATCTAGTTGACTGTAAATTAGCTTTCAAAGTAGCGCTAACACAGTTTATTAGTTGAGTACAGATTGTTTAGTTGTTGAAAAAGCACTTTGGATGTTTATGTTAATCAGCAAGAATGGTTGGTTGTGTAGAAGCCGTAAAATAAGTAATATTTTCGCTATAATAGCTTTGTTTTGAAGCTAAAAGTTGAAAGTTGATTAATATTGGCATAGAAGTGACATTAGACATTAATGATAAAACTGGAATACTGACATTATAATCTTCATCCATGATATCATAATACCGTTTCAAAAAATTGTTATTTTATATCAATATGCAAAAATCGAAATAAATTCATTCTTCTAGAGATAATTTTAGGTGGATTATTCAAAATACACAAAAATTTTCGAGTACTCTAGTAAAGGGTGTCAACAGTTAAATTGCATCACTTAGAAGTACTCGCCAAAAATAAGTCTCACAACCGATTGTCATGAAATTTTCTGGGAATGTTGTGTGATTTGAGAAACGAAAGCAGCCGTTTCTTCAGGCACTCATTCATGTAGACTTGAACATTTACGATTGTAGTTGTTGCAACAAATTGCCTGCCAAGTCATGATTTTTTTGGGAAACTTCGACACATGCTGTTTCCTGAGGGACTCTGAAACATCGAACTTATCTTTCGCAGTCACATACTGGTTGAAGTCCGCCTTTACGCATGTTTCATCGTCCATGATACAGCAGTGTGGTGTTGTCAACATTTGTGTGCACCGCTTCGGCCCGTGTATGTTTGAATGGGTGCGATATCCTACGCAGGTGTGGACGCTACCTTCCTGCACATTCGATTGCCGTCAAAGGATGGCAATCGTTGTCCGTCGGTGATTGGCACTAGATTGCGGAACAGAAACCGACGTTAAATAAATGAAAGAAAAAGAAGTGTACAGCTTACGTGCCCGCGTTCTTATTCTGTCGTTTATTGCGGTTTGGTGCTTTCTGAACCTTGAAAGTCCTGTCATTTCTTGGCTTTCTGCACGAAACTTTTTGTCAGGTGCAGTTTTTTCGCGACATCCCGAACGGGTTTGCATTTGAAGGCAGCAACCACTCGCTTGTGATCTTCAACGCAGTACGGAACACTTTTTCTTGCACTCACTTGCTTCCGATCGACAGTTACACGTTCTCCGAAACGTTTTATGAAACATCAACATCTTTCCGATGGCTCGGTGCGAAAGATGTGGGTTGTTGAGGTGAGTGTGCAAAATTTTCACACGCTGTTCTTTCGAATCCATTTTTAAAACTACTCGAAATTTCACAATGAAACTCACGCAGTGTGAACAATACACACGGAGGCCATCTCACCCAAAATTTCATTAAAATTAACCCGAAGGGCAAAATGTTACAGCTTTTTTAAAGAGATGCATTTTAACTGTGGACACCCTTTAACCACTTTACTCTTCGTTTATCTCCTTATTTAATGGTCTGCTCGTTTTTGTCCGGTTAGGAGTTTTTGGTATTGAAAGTTGAGTAATGTTTGACAAAAATTGTTTATAACTTATCAAATATTGATGATAGTAAGTGTTAAAAAAGTTGCGTAATTGGGTTCTTCAATTTTGAAAAATGTATTGGTTCTTATACATCTTCTGAAAGAGCTTCGTTTTCAGAGCACAACGATATTTTTTCGGACCCATAGACTTTTATCTCGGTTACAAAACTAACAAACTGACAGCTCGATCCCATAAAAAGTTGATCCGAGGGGTGCTGAGATGGTAATTTTTACTAATGTAATCGTATTTATTTATAATAACTCAACTGTATCAAAATTGATGAAACTTTGGATTTCGGTTCCATTTTTAATGCAGAATATGAATATGCATTTACCCTTAGAGAACGCAATTTTTCAGTTAAATATGTATATGTAGAAATTTCAAGTTTGTGAAATAATATCAGAAAAACGTTACAGGGATCAGTGTTGGGAAATTATCAAAAAATCAAATCTCTTCAATGCCCAAGATCACGCTTGATTTTCGTAGACAAAAATCAAACAACAAACAACTGCGGTTGAGTTTGCAAGCAGTGATATCGCAGCTCGGAATATAAAGTTAACAAAACTCACCAGCTGCAAATTTCAACAACCTTTGGTGAGATTGAATTTCATGATTTTTGCTTAGCACCCGAACGCAACCGAAACTTCTATAACGGCTGACAGCAGTCACTTCGTGTCTGTCATCGGTGGCATTTCATAGTAATTCTCATACAAACTTTAAATGGTTTGTGCCATCTCAGTTTCTCACCAAATGGGTTCAAATTTTGAGAGGTTAGTCAGGATCCGATTTGGAATCGTTTAAGTATTGTGGAGTGAAAATTTCAAATTTTGGATCACTCTAATGGATATACAGCTTCTCTATCGCAACTACTAGCATAAATTTTGCCACATATCTACGCAAATAAGACCATGAAAATTTATTTCAAATTTGTGTTAGTCACTAGGGCCAAAAACTGAAGCACTAGTGCCAAAACTGGCACCCTTACCCTACATTAATGTCGAATAAGTTTTACCATACCAAGAAGGGAGTTTTGCCATACCAAGAAACATTCCTGAAGGCATCAAACCTCTACAATCATCCATTTCAGCGCAAATAAATAAACGCCATTTTTGATATCCCTCCCTGGCACCACTCTGTGTGCCGATTCCATTGCCCCTGTCCTCAACTATTCTGGTAGTGATTACCGGCTCCCGTCGAAATCATTGATGCAGAAATGCGATGGCAACTTCTCCACAGTTCATGGCATTTCTGAAGAATTGATAACAGGTTGATAAGGTTGTGGTTGGTTGGGCCCTGGCCTGGCAATTCCAGGTACGAGGCCGATTGAATCCAGTTTAAAGAACTAAGCTGGGGTAATCACCAATTTGCCAGTGTGCCATAACTGCTATACTTCAATCTGTGTAGAATTCCGTGGGATAGGGATATAGGATCAGGGTCATCTTCCAACCTCTTACTTTTACAGTTTGTATTCAATTTACTTCGGTGATCACACAGGTTTCAATTCAATCATAAATGCAGTCCAGTTTCGAAATTTATGCAATTTGAAAATAAGATTGTGTAGTGTACCCTAGCCCTGACTAATCTGTCAAAAGAATCCAATTTGTGCAGGTGGAATATATTTTTTTTTGAAAAACCGATTAGGTTCAAATTCAGGAAAAAAAAATGTCACAAGATTGTTCCATCGCGCACATCAAAGAACTGCCACATCACGTTCGTCAACGACCGACAACCGGGCATCCATCCATCTGCCGTAGGTCCATCGCGGTGTGGCAAATTGCAATCATCAACCGTCAACATCAGCCGCAATGATTGACGTGTCAATTTAACCATATTCAAGGAGGGGTAACCATTTATTGGATTGCGCAGCAGGTTATTCAGAGTAGGCTCGGTATACTGGCGATGGCGGGTTCGATTCTCGGCCCGGTCAATTAATTACAAATGGAAGTACTCCGGAAATAAAGAATAGGTATATGTTCCAGTGGTAACATTATAAGCAAAGAATAAGATGAAAGGCTAATATACAGTGACATTTTCTATCTGCGTTCGAGGTACATACATAGCCACATACAGTCCGATTCATGGCATTTGAATCAATCGCCTTGCAACGGAAGAGCAATCAATTTTCGATGTCTGTGTCGATCACAACGACGACGACGACGACAACGATTTTGAATATTCTGTATTGGAATGATGACGACGATGATTTGGATAATTTTATTAATTGCCTCCCAAAGCGCCACCTACCGTGTCGACTGGGATCGACATTTTCCGGGTTTTATTCGACGTTTTTTGCCTCGCGTTGATTAACTGTTGTCTGAGTAAAAAGTGCGTAGTTGTGCGTCTGCTCTGTTCAATTAATAATAAAAATGATTTGTCAGCACCTCATTACGACCCACGCGGGGCCGCTTTCGCGAATTTATTGAATTGTGATCGGGGATTCATTGTTGTTCGAGTGTTAATTATCCGAAACCACAAAGATTACCCGAAAAGGATGAACGTTTCGACTAAAGTGTGTGTGTGTTTTTTTTCATTCCAGGCTTGGTCCATGTGAACTTCCACTGCCGGACCAGTGGCTCGTCCATGCACAGCTCTCACAATCATCTCAATCGTCACAACAATATTCATCGTCGTCGCAAGCCAGTGGCCCGAGTTTGGGATTGGGTGGACTGCCGTTACAACAACAGTCATCTCAGCAGCAACATTCCACCAGTTCCCAGCAACCGTCAGCATCACAGCAACAGCAACTGCAGCCGAAAATAATGAACGCGGTAGTTCCGGCCGTGTCGGTTCCGGCAGCAACCAAAAAGATTCGTAGAAAACCAGATACTAAGGTTGGTAGAAAGCGTGGCGAGCCTGAAGGGCAGCAGGGTTAATCGTTGTTCGTAATTAATTACAGCCACAATCACAAATCAACAAGTGCAACAACGAGAAACGCCGCCGGGAGCTGGAGAATGAGTATATCGAACAGCTCGGCGAGTTTCTACAGATCAACAAGCGGGATATGACCGCTTGTAAGCCGGACAAGGCAGCGATACTCAGTGAAGTGGTGCGAACGGTGAGTTTGATTTCATGTTCTTCCGTGAACTAGTGGCTATACGTTATTTCGGATGGACCATCTGCATTATTTTTTGAATAGATTTATACCACGAACAAATGTTGCTGTGTTCATTCATTTAGTCAATGTGTTGGTTTGATTGATCGATTAGATTTTGTTTGGATTTTTTTTTGTTAAGTAGTTCATCGGTTCTCAACCATTTTTGAGTGACGTTACGTACGGTACCCCTTGGCAAAGAGTCGTCAAAAATTGTTCCCTTTGATTTTTAATGTCGATGATTGAGTTAGTTATTTCAGCTACTTTATGTCGATGAATACCTGTGTTTTGAACTTCATGACCGACGAAGAATGTTTCGAAACTTCAGTGAAAATTTGCAAAACTTGTATAAACTTTTCTTGTCTATTAGTTTGAGTTTTGGTTTGTCTTAATAGATATCCCTAGTCGTTTTTGTTTATCAAAATTGTTAGTTTCATTACATGATTCAACATTTCAGCCGTTTAGCGTATTTTGCGGTTGACTGACTGAGAAAGTACTATACAGTACCGGACATCATCCTTATCTTTTTTTCATAATGCTTTATGAGTAAGTTTTCTATCTGTTCTTATGTTAATTTGAATCAGCTACAACTTTGCTGAAGACTACTTTTTGATTGAATTATTCATGAATCATATCGTCAGGTCAATTTCAACAGAGATGCCGCTGTTCCGCTGGTAGGAAGAGTTAAAAATCCCCATATAGAAATTGAGAGAAGCGGGAATAATTCGCTTTTGGTGCATATTCAGGTCAGGGACTTTGTCGTTCAGTTTTTTTCCCGGAAATAAATAAATAAAAAAAAACAATTAAATAAAAATTATTTTTCCCCATACAGTTTAACCTGCTTTACTACCAGTCCTCAGAGAGCCAAAAAATCAAATTTGAGAGAGAAAATTCTCTCTCACGACCTCTATCTCTCAACATGCCATGTATTTTGATGACACTCAATTTGTGATTTCCCTTTCACAGATTACAAAATAGAGTACCTGACACTACAGAACATGTCTGGTACTTCTATATATGCATTTAGATTATCATTCGAAGTCCCTTCTTTTTTACATATTCTACACAAAAGATACCCCATTCATAAAAATCGGCGGGAAATTCTGTGAGGGGTGAGCTATTTTGTGTGCAGAATGTTTTAAAAAAGGAGGGACTTCGAATATTAATCTAAATGCATATATAGAGGTACCAGACATGTTTTGCACTGCAGTGTCCTCTGTGAAAAATTAACGGAAAACAGATTGTGTGTAGTTTCCGAAAGATGTCACCGCAAACAACAGCAGTGACATCTGATGGAACATGAATTCAGAAGCTTGACAAAATCATTAATTGTTTGGTATTCCAGTTTTAAACATCTTATCCTATCTAAAATTTAATGATGTATGTATGTTTTTCCTGTAAAGCAATTATTTATTCCAACAACTTTGTCTCAAACTTCATTTCGATTGGAAATATCGTTTTCGAGCTACGATTTGTTGAAAAGTATCGAATGCGTAATTTTGATTTTTTTGTTTTCAAGATTCAACATGGCCGAATTTTTGCTCAAGTGTTAATTATTTATCATAACAAACTATTATGCAAAGTTTTATAAAAAAATAAACAGAGAAGGTCGTGTCAGATCTATTCGCCATTTAACGTGTAACTGCTCATTTGAAGTTCAAAATCAAGATGAAAATGAAAATGGATAATGAGATAGGATAGGATAGAGAGAATGTGGTCATGTCAAAATTCAAACTCATGCGAATTCATCGTTAAGGGTTACCTTGATTTTCTGCTAATTTGAGTGTAGGAGAAATTATTTTTATCAGCACTGATCACAACCATGTTCCATTGAACGCATGGAAATAATTAACTTTTTTAAATATAAATTGAGCCTTTCGTATGGTTTTTGTTTTGCGTATCCCCTTAAGTGCCTCGTGTACCCAAATGGTACACGTATCCCAGGTTAAGAACCACTGAATTTTTTGA
Organism: Ochlerotatus camptorhynchus; assembly: GCF_037179485.1. Classification (NCBI taxonomy): domain Eukaryota; kingdom Metazoa; phylum Arthropoda; class Insecta; order Diptera; family Culicidae; genus Ochlerotatus; species Ochlerotatus camptorhynchus. Next base: position 180,303 of record NW_027041148.1, read on the forward strand.
TCTTTTTTATGCCAATTTGCAAACCTCAAAATAGGCATAATATTCCAGTATTTGAAAATAATCCAAAAGCATTGTTTAACTTTGGATATTGATGAGAATTATGAACAAGAATTGAGTATTAAAAGAGAATTCCAGCAGGGCCGTTGTAACCATTCCTGAAGGCCTGGCTTTTGTTTGACTTCGGTACCCTTAAGGTTTGTTACCAATTTTCGATTTTTCACAGGCTTGAGGATTTTGTCGACTACTGATAGATATGTAGATAAGTCAAATAATATCATTCCAAATTATGTTGATCAGAACTTTCTCACTATGTGGCGCTTGTGTATATGTGATGTTCCAAAATAAGCAATAAATCATAATTTAAACCTCCCTAGAAAGTTACTGTCTTCAAGCATTAGCGCTGGGTAGTGAGAAAATTCTGAACTGCTGTCCACCAATCAAATGGGCTTGACTCTCTGAACATAGATGGTCAGAATCTTGAGTCATAGTTTATGCAGTAACTTCACATGTACATTAACGCCACTTAGTTCAACAATTCTGAGCTGTCCACAAATCGAGTGGACTTTACCCACTGAACAACTTTGCCGATGACAGCCACTTCCCAAGTGGTCAGAATGTTTAGTTATAGTTTATTCAAAAACTTCTCGCCACATTATTCAAAAATGTGGGACAGCTCTCCACCAACCAAATGGATTTGACCCTCTGAACAACTTTGTCCAAGACAGTATCATCCTAGGTGGTCAGGATGTTATGTTATAGCTTAGTCAAGTCGTGCAAAAATGTTGAATTGCTGTTCACCTATCGAATGGGCTTGACTCCCTGAACAATTTTGCCCAAGACAGTAACTTCCTAGGTGGTCAGAATCTTGATTTATGGTTTATTCAGGAACTTTGCATGTACACTAGCGCCACTTGGACCAAACATTCTGAGCTGCTGTCCACTAACCAAATGGACTTGACCCCCTGAATAACTTTGCCCAAAACAGCATAACCATTAGACTGATGCAAAATTTGAAAATTTCAAACGAATCCATATTAGCCTTCCACAGACTTCTGAGGAAAGTCGGTGAAATCTCTGTAAGAATTTGGATAAATTTTCCAGGAGAGGCCACAAAAACATCTTAGAAATTCGAAAGACAATTACAGAGGAAGCAAGAATCTTCCAAGCAAGCTTTCAGGTGAAGCTGAAACGAACTTTTGGTAGAACTCGAAGACAGCAGTTGGAAGTTCTGGAAAACATCGAAGGAACTTCCAGGAGAAGTAGGAATAAACTTTAAGTTGTAAGAAATTTCCGGGGAAACTTGGAAGACGCTTCTAGGCGAAATTGGTAGAAACTTCTAAACTAAATCTGATGGAACTTTCGGGAAAGACAATACAAAGCTTTCGAAAGAAGTTTCCATAAATATTCAAAGGAAACACGGGAGACTGCCGAAAAAGCTAACTAATTAACGATTCCCGGGAATTCCCGGAATGAGCCATCAGCTGTTTCCCGATTCCTGGGTGGCCAAAAGTGGCTGGGAAATAGAAATATCATGAGCCGGCACTCCAATTTGGGGACCCTGACTTTAGCGCACCTTAGCCCTACCGTAAAGATGGCCCTGAAGTCAAGGGATAAATTCCGAGGAGTTCTAAGAAGAAATGTGAGGAGAACTCGTGATGAATCCTAAGGAGGAGCTAAATTTTGATCTAAGTAGAATTCGATGGCAATTTCAAGGAAAATTCCATCTTGGGGATTGTTAGGAAAATTACTAATATGGATTCCAAGGCTATTCGAAACGAAATTGAAAGAGTATTCTGATGAGGAATCTGGAAGGATTTCCAACAATCAATTTGATAGATAAAGAGAGAATGATTAGTAATTTCCAATTAATTCCACTACCTTATTTGCTTATCCTTGACAGATACGCGTATTTCGTCTACAGATACAGACACTGAAGAAGTCTGCACATTGTGGGCGAAGTACGCGTACCTGTCAAGAATAAGCAAATAAGGCAGTGAAATTAAATGGAAATAAAATACAAATCCTTCTCTCTTTCGTTATACCCCAAGTAACAATTTTGGTTTTATGAGGGTTCTGTAGACCATAAATTGGACTTGAAGAACGCTTTAAGACCTTGATAAAACTTGCAATGTTACTTGGGACAAGTATTCCACACTAAACCACTCATCTTCATCAGGAATCCATTTAAGCCGATTAAAGGCTGAAAAAGCTATTTTTTTTAGCAGAAGAAGCATATTTTTGCCTGAATAAGCTCTTGCTTGTTGGGTTGATAGAAAATTCTAAACTTGTAATTCCAAGGGAAACCATTTGTAAAAACATTTCCAAAGGAATTCTGAGGAGAATTTCAAAGAATTTCCAGTTGCATTATCATAGGGTGTTCAAGAGAAGAATACAATGACAATTCTGAGGATTTCAAAGGGAATTCAGAAGATAGTACCAAGGGAATCCTAAGGATAATACCGTACCGTGAGATACTAGGCTTTTTTTTGTATTGATAATTTTATCCGTTACATTGCGAATTTTACATATTTATAACATCATCCTGTTAACATATGCATAAATATTTACCAGAGGTTTTCTGAAAGACTATTCTACCTTTCCATCGTCTCTCTCCAATCAATTTCTTGAATACGAACGAACTCAAGCGGAGAGTCACTCAGCACATTGTGCCGAAATTAGATTCGGCACAGCTTGGGCACATCCATAGGCACACCTTCAGCACAATCTCGTTGGCATTGGATTGTTGTAAATAAAATGGGAGCACTGCTGGACAACTGTCATTGAAGTTGTTCACAACATTACGTGCTGTTTGACTATATATTCAGGAACACCCTCTAATTGAATATACCATAGGAACGCAAACCAGCAGTTCACTTATAGATCTAAATACGAAATGTAGGTTCTAGAGTGGGCTCAAGAGAAAGAGGCAGTTAATCAGACCTTATTAGTACCCTTAATTCAAATAATGCTTCAACTCACACAAAACAAACTAAAGAAGTCTATTCATCGTCCACTATAGTATATAGTCTTTCCGGCCGAAAGGCTAGGTGGCTGGTCTGCCTTTGAGGGCATTATAAAACACTAAAACACAGTACTTTTATTACTCTATGGAATACAAAACACCAAAATTGAGCACACCCGCCACTTCCCACGTCATCCTCAATCCGATTTATCCTTGCGATTTCAAACCAAAACATTCAAGGTGTCAGAAATACCGGGTTGCCGGGATGGGTATTTTACAAACAAGCGCAACTTGCTCTATGACCGGCACAATCAGCACACCTGGGGCACACTTGTGGCACACTGTCAAAAAAGATGACCCAAGATTGGTGTGCGGAGTGACCTACCCCTTCAACAAACTACTGTTTGGAAAATGTGTAAGATAAAAGCTAACGCAAGTGATAAATAGCAAAACAGCCGCTTTCTGCATCTGGTTTCCACAATCTATACGCCACGTCAGAAAATCCTCCATTTTCTCGAAAGCTACTCCGGAATTATTCTTAAGAATTTGAGAACACCATTTCCATATTTGTTTTGACTGTACGCTCGTTCTGATCAGTGATGGAAAAGTTCGCGAAAACTCACTATGACTCGCGAACTTTTCTCTTGGTGAACTTCGTGAAATATTGTGAACTTTTCCGACACTGGTTCTGATTTTATGTTCATTTGAATCATCCTCTCCAACTTGGAGGCGAACCAGCCCCTTCAGCCTCCCTAATAAATATAAATCAATCAATCATCATCCTCTCCACAAGTCACACAACTTATGAGATAATTCAGTGGGATATGTTGGTCTATGTCCAGTTGAGAATTCTGTATTTTTGGTTTCAACATCCCATTTTCTAAGAAGCGAATGTACATCAGCCTCACTGATCCTACGTTATTTGTTTCTTTCATACTCCGCGCGCGAAAAAAAAAAACATTCATTTGCATTTATTCCGAGTGCTGCTGGATGTCTATAATTGATCAAGGAACTTTCTTCGTAAAAGTTCCCTTGTGCAAGATGCCACCTTTCTCATAGTCCAAATATAATTGAATTGAGTTTTGAAAATAGATCCTTTCCAAACGAACTGTCCTACGACTGAGCGGGTTGTACCTATTTGCGCGTTATTAGGCGGGAATAGCTGTGCTAAGTACCATAATTTGGATAGTACAGACGTGTTGACCAGCAAACATTTATCAATTATGGACAGATTCCTGAAACGATGAATATCTAGTGCAAACTTCATATGACTTTATAGTTTATATCTATGCAACTTCAGGTTCTGCAGAAAATAATTTCAAGAATCTTATGCTGATCATCTTCTTTAAGTAACTGGGGTTCGCATCGGCAATCGTTAAGGTTCATGTATGCAGCTTCCGCAAAGTGGCTATTGAGGCATGTGAGATAAGTTTACCAGTTTTGGTCATAGTTCCCTATTTTGGGCATACCTCAGAAAAACTATAAGATCAAAATATTGGTGAGTTTTGTGAGCAATATTTATGTGCACCTAGATGATAACGGTTTGAATCAACAGTTTTAGCACAACTCATAATCTAAAACTTGTAACCAACGTGAAATAGTGTCAACATATTGCAAAAATACCCCCCAAAAAATTCTGAATTTTACTGGCGATGTAAACATCCATGCATGCAAACATTCATACATGTAAACTTCCTTTTCACGTAAACTAGCAGCTTGCAAGAAATGTTGCAAACAAAAGTGGATAGTTGCATACAATATATGGAATATTGCATGACATGTCTCATAAATTTACACGATCTATAATCTAAACTTGTATGATATAAGACGCTCCATTTATGTGCATCATCGTAACGGAAATTTACACTACTTTTTTTTAGCTGTGTAGGAGCATGGCCAAGTTTCCTCTATCAGATATTTGCTTAAAATTGCCTCACATATAGCAAAGACAGGATTTCCCAACAAACAATTCAAAGTCACAAATAAGCATACACATTGAATAAATGTTGTATAACAGTGTACAATGCTGAATAAAACAGGATGTCGAATTATGTGCTGAAAAAAGGTCATTGAGATCGATAGATGCGTCTTTATTCCGCCGTTTGCTCTGATATGATTAATTTCCTTATTAAAAGCTTTATAAACGTTGACTGTCTTCCTTATTCAGAACCAGAAGCTTGATCTATAACAAACTGAATAAGTGTAATTTGCACATACATAGATACTTTAATTCGACTGTTTTCAATTGATTTAATAATATGCTTTATTAGACGTCTAATAAATGTTTTCTAGCTCCATTATTAGATTTCATTGCATTGCTTTACAATATTGCTGTATAAAGGTGAATACACTCAGCAAAATAGCTCTTATACCACCCAACAAACAATTCAAAGTCACAAATAAGAAAATATATTGAATAAGTGTTGTATAACAGTGTACAATGCTGAATAAAAAGAGTTGTCGAATTATGTGCTGAAAAAGCTCATTGAGATCGATAGATGCACATTTATTCCACTGTTTGCTCTGATCTGATTAATTTACTTATTAAAAGCTGTAAAAGTGTTAAATGTCTTCCCAATTCAACGCCAGAAGTTCGATCTAATAACAAACTGAATAAGTGTAATTTGTACATACATTGACACTTTAATTCGACTGTTTTCAATTGATTTAATAACATGCTTTATTAGACGTCTAATAAATGTTCTCCAGCTCCTTGATAAGATTGCATTGCATTACTTTACAATATTGTTGAATAAAGGTGAATACAGTCAGCATAATAGCTCTTATACCACTATGCGTCCATGTTGTAATCACATGATTTGTAAATGCTTTATAAACGACGTATTAGATTCATTAGTCGACAACACTGATTCAGTCTTACAACAAGGCGAAATCAGTAGAGTATTGGTTACCGTTTCCGCTTTCCAATTAGAAGGTCATGAGTTCAATCCCAAGCTCAAACCTTTTTTTTTTACAATAATTAATTTAAATAGTAATCATCGATCACATGACTCACGATAATGAATGCATTGATCTAGTTTAAAATATAACCGAGCATCCTTTCTTTCGCCTTGGAGATGTGAAGAGGCAACATTGTTCTCATTCAAAACAACGATGAATGAATTAATCATTCCCACAGGGCCTTCAAGGAGCTAGAGTTGCGATCGGGAGTGCTGATAGGTATTTACTTTCATGCAAGCTTTTACAGATTATTGAGTTGCCCATATGATGAATTCTAGGATAGCTCAGATGACAAGGCAAGCGGCTGGTGATCGGAAGGTACATGGTTCGAATCCCATACCATACAACGACATGTATAAGTATTTAATAAATTTTCTAATATCTGTGTGGTGCGAGCCACGTCAGAAATAATGAAATACAATACGCTTAAGAAAAACACACCACACCCCCTTCCCTGTCCCCGTTCATCTTATTTTCGGGTTAATTTTCCCACAGTTGAATAATCGTTTAATAAATGTATAATAATGTCTAATTAAACGTTACTTCACATGAGAATCAAGCGTATACAGAGCATCACTGTTTTAAGGAGAAGCAGTGATGTCTAATAAAGCGAGCAAGGGCGCTATAACCTAGGCGACTACAGCATTCCCTCCGTATAGGTTACGTCCGCACACCGCTCTATGTTGTCCTTCGACTGAGGTCGGCTGGATCGATTGAGGGATGGCGCAGTGGGTTGGCGGTGCCGTCCACGCTTGTACGGAGGGAGGACTGTACGCTCGAACACAAGGGGTAAATACCTGTGTTCCATCCCAGGAGATCGGACAACCAAGGAGTGTACATTAACTTTCTTAGCTCTGTCACTCCCAACGATTTATATAGCCTATTTTCAAATCCTGCATACGGAGCGGTTGGTACGGTATGTCCCCGCTCTTTGATTACCTGTGGATTAAATGTTAACCACTGTCTATACTTATTAAGTAGACATGGTAAACATTCACTTCCACAAAAATTAACTAAACGCTACACAGTAGGCCTGGCCGCTTTATTGTTTGTTTCACATCCTTGATGTGCAGCAGGCATTAATAATGACAAGAAAAATGATAGATGTATCATTTCCCAGGATTCTTTCAAGTACTGGCTGTGTATGTGTAGACTAGACTAGACTAGACTAGACTAGACTAGAAGCAATGATGTCTAATAAACGCTGAATAATCATTAATTTTATCGTATAAACTCTGTTACAACTCAATATAAGTCGAATAAAAGCTTCTCGACATACCTTATTCAACACCAAATATTTCGATGTTGTGGTTTAATAAATTCTCCAGATTTGTGTGAACAAAGCCTGAACAGAAGTTATTATTAAAAATAGTACAAGTACTATTAAGCATGCAGTTGAATGGCCAAGAAGTCGTTGCTTCAATAGACAATTGTTTGTTGGGTTGTTCCCGATGAGTAGTGAATGGCCCATGTCACACTGGTCACACGTGTTTAACTATCAGCAATCATAATGTTGCCCGTCTCTAATTCAAAACCTGGCTGCTGTAAAAAAATAATTTGTACTATTGGTAAGTCACAGACAGAAAGCATCTTCAGGGGACGAAGCAACGCTTTTCGCATTTTCCCAAACAATGAAAGTCATTCTAATCTGGTAGAGCAACGTTTGGTTAACAAACCTCAACAACTTCCCAAGTCATTTCCCCATTTCTACCGCAAACGGCAGCATCGTTTTCGGGTTGTCGTCGCATTATAAATATCACCCGCTCTTCTTGCTGTTGTCGTTTTCGATGATGTCGTTCGTATTGGTGGTGGAGGTGTGGTGTGTCGGACTATGTCACTGCGTTGCCGGGATTTATAAACCGTCCGTGTGGTTTGGCACTTTCGCGAATCATCATGCAGCAGAGTCATGTCTCAAAACTGCAATTTACTACCCGGAGATCCTTCCAATATAAACAAATCCACTCCCCAAAAAAAAAGACGCGCTTTTCCACGGTGGTGTTCGTACTAATCGTTATAAATAGCTCATCTTATGTTCAGCACTCCACCTCGGTCCAACCGTCACCAGCAAACGCACGCGGTTTAAATCCGTCCGATTACACCATTTTCTGCGCTATAGTGAAACTGTTTTCATAACATCATAATAAAGTTGTACGTTTCACTTTCAATAACTGTGCGGCGCGGCGTCGCACGGCTTACCTACCGAGCCTGTTTGAAGATTCGCGTCTCTATAGATATAGGCACAAGTTGGTTTGGTTGCTGCTTACTGGCTGTATTGTAGTGGCGTAATAATAATAATAATAATAAGCAACACAATATTGGTCGGTAGGTTAGGTACGGATCTCTGCTGAGAGTGAGACTAGTAACAACAACAAACCCATAAGTACGAAGCACCTTGTTGCAGTAGCCCATCATCGTCATGATCATCGTCGTAGTCATCTTCACTAATGGCAACGGCGCGGCATCGATGTGCATCGGGAACAGAATCACAGGTTTTGATGGTTAGGCTGTCGGAGATATTGGAAGAATTTGTTAATCTGATTGGATTTCCTTTACTATATCCAATAATGTATCCGCTATCACAGTGTCACCATCTGAAAATTAGTATTTTTCAATATCTTGCGTTTCAAGATTTTTGTGAAAGATATTTGAGTGCAACTAAAGACATCAAAGTGAGTCGTGTTTATTTATTTATTTGTCGTCATTCAGTGTAGACCGTTTTACAGTTTTACTTAAACGCTAATTGTTACAATTTTACTTCAAGTACTTGCATAACATTTATATGTTATTATTGATGCCTAGCTAACCTCGTGAAGAAAGTTTTTTAAGCGTACTTTTATTCATTTTTATATCAATAGATTCACAGTATGTATTATAGCAAGACATCATTCTATTCAATGGGCTATTTTTGGCATAAAGCCGGCGCCGGTGGTGTAGTGGTAAGCGTGACTGCTTTCTCACCCCAATGGGTCTGGTTTCAATCCCAGCCGAGGTCGGTGGGATTTTTCTGAGGCATAAAAATCTCTGGTCACGTCTTCCTTCGGAAGGGAAGTAAAGCCGTTGGTCCCGGCCCATGTGTGTTGATGAATGGGTGCGATATCCTACGCAGGTGTGGAAGCTGCCTTCCTGCACATTCGATTGCCGTCAATGGATGGCAATCGATGTCCGTCGATGATTGGCACTAGATTGTGGAACAGAGACCGACGTTAAATAAAGGAAAGAAGATTTTGGCATAGTCTGTTCTTTGATTGTTGATGCTAAACAAATTTCTATTCCGCAGTGGGCGAGTGGGAGCATAAAAATTAATATTTTCCAAAATCTCTGGGCTGTTAACTCTTTGCGAAATTACATCGTTTATAAAAGCAATCATTGCGAACTCTCGTCGCTTTTTGAGCTCATCTAAATTAATTAGCATACAACGCGATTCATAAGTTGGAAGTGGAGAACTCGTCCAATCCAACTTTCTTAGAGCAAACAACAAGAACTGCTTTTGAACTGATTCAATGCGGTTAACATGTGTATCATGATATGGAGCCCAAACTATGCTACAATATTCGAGAAGAGGCCTCACATATGCTACGTAAAGTGTTTTGATTTTGTAAGGATCATTGAAGTGCAAACTAAATCTTTTAATGAACCCGAGCATGTTGCTTGCTTTGTAGATAATGTTATTGTAGGGATCAGCAAAGGTTAACTTGGAGTCGAGGATAACACTCTGACTTGATAGGATCGTTGAATTGTTTTCTGGCCAAGAGTAATTGTGTCGTGTATTACAGCGTGCTTTCTTGCAAACTATATAGAATTGCATTGAAAGACTGTAACGTGCAAAAATTGGTCGACAAAAAATCGTTTCTTTCAGTCAAAATTCATATCACAAAAATCATCTTATTTTTCTTTTGGTAGTTCAATTCATATATTTAAAGAAAAAAAATGTTCGTTTATTCTTTTGGTTTGCCAAATCCCAACTACCTTAACTGCTTAACCCCTTCCATTAAATTTTGCACAGTGGTCTCATCGACCTTATTTGCCGCCGAACGCCAGTTAGATTTAAATGATTGATGGTTCCCGTAGTAATGAAAATGCCGCTTTTTAGACCACACGTGCATATGGCCTGCCAGACGAGATATTTTTTCGGGATCTTCGATGGTTTCATGGTTTTGAAAATTTCAGCCACCTTCCCTTTTCCTGATGCGGTGTAAAACTCCTGTCCCGGCGGAAATCCGCCTTCAAATAAGTTTCGTCGTTCATGACGACACAGTTGAACTTTGTAAGCAGATTCGTATACAGCTTTCGGGACCGCTGCTTTGCCGACGTGTTTTGTTTGTAATCTCGGTTCGCCACCTTCACCTTCTTAAACGTCGACAACCCGGCTCGTTCCTTGGCCCGCTGCACAGTAGTATGGGAGACATTGAGCTTGCCAGCGACGCAGGCATGTCTAAACGCAACACTACACTGCGTACTGCCTTTTTTACACACCACCAAGAGCATTGAGTTGTACGCTCCGTACCAGTGCTCGATAGAAAACACCAAAAGCAGCAAACAAGGCACTGGTACCGGTGCCCGTGCATAATTGTTTGCACCGGTGTATGGATCTTCGGCAAGCACCAAAGCCGAGTGTTTCTGACTTCGGGAAACACCGCAGCCGAGTGTTTTCGATTTCGGAAAACACGCTTGCTGCTCGCAGGAATTTTCTTTGGGGGACTTATGAAAGATTATGGTGTTACACAAGGTAGCAATTAAATGCGTCTAGAGCTGATAGACAAGTGGTCGAAACACTGGTCTCATAAATCCAATGTCCATGGATCGATTCCGATCTGTTTTCAGTTTTTTCTGTCAACATTATTTTCAAAATGTAATCTATAAAATTCATTTCGATTTCTTTTTTGGCGTAATGCAATCTTATGAATCTTATGAGCTCAAAGGATCATCTACAAGGATTATTAAAAATACGCAAATCACCCACATCGAAAGAGCGTGTTTCTGTTGCCGTCCACCCACTGGTATTTCTTGGCTTTATGTTAACTAATTGAGCTGATTGTTTTCACACGATTTGAGTCAATCTAATAACGATAACTTATATCCAACAACAACAAAACAGCTACCATGGCTGATATGGAGCTAGTAGAAGGTAGAATGCGATCCTTCTTGCGCGCATTCTAATTTAGGGGGAAACAGCCCAAAATGCACCTCGCGCAAATCGCTCGCTGCGATTTTTCCTAGCATTCCCGTTTTTAATTCATAAATTGGACAAGTTACAGTGCTAGTTTAGTACTTTACTTAGGATTTCGGCAAAATTACCAGTGGAATAGCTATGAAAAATCAAAACGGGTGTTTGGCCCGGGGTGCATTTCGGGCTGTTCTACCCTACATGAATGGTGAGTAGTTCTGTTCACCCACCGCTATTTGGGTGTTTACATCTGTGCTGGTATGCTGATGCTAGTGAACTAAAGCTGTACTTATAAATAGTCAGCATAATGTAAACAGGACGTCAACATCTACCAGCATGAGATGTCAGGAGCCTCTGAAATTCGTGCTAGTTAGTTGAGTTGGTTGAGCTAGTGAACCAGCATATAATATATTATTTATTATCTAATAGTGAACCAGCATGTAATATATTACATATTATGTAAACACCCCATATATCTCTACTATTATTCAATCAGTTGAGCTGTTTGGTTTGGTTGAAGATAAGTTATGATTATTATATTGACTCTAATCAAATTAAATCAATCAGCTAAATTATTTGATGTAAAGCCAAGAAATACCAGTGGGTGGACGGCAACAGAAACACGCTCTTCCGAAGTGGGTGATTTGTGTATTTTTAATAATCCTGGTAGTTGATCCCTTGAGCTCATAAGCTTTATAATATTGCGTAATGCTTATTAGCCAAAAGAAATCGAAATGAATTTCATAGATTTATCTCATGAAAATAATATTGACAAAAAAGACTGGAAGGTACAGACTGCAATCGACCTGTTCAAGGTATTATGAAAATGTTGCTTTGACCACTCGTATATCAGCTTTAGTCGAGACAGAAGATGCTAAAGGCGCATAGGAGCTACGATAATCTTTCTGAAGTCGCCCAAAGAAAATTTCTACGAGCAGCAAGTGTTTTTTTCCGAAATCGAAAACACTCGGCTGCGGTGTTTCCCGAAGTCAGAAACACTCGGCTTTGGTGCTTGCCGAAGATCCATACACCGGTGCAAAAAATTATGCACGGGCACCGGTACCGGTGCCTTGTTCGCTGCATTTGGTGTTTTCTATCGAGCACTAGTACGGAGCGTAAAACTCAATGCTCTTGGTGGTGTGTTTGTAGGCAAAACTGCCACCCGTGCAAAAGGGTTCAGTGTTTTTACCATGGCTGCAGCGACGTCCCGGATAGAGAGGTTATGATTCTGCTTATATTTCACCACCACCTTCTTCGTCGTCGCTGCCACGTCCGGATTACGGTTGCCACCGCTTCCAGGCTTTCTGGCGGTCAACAGAACACTTTTAAAACGTTTGTCACGGTCGATTTGGCCACATCCAGCAATTTTGCCAACTTGGCGTGTGAGAACGTCGGATTCTCTTGCTGCGCGAGCAAAATTTTGACACGCTGCTCCTCTTGCTTGGACGTCATTTTGAAAACTGGAGAGCAAACGGTGAAACTCATCATAGCAACCATTGTATATACACTCACCTTCCAAATGCAGCATTTCAGGTTTTTTTTTAATGCATTTTTAACAGAAATGCACCAATTTGAAGTTGACCGATTTTAGCGCGTTCCAGATTTTATTAACATTTAGTTTTAACAAATTTTTCTTACACCATATGTAAAAAACGTCGATTTCATGTTGAAATATTTGAAGATCAGGTGCTTTAGATATCTCCATGAAAAATTTCATGTCATCAGCATATATAGAAACATGAAGAAATCTCAAAATATGTTCTATATCGTTGACAAATAAAATAAACAGTAATGGACCAAAATGTGAACCATGTGGCACACCAGATGTTACATTAACTATGGTGGACAGATTTCCTTCAAATCTTACCTTTTGTGTCTGCCGTGATAAGTACGACTCGATCCATTTCAATAGCCTACACTCAAAATAATTTTCGCTTCAATGCTACATGAAAACCTACGTAGAATTTTTCCATCGTACTTTCCACGTAAGAACTTTGTATATAATTCTCATGTAGGGGCACTAATTTCATGAAGCTTAAACGTCACAGGATTATCACGTAGAAGTTACTTGATACTGTCGATAGATTTCATAGTGGTTTCTTATACCATTATTTGTACTGCTGTTGGCTCCTTTTTCTTAATTTTAATGCTTATTACAACAAAATTCATGAAACTTCTTTATTCGCCTTAGAGCGTTCAATTTATTATAAACAAAAGAAAAAAAAACATTGCTATAAAACCCAATCAGAAACTCGATATTTGGTCAACGTGCCTCCATGGGACGATTGCACTTCCCGGCTTCGTGGTAGCTTTGCCTCCGTTTGAGCTGCCTATGACTGGTAATACTTCCCGTTCCGGTGAGGAGTCGTGAGCTGTAAACTCGACTGCTGCAGTTGAGCAAAGTGGAGGTATTTGTTGAAGTGCAGGAGCCGTACATTTTTTCTTGCGTGGCTATCGATTATCACGCTGATGGTATCTGATGAGGATCCATAGTGGACCTGGAAAGGAAGACAAAAGTCAACTGCTTTTGTTGCTTGCCACCTTCAAATACACTAATCAAAAATCGAATATTTTACAGCATAATTTAAATCTCATACTTACGTTTTTACCAGTCAAAAAATAAAACAGTAACAAATCTGCATCTTTACACTCATGCCGTCATGTTGAACACCCAACTGAGTGCCCTACTTTTTTCATACGTGGAATTCACTTAAGACTTACGTGAAACGCACATAGATTCTAGTTATGTGGAAATCACATAATTTTCATTGGATAAATAAATGGGTGTAATTGGAATTTCTTTTAATATTCAGGTGGTATTGCGTAGATTTTACGAGAGTCACGTAAAGTAGACTGAAGTGGGAAAATTGAAACGTTACGTGATTTTTCACGTAGTATTAAAGTGGGTATTATTTTGAGTGTAAGATTGAAGCCTAATTTGGATAGCTTAAAAAGCAAGAGTGGTATATCAACTCTGTCAAATACTTTACTAAAATCAGCATATTGCGTTTCTACATAATTTACTTTATCCATTGAGTTTAAACAATATGACACAAAATGTATCAAGTTGGTAGCTGTAGATCGTCCTTTAACAAATCCGTGCTGTTTGCTAGTAATTACCGTCCTAATCTGTAAGAATATATTGTCATTAATAATTATCAACTGCGATGTTCTTCATTGGTTCGGAGTGATACGAAAAATATTAATAATCTTGCTCATTCTCATCGTGAATTGTATAAACCAAGGTTGCAAATACTCATTTCAGCTAAAATAATGTTTTTCGGAATAATAAAACGATTAGATGGTATGATGAAATGTTTTACTTGTAACTTACAAGAAGAGGTTACACAGTATACGTTTGAAACATAAAACCTGTAAATTTTGCTTTCTATGAGTCACAATCAGCGATTTACTGATCATAGCATCTAATTATTTCATAATTTAAAAAAAAAACATTGTTTTAGCTGAAATGAGTATTTGCAACCTTGGCATAAACTTCCTGAAAGAAGTCAGCAAATAAGTTACTAATCTGACTAGTTGAATTGCCCAACCTACTGTCTAACTGCTTTTTTGATGGAAAGCTCTTGGATTTTTGCCTTCCTTTAAAAGGGATTTTGGGTCTGACTTAATGTTAGTTTCATTCTTTCTATTGTGCTCTTCATATGCATTTTCAATTTCTAAATAAAGTTGGTAACAAACGGTAAGATAATAGGCAAAATTTTTATAATTTTTGTTTCTCTTGTACGCTTTATGAGCTTTCTGTTTTCTATTTCTAAGATTTATTATCTGTCTATTGTACCATATTGGTGCTTTTGCATTGGATGTTTTCTTTTGCTTCATGGGCACTGTCTGCTCTAGAATAGAATAAATAATCTGATAGAATACACCAACTGCATGTTCTGCATCATGACTACGGATTACAAGTTGCCAATCTATACTGTTCAATTTATTTTTGATAGCACCATAGTCTGCCTTACTGAAATCAAAATAAGGGTCTGAACCAAAATGGATTCATTTTCGACATATAAAATTAGCTGCCCGTTGATTAAAATCTCCGTATATGTGAACGCTAGCTTCAGCCTCGAATTCAAATATAATACTGAATTTTCAAATGCCTCTTTTATAGCATGTTCTGGTGGAAATTACGCAACCGCGAAAATATGAGCTCGATCAACAATAATTAATTTGACCCACATACAGGGTCAAACTTCTTGTTCTTACAAGATGAAATTTGCTCAGATTCATACTCCACACTAACTGCTATTAACGCACCTCTACCGCATTTTTTGTTGGTTAATAATTTATCGCGATCATCTCTATTAACATTAGATCACCGAAAGCTTCTTCGTTATTAATACTAGAATTCCAACTTGTTGCTGTTCCTAAAATCACAGGAAAAGTGCAAGCATTAACTTTTTTATAAATTTCAATCGCTTTGGCCGCAGCTTCTCATTCTATTAAAATTCTGGCAATAAATAACCAACTCCTTGCTTTCATCATTACGACGCAATTCCAAATGTTGTGCTTCAGAACTGGGCGGCAAACTAAAACTATTTAAATTAATTACCTCTCCTTCCTGCTGTCGAGAGGTCGTCATAACGTGATAGTTGTCCAGTTCTTCAAAAACATTGTCATCGTTGAGACTTTCCTCTAGATGACTCGTCAACATGCATCGCATGCAGCAGCTGAAATCATCCGGTTAGGTGCAGGATAAACGGAACATTCCGGAATACTGAAATAGATTCCACCATGGTATCGTTGGGGGCAATTCATTTTTAACAGCAAAACATGCCGAGCGACGTTTCAAACTTCATGTTTTTGAAAGATTAGGCCAATAGACGTATTTAGATTGGTTTCAGGTACGAACCAATGTGGCCACTCCAAACCATTTGAAGCAGGTTCCGGAAGTGCTTATTGAGGACGATTAATTTTTAACATCAGACATGCCGTGTGACGTATAAAACTTCACGATAAATTGGTTTCGGTACAAACTGATGCGGCCACTCCGGAACATCTAAAGCAGATTCCAAAAGAGTCTTTAACACTCCGAATACGATGCCTCCGAAAAACGTGTAACGCCAAGTTTGCAATGGCACAACTTAGCCATTTCTTAATGAATTTCAAAAAATGTGGTTCCTTTAGAATTCGTAGGGTTTCTAGATGATTTTGATTGCAAAAAACTTGAAAATAGAGTCGTCTAATTTTTTAAAAAGCGAAAAGAGTTGTTACACGTTTTTTTTGAAAGGTGTGTTTGTAGGGTTTTACAAGTGGCGCAAGATCTGTAATTTAGATTAATGGGCACAAATGTTCACAATTAGCCAGAATACAGTCATGGTTCCTATATGTAGATCCTGGAGACAACGGAACGGTCCTCGAAAAATCCGGAACTTCCGTAAAAACGGTCAATCCATGATCCTGATCCTAGAGCTACGCGTTTTTTTTTTAACATTAGGATCTGTCATATTAGAATGAATTTGGGTCATGGACCCAGATGGCCATCGGACCGTCTTCCGGAAGATCAGGAACATCCGTCAAAGTAGTAAATCCACGATCCTGATCCTAGAGCTCCGCATCTTTTTTATAAACATTAGGAACTGTGATGATAGAAAGAATTTGGGCTTGTGACATAAACAAGAACCTGGATGTCCATAGGACCGTCCTCCGGAAGATCCGGAACATCCGTAAAAGTGATCAATCCATGAAACTGATCCTTGAGCTACGCGTTTTTTTTTTTAACGTTAGGATCTGTGATATAAGAATGAATTTGGGTCATGGTCCAAGATGGCCATCGGACTGTCCAGTGGAAGATCCGGAACATCCGTAAAAGTGATAAATCCACGAACCTGATCCTAGAGCTCCGTGGTTTTCTTGAAAACATTAAAATCTGTGATGATAGAAAGAATTTAGGCTTGTGACATAAACATGAACCTGTATGTCCATGGGACCGTCCTCCGAAAGATCCGGAACATCCGTGAAAGTGGAAAATTAACGAAACTGATCCTAGAGCTCCGTGGTTTTCTTGAAAACGTTAGGAACTGTGATATTAGAATGATATTGGGATCGTGACATAGACATGGACCCAGATGGCCATAGGAACGTCCTCCGGAAGATCCGAAAAATCCTTAAAAGTGGTCAATGTATGGAACTGATTCTAGAGCTGCACGGTTTTTTTTTTTTTTGAAAACACTTGTCATATATAAATTAATTTGCAGTCGTGACATAAACATGTACCCAGAAGGCCATGGGACCGTCCTCCGCATGATCTAGAACATCTTTAAAAATCCTAGAGTTCTACGGTTTTTTCGAAAACATGTGGAACTGCGATATAAGAAATATTTTGGGGTCATGACATAAACATGGACCCAAATGGCCATGGGGCCATCCTCTGGTAAGTCCAGAACATCCATAAAAGAGGTTAATCAATTAAACTGATCCTAGAGCTCCGAAGTTTTTTTTTTCCAAAAACATTAGGAACTGTGATATAAGAATGAATTTGTGATCGTGACTTAAACATGATAGAAAGCCATGGGACCGTCGTCCGGAAGATCAACAACATCCGTAAAATGGTCACTCCATAGAATTGAGAGGTGGAAGAATTACTATGACAAGCACCTCAACGGTGATGCAGCAGAAAACGAAGGTGGCACGGCAACAGACCTTGCAGCCCGTGCAGAAGACGACAGGATACTGGCCCCTGATCTTCAAGAAGTTGAGGAGGAGATCGGTCGACTGGTGAACAACAAAGCAACTGGTGTAGATCGACAACCAAGTAAGCTATTAAAATACGGTGGTGAAGCACTGGCTAGAGCGCTGCACTGGGTAATTGCCAAGATTTGGGAGGAGGGAATATTACCGGAGGAGTGAAGCAAGGTGTTGTATGCACAATCTACAAAAAGGGGGACAAGTTGAATTGCTGCAACTACCGTGCGATCACACTGCTGAGCGCCGCTTACAAGGTACTCTCCCAAATTATACGCCACCGCCTGTCACCATTTGCAAGAGATTTCTTGGGCAATACCAGCAGGGATTCATGTGTTTATATTCGCGATTCGGCAGGTTCTGCAGAAATGCCACAAATACAACTTGCTTACACATCATTTGTTCATCGATTTCAAATCCGCATACGACACAATCGATCGTGATCAGCTATGGCAGATTATGCACGAGTAAGGATTTCCAGATAAACTGACGCGATTGGTCAAGGCAACGATGGATCGAGTGATGTGCATTGTTCAAGTATCGGGGACACTCTCGAGTCCCTTTGATCTCGAAGGGGGTTACGGCAAGGTGATGGACTTTCGTGTCTGCTATTCAACATTGCGTTAGAATGTGTGATCAGAAAAGCAAGGATAAACACGAGTGGCATGATTTTCAGGAAGTCCATCCAGCTTCTTGGCTTCGCCGATGACATCGACATCATGGCACGAGACGAAGGCGGAAACGTACATCAGACTGAAGGCGGAAGCTAGGTGGATTGGACTTGCCATCAACGCATTAAACACAAAATACATGAAAGGAAGAGGTTCTAGGGAAGACAATGTTAGCCTCCCACCCCGAGTTCAGATTGACGGTGACGAAATCGAGGTGGTAGATGAGTTCGTGTATTTGGGCTCACTGGTCGAAAATGATACCAGCAGAGAATTTCAAAGACGCATTATGGCAGGGAATCGTGCCTACTTTGGACTCCGGAGGACGCTCCGGTCGAATAAAATTCGCCACGAAGTTGACTATCTAAAAGACATCTACAGCCACGAGACTGTGACCATGCTCGTGGAGGACAAACGTGCTCTTGGATGACGGAACGTGGAGGAGTCGAATGAACCAAGAATTGCACCAGCTGTTGGGATAACCATTCATCGTTCACATTGCAAAAATTGGGCGACTACGGTAGGCTGGGCATGTTTTAAGAATGTCGCACGACGACGCAATGAAAATGCTCCAACAGGAACAAGAAGAAGAGGCGCGCAGCGGGCAAGGTGGATCGACCAAGTAGAAGGCGACCTGCGGACCCTTCGCAGACTACGAGGCTGGCGAAGTCTGGCCATGTGGATAGTAGAGTGGATACGACTTCTTCGGACAGCAGAGGACAACAAGACCTTAGCCCGATTGCAAGTCATAAAATTGATCCAAGAACGAAAAACCGTGGACCTATGATATTAGAATGAATTTGGAGTTTTAACATAAACATGGAACCGAATGACCATGGGACAGTCCTCCGGAAGATCCGTAAAAATGGTCCATCCATGATACTGTTTCTAGAGCTCCGTAGTTTTGTCGAAAACACTTCTAACTGTGATATATGAAAGAATTTAAGGTCGAGACATCAACATGAACCTGGATGGCCATTGGAACGTCCTCCAGAAGATCCTGATCATCCGTAAAAGTGGATCATCGATGAAACTGTGAAAAAATCGGTGTTTTTTTCTTCGAAAACTCTTGGAATTGCGATTTAAGATAGAATTTAGGGTCGTGACATAAACATGGATCCAGATGGCCATAAGACTGTCCTCCAAAAGATCCGGAACATTCCGTAAATTTATCATACTGTGAAACTGATCCTAGAGCTCTGCAGTTCTTTTTTAAACACTGTGATATAAGAAACCTCTGGATCACTTTTACGGATGTTCCGTATCTTCCGGAGGACGGTCCTATGGCCATCCAGGGCCGTGATTTTTAAACTTTATTAAGGAGATTGTGGGCTGGTTCGTCTCCGGTACGTGTTTATGTCATGACCCCGAATTCCTTCTTATATCGCAGTTCCACATGGTTTCGAAAAAACCGTAGAACTCTAGGATCAGTTTCAAGGATTGACCATTTTTAAAGATGTTCTAGATCTTGCGGAGGATGGTCCCATGGCCTTCTAGGTACACGTTTATATCACGATCCCAAATTCATTCTATCATCTCAGTTCTTAGTGTTTTTTTTTTCAAAAACTGCGGAGCTCTAGGGTCATTTTCATTGATTGACCAGTTTCACGGATGTTCCGGATCTTCCGGAGGATGGTCCTATGGACATCCAGGTTCATGTTTATGTCACAACCCCAAATAGTTTCTATCATCACAGTTCCTACTGTTTAAAAAAAAACGCGGAGCTCTAGGATCAGGAGAGTGGATTTACCACTTTTACGGATGTTCCGGATCTTCCGGAGGACGGTCTCATGGCCATCAAGGTCCATGACCCAAATTCATTCTTATATCACAGATCCTAATGTTAAAAAACGCGTAGCTCTAGCATCAGTTTCATGGATTGATCACTTTTACGGATGTTCCGGATCTTCCGGAGGATGGTCCTATGGACATCCAGGTTCATGTTTATGTCACAAGCCCAAATTCTTTCTATCATCACAGTTCCTAATGTTTATAAAAAAAAACGCGGAGTTCTAGGATCAGGATCGTGGATTTACTACTTTTACGGATGTTCCGGATCTTCCGGAGGACGGTCCCATGGCCATCTGGGTCCATGACCCAAATTCATTCTTATATCACAGATCCTAATGTTAAAAAAAAAAACGGAGCTCTAGGATCAGTTTCATCGATGGTCCACTTTTACGGATGTTCCGGATCTTCCGAAGGACGGTCCCATGGCCATCCAGGTACATGTTTATATGACGACCCCAAATATTTTCTTGTATCACAGTTCCTAATGTTTTCAAAAAAACCGCAGAGCTCTAGGATCTGGATCATGGATTGACCATTTTTACGGAAGTTCCGGATTTTTCGAGAACCGTTCCGTTGTCTCCAGGATCCATAGATAGGAACCATGACTGTATTCTGGCTAATTGTGAACATTTGTGCCCATTAATCTAAATTACAGATCTTGCGCCACTTGCAAAACCCTAAAAACACACCTTTCAAAAAAACGTGTAACAACTCTTTTCGCTTTTTAAAAAAGTAGACGACTCTATTTTCAAGTTTTTTGCAATCAAAATCATCTAGAAACCCTACGAATTCTAAAGGTACCACATTTTTTGAAATTCATTAAGAAATGGCTAAGTTGTGCCATTGCAAACTTGCCGTTACACGTTTTTCGGAGGCTTCGTAGTCGGCGTAAAGTTTTTTACCCACCGTATTCGGAGTGTTAAGAGGACAATTAATTTTTAATATCCAAGCATACCGTGCGACGTATCTAGGTTTTGAAATATCAAGCCAATTGGCATAGATTGGTTTCAGATACAAAACTGATGTGACCACACCGAACCATCTGAAGCAGGTTCCGGCAGGGCCTGTTTGAGGACAATTTATTGTTAACACCAAACCAAGCCGTGTGGCGTATCACGATTTTGAAAGAGCATGACATATTTTGCAATATTCTTTCAAAGCGAAAAGAAGTCCTTGGAATCGGATATCTGAACATCTTGATGCAGTGAACTCTCCCTTAGTAATTCTATCCCTAACTCGTTGCAAATTCAGATTTCGATCACTTATCACACACATATTTCTAAAATGTACCTTGCTTTACCACTGCAACTTTGCTGAAGAAGTAAATTTTTTATCGCTAATGGTACACAATTTATACTGGTTGTAATAAGAAAATTAAGAAGAAGAACATTTGATGGCACACATTTTTTCTGAAGAAACCAAGTTGCTACCTCCTTAAGTTGAAAAGTTATTAACGATTATCTTAAAAAAAATCAAACTTTTTAAAAATTAATTAAATTAGATAAACAGAAATAGTCTATCACAGTTTTAACACAATATATCTATGAAAGCACGATCTATCAAATGCAGAGTTGGTTGGAAATGCTATCCAACATGAAGCTTTAATATCATAATTTATTAGCCAGAGAAAGGTCTGAAGAGGGTAGGTTGATAGTTCCGTTGGAGTACGGCAGTATGAAAATTGAATAGAAGTTGAAATTGAGCGAAAGGCCATTAATGCGACAGTACTGGTCAAACGCATACTTATTTACCCAACTCATACATTAATGGATGAGGAGACTTGAAGTATTTCTTCAAATCTACAGGCAAAAAAGTGCGCGTTTGACTTGCTCAAATACTGTCTGCGGCTGTGGAATAGTTCTAGCGACGTTTCATCACTACCTAAATGCAGTTAAAATCTCAAGCATCCACTTACTCCTGTTTGTGATATAAACCTCTGAAAATAGTATTTTTATCAAAATAAAATCTTCATAACGTTCCAACAGAAAGAGATAGCAATTCAAATGCTTTAGCAAAAACATGCGCCATTAAAAGTTATTAAAGTGTCTAGAACAACTAATTTGCGAGACATCGATGCATAAAATGTTAATGCAAAAAAAATGTTTTTAAGGGTCCCCCTAAGTTTTATTTTTAAAACTAGAATAACACGAAAACCATTAGACATAGACATTTTATATCTTCAGCAAAGTTTCTTCGAATAAATTGTTCTACAACTTTGCTGCTTGATCTCAAATAACTAAAAAGTTGTTAATTTTTACTCAATAACCTTAGGAACCACCCCAATTTCACTTACATCGAAATATTGCCCAAAAAATATACAAAATGGTTTAAGCGCAAAAAATCTTGACTTACTAAATACGGCTTTGGGCCCATACGGTTTTTTTTATAAACCGGCTCAGGATATCAGGGAAATGGCCCAATCAGCTATTTTGGCATTTTTGTATACTTCGTACATCTAATCTTAGTAGCTCCATGCAGTTATTTTATAAATCACATGCTCAGCCACAATGATTGATGATATTTTAATTCAAAATGTTTTTATGTTACTTCTTACGCGAAGTTTGCGATTTTCAGAGTTGTTTGGAAATGCTATCTAACATGAAGATTTAGTGTGATAATTTATAAGCTAGAGAATGATCTTAGAAGAGGGTAGGTAGATAGTTCCGTTAGAGTATTTTAATATTAAAAAAAAATCGAATTTTCCGGTACACACTATGGCTAATTGCTACATATGGCTGAAAAAAGCTTCTGACAACAATGCGAATGCAGTTCAGTTAGTACCATTAAGTAATTTGGCTTGCCTGTTACAATTAAAAGAAGAAAAAGGACTTTTTGTTTCGCTTGCACCGATTCCCGGTGGCCAGTTGGGTTCAATCTGTACCGTTTCAGAATCAATCAAAGTAGATTTGTATAGCTTTCAATTGCAACTAGTTTAGTTAAGAATTGTGTTTTTAAAAGGAGACTAAATTTTTTTTTCATTCGTACTTTCTTCCATTTTGACATGTTGTCCCTTTAAATTCCATTCGACGTTCTGTTCTTTCGACCTTTCGTCCATTCTACCTTTTATCCATTTCGTCTTTTTGTGTATTCGATCTTTTGTACATTTCAACATTTTGTCCATTCTAACTTTTATCTCTTTACATTTCATTCGACCTTTTGTGCTTCAACGTTTTGTCTGTTGTCCTATTTTCATGGATTCTAATTTTAAGGGAAGTTGTTGGAGCTGTCATACACAGAAAATATATACTTAGTTTTAGTCATAAGTTTTTCCAAAGAACATAATACAATTGTCGGAAACTTCAGTTAAATGATCAAAACCACCTGAAACACAATCCAGATCAGAGAATTTCTAAGACTCTTGATTCCACTGGTTTCAGATAATTTTATAATATTTCGAAGGGGGAGAGGGGGTAAAGCCACTGGTCCTGGCTGCTCTAAGACGTTAAGTTTTTACTGAAGTTGATTTGTTTTTGTTTTTATGATTGAGTTGACAGTTTTTTGTTTACTACTAATTCAAACTAACAAAAATACGTCAACTTCAAAGCAATAAATTGACTCAACCAGCTTTTATAGAAACAGCTTTGATCGTAATTTTCTATAAAATCAGAGCCCTTCTAATATAATCTTCAAATTGGTATTTAGGATTCAAGCGCAGAAGCAGAGAGTTATAGACATGATTGTCCAAGCTGTTAATTGGCTTAGAAGGTTACTAGCAGATGTACCATTTAATAGCCTTTTTTTGAGGTTATCTTTTGATCTCGCTGGCAAATACCATCCAACTGACCCGAATTAATCGAACAAAGCCACCGCCATCATCTATACGTGTAATCCTTCGATGGCATCACGCGCCGATTAATCACGCGCGTCGTCCGTCGTCGCCATTCCCAAGGGAGGAAAACTACATCCACCAAAACACTTTCTATAATCGCATAACAGCCCAATATGGATTTTCATCAATTTTGATATAACTCCTTTTATATTATGTGATAAAACTACGGACTTTGTTCATGACAAATGTGAAGACAACATCAAGTTAGTTTGTCCCATCAAGCAAAGTAATCGCATATCAGTCCTAACCTGAAATTCAACAGTCCAGAGGTCAAGTGACACTTACCACATTTTTCACTTATAATAAATTTACTATGACCTAACTTATTATAAATTTACTATGAATATTCAAACTTTACATGGAAATCGCTCTTCGCAACTTTGACTGCTATTTTATCAATGCCTACTTTTCCCATATGGGACTGATGTGCGATTATGGGCAGTACATGAGTGACTAACCCCCTCCCTCATCTACGTCCCGCGAAGCTCAAATCGAAACAAATGTTAGGACAAACGTTGACAACATGAAAAATAAATATTATCGTAAATCTTGCCGATTCAAAGCGACAAAACAGGACCAGGGTGGTGGCCGGTTGTGGTATGGTAGAGGAACGAGCACGCGAGAAACCCACTTCAAACGATCATCAGCTCCGGGGAGGTGCGGTGGGGGTGTCCGTTCAAATAAAGCAGCTTGTTGTTCCAATTTCACTTTCATTAGGCCATCCCCTGTCAGTGACTGTGTACGTACATTTACCTACCTTGGCAAAGACTACAAACCACCACAGATAGGCAGACGTTAATCGCTCACTCCACCACCGTTGCACGCTAGAAATCACTCGAGTTTGATCGCGTCGTTAAATATAGAGCAGATGGTTCACGACAACGGCAACGAAGGCGATGCCAGGCAAAAATGCGGTCCACGATCACTAAATCAAGTTTAGAGGGGCAACACAACCATCATCAAGACGCATCGCGCATCTCGTGTATGATTGATGGTCTTCGTCTCGCGGCCGGCAGCACCCAAGTCCACACACAATCGTGACTTTGCGCGTAAATTTGTATGTTTGTGTACGACGGGTTGCCTTTTTGGCGAATTCTTCGTGCGAGATAGATGATGATCATGACCGCGATCGTGGTCTCTGCATCACATGCGAGATGTGTTCTTCCTAATGGCGTGGAGTTTGGTTCGTTGTGGGGATGATGGTTGGTGGTGGTGGTGGTGGAAAGTTGTAGAAGATGGAGACGTTTGCATATATGGGAATCACAAGGGCCTTCAAGCGAATCTGATGCGATTCTTCGTGGATCTTGTGAGTGCTTGAGCGTGATTCGCACTGTGTTTGAGGGAGGGCGATCAGATCGCAGTGGAGTTCCTGAGTGACGATCGGTTCGAGTGGAGTGGAGTTGCTCACTGAGCTAGCTTTATGTATGCGTTATGGAGAGGGTGAATAGAGTTACCAGGTAGCTCGACCGTAAAGTAGCAATCAGGTTTTAATTAGTGGTGGTGTCAGATTACATAAATGAATGGATTTGAGGCTTACGATGGAATTAATTACTGCTTCCATTCGGATTATGAGAGTTAACGACATTGTGGTGTTTTATTGCTTACCTACTATGTATTCGGATGATTTTTTTAGGTTTGGGTTGTCGTACTTTGGGGTTGTCTCTCATAAACTAAATAAAATTTAAGAGAAAAGCATATCAACATATTCATAAGAGCAACCAAGCATAACATGTATCGAACTAAAGCATAAGTATACATTATCTCAGTAAAAATAACGCACTTACGTTTTTCACTCACAAAACCATTACGGTATGCGAGAAGCATTAGGAGTGGAAAGGTTGAGTATTTTCCTTTTAACTCCTTTATAATGTATGCTGCCAGTTGTGATCTCACAACTACTGGAGTTAATCGCCTCTTTCCTAGAGTTAATCGGAAAAATAAGGTATTGAGATTTGAACATTTTTCCAAAAATATAGATTTTGGATACGAAAACAGAAAATAATAATTTAACCCAGCACCAACAAAAATGGTTATTATTTCGTTAAAATCAGCATTTTCCAGATTTCTGCATACACAATTAATCTTCATAACTTTGATTTTTTTTTCTGTTCGGGAAATAACACCATTGCGACTAGTAATTTGATCTATTGTGTTATTTCCCGTTTCTTTAGTTTAGTGCATGTCGTATCACTCCATCACTATTGAGAAATGATGAAATATTCGATTTTTTTACAGTTGTCATTCTTGCAGTTATCGCAAGGAATCGATTCTAATTGAAAGGTTCCGCTGTTGAAACACCCTCCAAAGGCGCGCCACTTTGTCATTCAAAATTGGATTCCTTAGCAACAAAATTAAAGAACCCAATGCATCAGAACCCTAGTCTTAACCACTTCAAACTAGGGAACAACGAATAGAAGATTAGGAATCACAAAGATGAAGACTAACTATTTTTTTCCTTGTTTCAAAATCATCCTTGGTCCACACAACTAGAGGACTTACCACTATTAACAAGGCATAAAAAATAACAAGGACTAAGATGTGTTCCCTTGATTACTGAAAAATCGTGTTCCCCTTGTTTGAAGTAGTTAGGACTAGGAATCGGTGGTAGATCTTACATCCCGTAGCGTACCACGAAAAGGTGATCTACCCACGTTACGGGGCGGGGCGTTAACTTTGATTTACTAGCCACATCTGCTGCAAAGCAGGTTTTCCATTGCATACCTTTTGACATATACCGTAATGCATCGAAAAGAGAACGGTTTGTTAATCCAGACGCTTCATTTTTCAATACATATCACGCCTAAATTATAACATAATAAATATGTGTGATGATTCTTAACGATACTAAAAGACCATGATAGAATTTACGTGCTATTTTATTGTAGACACTTTCGCTCGGAATCCAGTTTGAGATTCCAACCCCGACTGACCTGCAGTTAGCCGTAGAGCGCTTTCATCAATCTGCAGACTTGGCTCGTACTGTCTTCAATTCTTTCCGGTATCTTCCGATCTCATTTTTCGGAACGTATGCCATCCACTTGGCTCCAAAAAATCGCAAATGTGATAAGATGCACCCCCGGATCAAGATGAGTTTTTGCAAATTTTGAATACATTTCAATACATTTTCGAGGATTTATCATGCAGCATTGCTAGTTCAGACGTTAACTAATCCTTGAAAAAGAAGTAAAACAGGTTTTTTAAATGCCAAAAATTATTTTTTCCCCGGGGTGCAGCTTACTCCATTTTACATTACATCTGGACGAATTTGAGCAATCTTTTCCGCAGATGTTGGGTGCTTCATTTTTAAAGCTTCTTTTAGAAGGACCTTTAGAATCTTTTTAAGAAGTTTCTTTTGGAAGCTTTTTCGCTTAGAAGCTTATTCTTTTAGAAGCAGTTTCAACTTTACAAGCCAATTTTTCCAAACTTGTGCTGTAAAGCAGCCGCAAAAAAAACTGCAGGTAAAGCTGTGTAGGAATTATTGGATAATCGGGAAAAGGTTAAATAAGCGCCTTTCAAGTTCACACACAACTAAACAGCAGAATGACATCTGTATAGAAGCGTTAATGGATATGCAATAAGAGCATATCCCAACCGTCCCAACAGCCATAAGCTAGGCTGACTACGTTCGCCAGATTTCCTTGATTTTGTATAACATTTGAATACAGCTTGAGGCTGTATAAGGGTCATTCCAACTCAAGTGGGTACACCACCTGTGGTCGATGTCACCGATTTGAGCCAAACTTGGCCAAAACGCTTATTCTGGCATTCTGAACAAACGCCTTTTTTGATTTTGCTCTAAAGTGCCTAGATCCCTCTCGGCTACAACCCTGGATTTTCGAGATTTAAAAAAAAAAATCAACTTTCAGAAGAGATTACTCCACAACCAAATAAGCTATTCTTGATATTAGAACGTCAATCTAAAGGTTTTTTAATGTTGATTCACAAAGGTGTACTCACATTTTGTTTTTGTTATAGTTACTACAATAAACAGAGTGATTACCGGTAGGTATCAAAATTGTCAAAAAATTGCCTATTTTTACCATGGGCGGGATTTCTTAACGCAGCTTTAAGATCAATGTAGATGGCATCCACTTGAAGTTTCTTGCATATATTTTCCATACAGAACGACGTAAAGCTGACGAGATTAGTTTCCATGGAGCGGCCAGGAAAGAAACCACCATGTTGACATGTACTTATGTAATGCTTGCAGGAAGCAAACAATCTCTCATTTATCAGCGACTCAAACAACTTAGATTCAACCCTAAAGGGCCACCCACATTAGATGCGTTTGCGTTGCGTTGACGTAAATTTGACAGTTAGACATTAGATTTAGCTGTCACTTTGCCGCAACGCGTCAGATCCGGATCTAATGTGGGTGGCCCTTAAGCGAGGTAATCCCACGGTAGTTTTCCACATTGCGTTTGCTTCCTTTCTTGAAAACAGGGAACATAGTAGAGCGTTTCCATAGTGCGGGAAATTTCTGTTGACGAAGTGACAGGTTGAAGAGCAAGGACAACGGAGCAGCTAAGATATCGGAGCATTTTTTTAGGACTGCAGATGGAATAACACTCGGACCTGGTGAAAATGATGATTTTGTTTTACTCATCACAGAGAGAACCATTTGTACATCTACGGCAAAAACATCCATGTTTACGACATCGGTTGGCACATCACGGACGGCTCGCTCAATTTCTGCTTGCGATGGGGAGTCATTCGAGAAGACGCTTAAGAAGTGCCTAGCAAATAGGCTGCATTTGTCCTCAGTTGTCAATGCTACGTCATTGCCGAGAAACATTTTTGACGGCAGTCCAGTTTCCTTCCTCTTCGTATTCACAAACGACCAGAATCCCTTGGGGTGGCATTGCAGATTATGTTGAGTACGCTCTTGTAAAGAAGCTTGTTGTAGTGGCGATAATCATTGCTGGCAATTGAAAAATTTCGCTTGGTAAGGGTACATCGTCGATGAGTGAGAGCACGGAGAGCTCTAGATCGCACTCGTTTCAGGTTGCGGAGAGTAGCGTTAGACCAAGGTGGTTTTCTTGGAGGTTGGCACTTCGGTACTGAAGCACAAACACAGTCGCGCAAAAGGCTATTATAGCGAGCGGCTGCTGTATCGATATCAAGGTCATTCAACACGTTCCAGTTGATCCGGGACTAGGAATGAATGCGCAAATGGAAATCGGTCTTCCGGAAATTGAGAAATTGAAATTCCGTCAAATTCTGTAGCATCCAGATGAAACTGCATTGTGGTGCAGTCATGTCGACGTTCAGGGGGAATACACACCGCTCCAATGAGGATGTTCCGCGAAGTGAGGCTGACCTTAACCCAAGCCGCTTCAATTGTAGTAAATAGTTCGTTGAAGATTACGCAGGAGGCGAATGCGTTGGAAACAGCGATGAGGACACCACCACCGCGAGTACGAATGCTGTTGGATGAATTACGGTCTAATCTGTAGACAGTAAAAGAGTCACCAAACAGTTGCACTGAATTGATCCTCCCATCGAGCCAAGTTTCCGTGAATACATAAACGTCATATTCCCCGTCAAGCGCAGCCAGATAAACATCGTCCAATTTAGTCATGAGCCTCCTGGTGTTCTGATAGTAGAATCGTAAACCGCTAGAGGGTTCGGTGCGAGCCGTGTCAATGGTAACTTGTCCATGATCCGAACGAGAGAACGGTGAACTATCAGGCAGCGAAAGATCACCTGGCGTAGAAAGGCTCGAAGTGGTGGCCATAAGCGAAGATGAGCTGAAACCAGTTGGCGGATCAACAGTTGAATTCACATGGACGAGTTCATACTTGCCGTAAGCGAGTGGTTGGAAGACCCCTTCACCAGGCCCGCACACAGGGCCGGGACGGCTGCAGGTCGCTGGCGGGAATGGCTCGACTGTGGCGGGGGGCTCGGGGGCTGCGTGCGTCCCAGTAAACAAACAGTTAAGTTGATTCATCATAATGGTGTAAGTCGTCATTCTTCGGCAGGACTAGATCAGTTGTCGAGGAGCAGACATATACAATGGCACTCTGGAAACCAAGAATTTTTCAGACAGAGCAGTTGTTGCTTGCTGATTATACTTGCTTACAGTTGGAGTTTGGAAGACCCCCTCAACTAACTCAAACGCAGGGCTGGGACGACTATTGAACGCTGGCAGCATAGGCTCGACTGCGATGATAGGATCAGGGGCTTCCACAAGGCTAGTTGCAAGTGTGCGTCCGAGTGTCGAGTTGAATAAATTAGGTTGTGCTTTTATCGGAAATGATCGGCTGTAGGCATAATACATTTCAGGAAGTGGATTTTTCGAAATAATGTCGTACTTGCCTGAGATAGGGTTCTGGAAGACCCCTTCATCAAATCCAAACACAGGACAGGGACGGCTGGAGGTCGCTGGCAGAAATAACTCGACTGTGATGGATGAATTAGGGGCTTCCATAACACATATGGCAGGCGTGCGTCCCGGTGTCCAACATGGGTCAATCAATATTCTTTTAAAAGCTAATTATTTTATAAACTTATTTTTTTTTAGAAGATTATTCTTTTAGAAGCTTATTATTATTGAAGTTTATCCTTTTGGAAGTTCATTCTTTTAGAAGCGTATTCTTTTCGAAGCTTATCATTTTAGAAGCTTATTATTTAAGAATCGTATTATTTTAAAAGCTTATTATTTTATGAGCTCATTCTTTTAGAAGCTTATTATTTTAGGAGCTTTTTTATAGAAGTGTATTCTTTAAAAATGTTAATCCTTTTAGAAGCTTATTCGTTTAGAAGCTTATTCTTAAAGAAGCTTATTCTTTCGGCAACTTGTTCTTTTTTTCCTTGATTTGTTTTCCGCCGATCTTGTTTTCCGTGCTTAGCACCAATGCTACCGACGTGCCAGGAAGGCAGCTCCCACACCTGGACCCTATCTATCGACCCATCAACTCATGACCCGGGACCAACGGCTTTACTTCCCTTCCAAAGAAAGGCGTGATCAGAGATGTTATGCCTCAGAACATCCCGGCGGCACCGACTGGGATTGAACCCAGGCCTGCTGGTGTGAGATAATCATGCTTACCACTACACCACCGGCGCCACTAACTTGTTCCTTTAGAAGCTTATTCTTTTGGAAGATTATGCCTTTAGAAGCATATTCTTTTTGAAACTTATCCATCTAGTAGTTTATTAATTTTGAAGCTTAGTCTTATAGCAGCTTATTCTTTTAGAAGCTTATTCTTTTAGAAACTTATTCTATTAGAAGCTAATTATTTTATAACCTTATACTTTTAGAAGATTATTCTTTTTGAAACTTATCCTTCTAGAAGCTTATTCATTTGGAAGCTTAGTGTTATAGCAGCTTATTCTTTTATAAGCTTATTCTTTTAAAATCGTTTTCTTTTAGAATCTTATGCTTTTAGAAGCTTATTCAAGTAACCATAGGCACGTTATTTCGCCTTTTTGGGTATATACGGGCCTCATCAGAGCTTGCAAACACTGGTATCGCCGTTGTTCAGCTGGATATAGCCAAAAAAAGGCGAAAGGCGAAGATTATTCCTTTAGAAGCTTATTCCTTTAGAAGCATATTCTAGACGCTTGACCGTCGCTTCGCTCCTCTGACTATAAAAAATGCGTGATAGTACATTAGACCTGTTTATTTTAACAGAAATGTGCGGAATGCACCGAGTTAACCGTGATTACTGTTCTTCATGTTAATTTGAACCTATGTGCAAATTTTCAGCAATTTATAAAATAACGAACATTTTGGATGGCTCGAGTGACACTTGTCATTGATAAAAAAAACACGTCTACTGAGGATTCATATTTCTAAAAAAAAATCATCTATCAATGAAACAGTCATCGGTCGTCATTGAAAAGCAATGCAACTATGTTCTGGCAATCTAATTGAAACTTCTATTGGCTTTGTTGTTTTGTGAATTTTAGCTGTAGCGGCCTGTTTTCTGATTTTAATCTCTCAAACTATGAAATCTACACGAAAACTATGTTTGAACGAAATTTCTAGAACAGTATAAGAAACAATATGCTGCAGACTAAACATTTTTATATCATATAGGTGGAAAGTTTGTAGAACAAATTCTTTAAAAATCTTCATTTTTTAAGATATCTTCGAGCATGAAACTTAGTGAAACTTCAATAAAATCACTTTATATAGTCAACCTTTGATCACAAAGTTGGTAAATAACACATTAAGCTTTGCTATGAAAGTTGTTACAGCAGTTTTCTTTGTTTCAGTCTCGAGATACAAGTATTATAAGCCGTAAATTACTTTAAAAACATAAAATTAACTTGAAGGACCTCTAAATCATCACCGATTTTGCTGAAAATTTGCATAGAATTTCATTTTAACACGACGAACAGTAATTACGGTTAACTCGGTGCATCCCGAACATTTCTGTTAAAATCAACAGGTCTACAGTAATATGAGTAGCTACGCAGCAACGGAGCACTTTTCCAAACAAATTTAAAAAAATATTGTTTAAAACATGATAAGCAGGGCTGGAAAGCACCTCAGAGCGTTAGCAAAGCAACTTTGTGCATGCATCTCACAACACTCGACAAAGAGTGTGTGGTTCTCCCATTTACTTCGCACACTCTTTTCCAACTAATCTGTGAGAAAGCGATCCACACAATGAGCGGTACACTCCGTGTGACGCAGGGAGTGAATATAATACAACAAGCGCTAATGGCTTCTTTGAATTCTTTGCAGACTTTGCTTAT
Source organism: Ochlerotatus camptorhynchus (assembly GCF_037179485.1). Lineage (NCBI taxonomy): Eukaryota > Metazoa > Arthropoda > Insecta > Diptera > Culicidae > Ochlerotatus > Ochlerotatus camptorhynchus. The sequence goes on from NW_027041148.1 coordinate 213,086, forward strand.
CACGACTGCATGCATAGGAGATGAAGAAGAGCATAACGAAGAAGAATTTTGTCTTTTTGCTGGGTTTCCCATTTGCAACCCTACACTGAGTGGCGCTCTTTGCGTCGGACCCGTCGGAGCGATGGCTACACATTGAGCTTTCGTTATTTCTGGGTGTGTGTCTGTCTTCTCTTCTCCGCTACTTCACACTTGCGCAGGGTGAAAGACAAGCAAACTTTGTGTTTGCTTGATTCTCACTATGTTTATTTCAGAAAATCAGTACATTGCGCACATTGAGGGATAAGATGACAGCCCTGATGATAAGTGATGTCTAATGCATAGATCATACCACTATCTGTTTGTGCGCAAACATGATTTTCTATGGATCAATTTCGTTAGTTTAAGTTTCATTGTTGTAAACGTTGGATGGATGTTTTAAAATATGTTTACGAATAATTCTTACAATTTCAATGTTTATTCTGTAGAAACTGAGCCGTACATTGTTTAATAATTGTGCTGTGGAATTTAATTTAACATGACATTTCAATCATTTAAATTTGTCGAACCTCTTAACGGAATCCCTTTATGAAGAGCTATTAGTGGGTTGGTTTATTTCCTTTAAATTTCGTTATAATTGCTTATCTTTTGATAGATACGCGTATGTCGTCTACTACTTGCAGACTTCATCAGTGCCAGTACTCAGTGCTGTTGAGTACTTGGCACTGATGAAGTCTGCAAGTAGTAGACGATATACGCATATCTGTCTAAAGATAAGTAATTATAATGGAATTTAAAGGAAATAAACAAACCCACTCAAAGCTCTGCATAACATTTCAATCATATTGATATTTTTTATGGCTAATTCACACTTTTTTAGTGATTTTTACTGGGGATTATGGATCAATCGGGTGATTTTCATTTTTTATAGGTCCTTTTATCAAAGCTATGTATGCCCTTTAAAACGTAGGGCTGCCTAGAGGGGTGCTTATTATTAACTGGTCCAGTAGGTGTAATTGTTTTTGAATCAGTGATGTTCGGTTCTCGATGTGTAAAGGAAATTCATGGAAAAACTTTACACATGTTAAAACCCACAAATCTGATGCCTCAGTTAGCAATTGGACATGATGAACTTGATTGACCGCCCGTAGTTGTTTCTCCGTTATTAATTTATTTACTTATTGCCGTAACCGTTTACACGAATGTGGCTGTTGGAAAATTATCAAACCCAAGTTTTATCCGTGGACCTATTGGTGAATTTAAGTAACGGTCGACCAGCAGATGGAAATGGTGTGAAAAATGATAATGACGTTTTGCTACCTGTCAAATCGTGTGGAATATTTTTTAGTACATCATCAGTCTTGTAATTGCAAATCTGAAAACTAGGTGTCGCATGGCCAGTTTCACATCTGCTTAAATTCATCAATAGAAAGTCTTGTGGATGCAACAAGGGTAATTTATTCTGCTCTCAAGATATTCCACTATGTGGTCGAATCCTAGGAAAACCATCAAAATTGTCAGAAATGCGTTGATGATAACGATATGTTATCGGTAAGATCGTTTTCGCAAAACTATCGACAACTCTTATGGTCTTAATGGTTGAGTGGCAAGTTTCTTTGCCTCTCATTCCAGTGGGTCTTGGCTGGGATCAATCCCAGCTGAAGTAGATGAAATTTTCTGAGGTCACGTCTATCTTCTGAAGGGAAGTAAAGCCTTTGCTCCCGGTACATGGGTTGAAGAGTTCGATATACAAAGTCCAGGTGGAGCCGCTTTCCTGGCTTTGGCGAGTGGCAGTTACTTTGCACGATATCGTGGTTTTGGTATTCTATCATTTTCAAATACTGGTCAAGAAATGTTCCATAAAAATTCAAAAGATAATGGTGACCATGCGGTCATAGAAATAATTTGATGAGTTAATTTCAATTGTACGTACAAATGCATTATTTAAATGCAGTTTGAACTTTCTCCTATAAACCTCAACCGAGTTTAATACTTGTAGGTATCATCAAAATTATTGATATTATTTGTGTTACAATTTGTCACCCGTTTGAACAAAGCATAAAAGTAAACACAATGAATAAAACGAATTATGGTGTGTTTGAATCGTTAATATAATCAAAATTTTGAATCACTTACCCTCTACCTGTCGAAAGTAAACAGAGCACCAAAAAAACATATTCGCCAAAAATATTCGTTCCTGCTTTTCACCCGATTCTCGCACGTCTTCTGAACGTAAACACAATTTCAATCAATTCCCTGTCCTCTCGTCCCTTCCACCTCCTCCAGTAAAGCAACAATGTGCGAATCAACCGAACTTGGTCGAAAACACAAACGGATTATAATATACCAATGCATCACACGCTCTATCTATCTATGCCATACATGTGCCTACCTCCTGTTGCTGCAACGCATGCCGACTTATTAATAATCCTCTCGGTCGCACTCCTCCTGTCCAATGTTGGTGTTATCATCGTCGCACGCCGTCACGGAGTAGGTAGGTGGGTAGCAAGGGAGGTCCAGGAGGGATGGGATGCACTTTTGTTTTTGCTCCATCCAGAAACGAACTCGGTTTTGATAAAGCGAAATCGACCGCTTCACTGGCAGACTCTTCTGTAGAGACGCTTCCCATATAGGCTATACCTACTCATGCCGTTTGTGTGACGAATGAAAAAATAAAAAAAAATAACAGAGGAAAGGAGAACTCCACTCCTCGCGCCTGACTCGCGAGTCAAATCGCGTAAATTAGAGGATTATGTAATTTTTGTTTTTGTGGCCAAGAATAAACCAGCCCCGACAAGTGCACCAACACCATTCATTCGGGGCTGGTACAGAATTGATAAGAAGCACTTAGCAGCAGCACCGGCCAGGTAACAGCGGTACTAATTGCGATTTCTTGTTTGTTTACAGTTTCGCCGTTTGTTGGAGCAAGGCAACCGGGACCTGACCGGATCGAACCGTTGCTCCAAGTGTTCGCCCGATTGCAGCGACTCCTGCAAGCTGCATCCGGTCCAGCAGGGTGAGGTATCGTCGACCGAACCCCCACTACCGGAACCGTCCGTCAACGGACACTCACCGGAAAAGTCGGCCTATTTCGAGGCGGTCAAGTACTACATCTCCAACGTCGGCTGGGTCCTTCTCGAGATCAACTCGGAGGGCGTCATCGAATGTGCCACCGACAACGTGCTGGACGTGCTGCACTACACCCGTACCGAGCTGCACGGACAGTCTATCTATTCGTACCTGCATACTGGTGATCATTCAAAGTTGAGTCCTATATTAAATAAGAATTCGTTTGAGCTAAACTGGGATCAAAATGAGGTACGTAACTTGACAGTTTAATTGCATTTCCAAGATCATAATTTCCACTTCTTGCAGTTTCTACAGCCACCAAAGCGAACGATCCGGACGAAGATTCGCTGGCTACTGAAGGCACCGGAGAGTGCCAACGATACAATCGAGCAGAAGCAGCAACGCCAGGAAAAGTACAAGGACCTGCTTATCATTTCCGCTCCCGTAAAGGATGATACCGACACCGAGTCGTCGTCGGTGCTTTGCCTAATCACACTACCAGAGGACGAACACCATCAGGGCCCTGCCATCGAGAGCCACACTATGCCACAGACGCTGGACGAGCAGCTGACGCTCAAGCTGGACATGACTGGCGCCGTCATCGGTAAGTACTCCTGAACCATCATAGATCATTGCTCGGTAACCATGTGCTCTCTTTCCGCAGACTTTGATGCAGCGACGCTGAGGAAACAATTCATGGGATATCTAACCAAAGAGACTGTACGGTCAATCCACGATCTCTGCCACTTCCAGGATCGGCCCCGGCTGAGCGAACACCTCCAGAATGTGATGAATGCAAACGGAGCCGCACAGGTTTCGTCGTACCGGTTGCGTCTGGGCGGACCGGACGTATACGTTCACGTCAAAGCCCAGACGAGATTATTCCGTAGCAACAAACCGAGCGAACCGGACTTTGTCATGGCCATTCACACGATCCTCAACGACAACGAGATCGCCATGGTGGAGAGTGGCTTGAACAACCCGTCGTCGTCTTCGTCGTCCGGTCTAGCGATGCCTAGTACTAGTAGTGGAGGAAGCGGTGGCAGTGCGACTAGTGGTAGTGGCAGCAGTAGTACGGCCCGTCAACTTCAGCAGATCACCCAAGGAGTTAGCAACATGGGCGGACCGCTAATGTCCAGTATATTAAACGGAGGTGGTGGGAACGGTGCAGGATCCGGGGGACCAGGTGGATCCAGTGGCCTCCCAGGAGCACTAGGATCAGTAGTTTCACCTAGAAGTAATATAAACTCCTTGGATGGTTCAGGCTTCTACCCATCGGAGTTTGATTTCGAATTTCCACATTCCACATACGAAATGGAGTCAGTCGGCGTCTCCTGGGACTCGAGGCCAGATTCACGAACCAGCGTAACACCGGTCAGCACTCCACGGCCTCCATCGGTGACGGCGTACAGTCCGGCCGCGGCTCCGATGTGCCCCTCGCCGCTGACTCCATACCATGCCAGCAGTGCCGGAGGGCAACCTTCTCCCTCGAACAACAACACCAACCAACAGGTTAACAACAACAATAACAACAACAGTATGACCAACAACAATGCTGGTCCATTCGGTGGCAACAGCTTCCAGTTTCCGTTCGATGACAAGGAGAAAATCCAAGAGCAAATTCTTCAACAGCAGCAGCAGCAACAGCAACTGCAACAGCAACAGGCACAGCAGCAACAGCAGCAGCAGCAACAACAACAGCAGCAGCAGGCCTCACACGACTCAGAGCGATTGCGTAATCTACTGACAACCAAACGACCTCACTCAAATGCCTCGTCCTCGTCTGGTATGGATATGGACCATGACCACCGGAATCCGAATCGGATCCTGAAGGTAGGTGTCTACCCTCTTTTTCGTGTGGTCCCAAGGTGAAGGGTGGCTCTGTGTGCTCTAATAACGCCAGTGCTTGTAACTAAAGTATTAGGTTATAGGTGTGTATGGGAAATGGGTCGGTTGGCATCCAGATCGTGACTCTGAACTTTGCGTTAGAGGAATGAGAGATTGCACTTCGCTTTCTGAAGGTGTACTCCGAAAGGATTCTGATCGAGCTAACGTGAATAGCACAAACTCTCGGTCCAAGAATTCTCAAACACTGGGAACTGTCGGAACGCATGAAAGTTCGGGAATTCTGAAAAAATTCGTGAAGAGCTCCTGATACTCTCGAGACTCTAATAACTTACGAAAATTTCGTAGATCTGCATATTTTTTTATCATTCCACTGACCTTGGAGATCCTGGATGTTCGAGCGCATTGTAAAATGGGATTCGAGGAAGTCAGAGAATACCGAGAGTTCCAATATTTACATGAGAAACGGGATCTCCTGATGCTCCTGCAGTTCTTGAAATTGTAAGATATCAGAACAGACATGAAGACAGCATTTCTGGTAGAACTGGGAATTCCAGAAATTCCTTGACTTCTAAGTGTTTCACGAGTCCCCAGAACAGCGGGAGCTCCAGGAATTCCATACTCCAAAGGGGGCAGCTCAACGAATTTGAAATATATGTAATTGTTTTTCAAGATCGTATTCTCAGAACTCAAAGAGATCCCAAATAACGAGAACTCCCGACCTGTGCCGGAAATCACGGAACTTTTGAACTACGTCAGGTTGCCTCAAAATTCCCGCAAGTTTTGTAGTTTCATAAATTCCCATAACTTCTAATCCTTTGTCAATCATTTGCAAATCCTATAACCCCAGGAATTTCTTTAACTTTTACTACTGGATGCGACCCAACGGACATTGAAAGTTTAATAAGATTGTATTCAGCTAAACAATGCTTCTTCAACAATAGCTTATTCAGCATTAAGTCAGCTCAAATTGTTTGTTGAGTAAGAGCTGTCCAACTTTTGAATCTCCAGAAACTCATGCAATTCTTGAAACTTTCGAAATCTTGGGAAATTTGAAATTTTGGTTATGTCAGTACTCTCAAAATCGATCACAAAGAATTTCCCGGAAATCCTGAATACTGGAACAAAGTACAAACCACTTTCGTATCTCCTGAAACACTCAAAGCTTCGGTACTACCAACATCGAGAGTACAATAAATCCACAAAATACTCAGATCTTCCGAAATTCCGACAGGTACTAAGAACTGCCTGGTCTCAATGATTTCCCGAAACTTCAGAATCTCTTGATACTCAGAAATGATTCTCAACTACGATATTAAATGGAACTGTAGCTGTCTCAGTATTTCCCAACTTATTTTCAGTACTTATGATACTCAAGATAGTCCATAAACTGCCAAAACTCGGAGTGCCAATGGAACACAATAAACAATCACAATCCGATACTATTGAAGCTCTTGGAGCTGCAAGAAATCTGGAAACTACCGGTACTACTGAAACAGAAAAAGCTCACAGAACTCTGGAAGAACTTCCCAAAAATGTGAGTGCTTATGGAACATGAATATCATTCGCAATTTATGCAGCTCCTTTAACCTCAAGGATTTTTAATACAGGGTACGAGTAACTTTATTTTCCAACTTTATTTAAGTAATTTTCAGTCGTGGGCTGGTTCATCACTGGTACGAAAAACTGTCTAAGCAATCGGAACTCCTAAATCTCTCAAAATTCCTGAAACATCCAGAATTTCGATAAATTCAAAACTATGGCTTTGCCGGTGCTCTCAAATTTCCCGGAAATCCACGACCAGCTGAAACTACTGAATGTACTAAGAACTGCATAAACTTTCGGATCTCCTAAAACTCTGTGAAGTCCGTACACATTCCAAAACTACAATCTCTCAGAACTACCGAAACTTCTCGAAACTAAGTTGATGGAATTTCAGGAGCTTCCGAAATTCATAAAATTTCTTGGAAACTTCAAAATCTCATGAAACTCCTTCAATTGTCGGAACTCTGAGAGCTCCAGAAGCTCAATTAACTGTTCAAAAACTATCGGTGCATTAAGAAATCATGAAACTGCAGTGAATCCGTAAAGTTCTAGTATTCCCAGAATTGCATCAGCTGACAGAACTTTTCGAAAATTGCCCGACAATTTGGGAGCTTGAGAGAACCTCGTAACTCGTAAAATTGCAGAATCTTACAGAACTCCTATTTTTTTTTCTTAATTCTTTGCAACTTGAAACCTCCAAAAACTTCAGCAAGTTTTGCTCTTAGATACTATGAACTGCCCACACATTCGAAACTCCACGAAATAAGGGCACTTCGTACTGATGGACGGTGGTAGAACTTTGTCAGCAGCGGTAGAACTCTACGGTAGCCGCCAAATGTATATTATTCTTAAGATCCGCAAGGTCATACTGCTTCAATAGTAACTCTCTGAAAATTCATGCAACATTGTGAAACTTCTGGAAATCATGAAACTCTCTGAGATGAAAGAACTCTGGAAGCTTTAGGAGCTCTAGTTTCCCTCCAAAAACTTCCGCTAGCATTTGAACTCTTAGTACTGCAGGAATCCAAGAAACTTGCAATTCTTCTGGAACTACAGCAGCTCATAAAATTTCCGAAAAGGTCAGAGCTTTCTGAACTCAAGCGCCTCTCCCAAATATTGAAATTCTATAAACTCCTAGTGCTAACGAAACCTTCAAAAGTCCTTGCAGCTGTTCCACGAGCTAGGAACTAGGAACTGCCTAAATTCTCGGAACTCCTGGAATTTAGGAATGTTGGTACTTCCGATGATCTAAGACCTACTGATACTCCAGGCCTGGGAAATGGTACGAGCTGTATAAACTTTGTGAACTCCAGAAATTATGATACTCTCTGAATTGTAAAACCTCTGAAAGCTTGGGAACTTCAGTTACACTCTGAAAACTTCTGGCACCTTTTAAAGTCCTTGAGCTGTAGGCATCCTTGAAGCTCGCAGTTCTGCCAGAACTGTATCAGCTTATAGAGGCATTCAAGAAATTCCCGAGAGTTTGTAGTACTTAAGCATCTCTTCTAACTCTATAAATTCTACCGATTATTGCTAGTGCTCCTAAAACCTTAAAAATTCCATGTAGCTCAAGGATCGCTAGGATTTTCTGTAAAACTCCTACAATTTAGAAATATCCAGGATCCAAGATCAACTGGCACTCTAGGATGTATCAAGATCTGCGTAAACCATCGGAGCTCCTAAAACTCTCAGATCTGTAAACTTATAAAACTTTCTTAAATTCGGTAATTGCTGGATCTTTCCAATGACTTTTCTAAACTTTTATAACTCAACACATCCTGAAGCTGTCGGAACTCCAGGAACTTTAGTAGCTCTCCAAAAACTCCTAGAGCTAGAGTAAGGCAAGACATTCCCAACTGCTTTGTACCTGCTGTAACTCATAAAGCTCTGCTAGAAGCAAAAATCCAAGACCAACTGAACTCCGTGAAATCCTACGAACTGCATGAGCTATGGGAACTACACAAACTCACAGAAATTCCCAACAACTTTTTGGAACATTTGTGAATTATGAATCGCTGAATTGTAAGATCTCTGAGAGCTTTAGGAACTCAAGTTACGCTCCAAAAACTTCCGGCATATTTTGAACTCCTAGAGCTGCTAGAATCCAAGAAGTTCGCAACACTTCCGGGACTATAGCAGCATTTAGAAGTCTTCAAGAATTTCACGAGCTTGGATGGATCCTAAGCATCTATCTCAACTCTTCAAATTCTATGAATTTCTAGTGCTTTTCAAAGGTTTTCAACATTCGCTGGAACTCCTGAAAATTTAGGAATGTCGATACACCCAAGAGTCCTAGATCTACTGAATCTCCGCCATGTACAAAGAACTCCGAAAACTCCCACAACTACATTAGCTCTCAGAATGTCTGAAACTTCCGGATCATTCGAAACTCTAAAAAATGTCTTGATCTTTCCAAATACTTCATGATTATTCTAAAAATGAATAACTCCTGAACTGTTCCAGGAGCTCTAGTAACTCTCCAAACACTCCCAGTACTATTTGAACTCCTAGAACTGAAGGAATACAAGCAATTCCCAATGCTGCCGAAACTGCAGCAGCTCATAAAATTCTTCAAGACATGAAAATTTTAGAGTTTATCAAACTTAACGAGCTCTCGTAGCTCAGGAAATTCCCGAAATTCCCTGAGCTCCTATAATTTTCGTAATTCTTGCAGCCCGTGGAACGCCCAGGAACTAATGCATTTTTTACTGCTAAACCCTAGGAACTGTATGATCGAAATTTCCAGAACTTTCGTAACTTTTGTCTTAGGAGCCTCTGAATTCTCAATCTGTTTTTAGAGTTCCCGACGCAAGAAGCTGTCGGACGTTTAAGCAAGTCTGAAATTTAACAAAATTTTCCCAAAATGTTTGAGAGGAGTTCCATAAACTTCCTGTAATTTTAGAACTATAGCAATATAAAGAACATTTTTTCCGGGTTTTTTTTATAATATTTGAAATTTAAATTTTTCGGAGCTAACGAAACTCCTAACATAATTCTTCAGATATTGCAGTATTCCGGATTATTGCAAACTCCAAAAAAATACGCAGTTTACGAAATTTCGCTAGCGGACTGCCGGACTTTAAGAATTAGTGTGTTCAAAGGATTTCGCCATTTCCTGGAGTTCCCGATGTTTTTAAAATGTGGGAAGTTCCCGGAATTCTGGAAGCGTCTAAATTAATATGGAATCCTCAGAGTACCACGAACTCTGGGAGTTCATGAGATTCCGAGAAATCGAAGCTTTTTCCGGAGAAATTATACTGCTGAAATTGAAAACGTTTCGTGTGGTTTCGAAAGTTTTGGAAGTCCTGGAAATTTCTGAAGTTCATGGAGATTTCTTGAATCCCGAGAATTCTTGATGTTCATGGATTTCTGGTTTTCAAAGAGGTCTGGATAATCTGCGGCGGAAACGGAAAAAGGTCAATAGCTTAATCTTTTTTCTTTGAATTTGGATGGATTTTTTAGCATCTGAAGCCGTGTTTGGTAACACTGTTTACCTTAAGATACTTTAAAATTCAACTCGTTTTGTTCTTCTGAAGAACCGATTTTTTTGGATGTCTACATACCACGTCGACAGTTTAGAGAGCCCCCTCTCTTGTTATTAATTTGCACTGATTTCGTGAGGGGAAAAACCTCTCGAACCTTGAAAACGCCACGCTCAAATGCGATCCCGACCGACCCAGGCCATCATCTTATGGAATCTAAGCTCTAGTTCTATCCCTACTCTTCTTCAGCCGATATTTCCATCAAAATTCAATCACTGCCGACTCCCGTAGCATAATTATCCTTCCATCATCCGCACAAATCACAGTCTGTCCTTCCTATGCGCGACTTCAAACCCAAAAAAAATCGTGCACCGTTCGATTACCTGTACCGCACTCCATTCCCAAAAAAACAACTTCTGTATACTTGTAGGGCTTGCTAAATTCCGAAGAAGATAAGGATAGTAATGGAAATAAATTAAGTACCGCAACTCTTTCGCAACGTTTACCTCAGTCAGTTAGAGCCCAGAGTCAGTCGCAGGGTGGTGGCTTGGGGGGCATCCGTCCGCCAGGCAATGAAATCAAGTCTGGTAGCAATAATATGCTATTGCAGGTAGGCTGTCTCTCTAGCTCTCCTTTCTTCTCCTTCTCCTCCTCTGACTGCCAGGCATGTCAACGCAAAGAAAAAGCCGCTGCCTAACGAATCACTTAAGAACCAGAACCTAGCAGTGCCGTGCGGTGCTTTGACATGTCTAAACGGTCTATTTCTATCCATGTTTGCACATAGAACCGATTCCTTCCTCACAACTATTTTGAATATTTTATTTTATTCCACGCAGATTTTGACTCTCTGTGAGCTCCCACTTTGAAAGTTTGCTTGAATTGTTTCTGATTTAGCACATATATCTTTTGATAGAACATTTGTTACCTGCATTATAATTACCAACCATGCTTCTTGTAACTGACTGAGTGACGGAAAAGGAGATGTTCAATTCCAATCGGTCTCTAACTGAAAACCCTCATTTTCTTCTCCGTAGCTGCTCAACGAGAAAAGCGATGACGATGATGCGGAGACGCGGAACCGGTCGAGTGAACTGCTGAGGCAGCTGCAGAAGGTCAAAGTACGACTCGCCGATCTCTGATATTTGATGATTTTTGTACACATTACTAACCAATCTGTCCCCCATTGCAGGATGAACCCAAGGAGCACCCGGTCCAGCCTAGCAACGAGGAACTAATGCAGATGCTCCGATTCCAGGGTAATGACCGCAAGCGACCTTCTAACGAGCCGGACGAAGGAGCCCCGGCGAAACGTCCCGATGACAAACCGTCCAAGCTACGCGAGAAGAACAAAATGTTGGCCTCGTTGTTGGCCAATCCGGCCAAAGCACCGACCCAGATGCTGCCCAGTCATATGCCACTGCGCATCATACCCGACATACCCACCTCCAATGTGACACGCCAGTTGGTTAACGTATCCAGCTCGACCGCTCCGAATCAGACCATCAACAATAACAACCTTACAACCAGCAACAATAATCTGAAGCATATACAACAGATGAACCATCTGCGGATGCAGCAGATGCGCAAATCCGCAATGCCTTCACAATCGCAACAGCCACCTACTTCATCCGATATCTACCTCAACCACCAGCACCTGCAGCAGCAGCAACAGGCCCTGCTCCAACAACAGCTGATTGCCGCCCAGCAGCGACAGCAGAACTTCTCTCCGGCTATCCAGGACTCGGGCATCGGCTCGGTCGGTAGCGGTCCGTTCGCAACGCCATCGTCGGCCACTTCGACCACCAGCCATGCCACGCCCGAGTGGGACCCGGAACTGAACGAAATACTTAACCACGTTATCGATATTGCACCCGACGGTAACTTTACCGATAGCGAACTCAATAGTTTCTTAGGTTCGATCGAGTCATCGGCATCGAACACTCCAGCCCAATCCAGCCAGCAAGATATGCAGGAAAAGCTGGCCATCAATGCAATTCAGAAGTCTCTGATGCAGATTGAAAACGTCACCTCACCCATGCAGTACAGTGGAAGTCCTCCGGCATATCCGATACACGGGATGGGTTCGGTTGGTTCACCAGGTCAAATGTCGCAACAAACCCCGGGCACTCCCACTACGCCAAATCCCAACTTCACGCCACCTCCAGTCTACCAGTCACCACGAATGCGGATGTCCGGCCCTGGTGGACCGGGCGTTGGTCAGCTTGGAAATGGTGCTCCGAGTCCGGCCGCCTTAACTTTGCAAAAACTGCAACAGCGCGAACGGATACTTCAGGAACAACACCGACAACGATTGCTCCAACAGCAGAAGCAGCAGCAGATGGTCGTACCGGTGAATGCCACAGCTAATGCCGATCTGAACCGTAAGTAACCCCCGCAGAGTTCCGTATTTTCTATTGTCGTAGAATGTTAGGCCCCGTAGCAAATCCCCATGTTTGAACAAACCCCTCGTTACTAATTTCCAGTGGGATTAACTCCAGGTATGCAGAACATCGAATCGCTGCTAAACAACACCGTCGCTCCGAACGTATCGTTAACGCGAGCCAACAGCGTTGTGCCCGACTCGCAACTTAGTCCCGGTTTCTCACCTAGCCAACTGATGCAACAACAGCTGAGTCCCAGTCAGCGAACGCAACTTAGTCCCCAGCAGACAGGTACGTTCCCCTCCACCACCCGCTCGAATAACCGTAAACTCCATCAAACCACATTCAACCAAGCAGGATTCCAAGGCAATCCCTTCAACAATAATCCGGGTCATCGGATGTCACCTCAACAGCAGCAGCAGCTGGTCGCTGCCGGGTTCCAGCAAGGTATTCCTGGCAGCCAACAGCTTTCCCCTCGCCAACCTCCGTTCAGTAGTGCACAACAAGTTCCACAACAACAGCAGCAACAACAGCAACAGCAGTGGCAGCAAAGTGCCAATGCCCGCCTATCCATACAACAGCAGAACCCGATGCTCAATGCTCAACTATCGGTAGGTCTCTTTGCGGTTTTTTCAATCACAATCTTCAGCAGGGGAGTTTAACACTGTTCCTTCTATTTCAGACGGTACCTGTACCCAATCGACAATTCGTAGCACCGCAGCGACAACGATCGCTCAACTCGCCCGGAACTCCAAGGCAGGGTTCGTTCGCCGGAACGGTGGATGTCAGTGGTTTCCCCGGACCACCAAGTCCCTCGCAGTCCAATACCGGCCCCGTACCCAACTACGGTAATCCTGTCTTTGCCAGTCAGCAAATGAGGCTCCAAAGACAGGGCAGCGTTCCTCCTCAGGCTACCCAGCATCTACCGGGTAAGTTTCTCTTCTCCTCTAATACGACCAAAAGCGCGCTATCTTCCTTCGAACAGCTATTTAATACGAATGCTTCCGATCACGCTTCACGGGAATGATGTAAAATCTGAGCTGTAATCTAGCGTAAGCGAATGAGCGGGAGGGTTCCTTGAACGATCAAAAATTGGCCAAAATTTCCAAATTTCCTACACACCTCAAGCTCCTTGCACTTGCATTTCAAGATCAGCAAATTTCTTCAATCATAACTGTGTAAAAGAACGAACTGGGTGCGCGTTTAGCAACATTGCAAAAACATTACCATTCAGAAAGACACGCGGGGGAAACATTAGTCAAGACAAACAACAGGTCTAAACCGAGCTGTTTCCCGCAGGATCGCCACGTCCCTCGTACGGAGGACATGGACCCGGTGGTCCGGATACTAGTGGCTATGGGATGATGTTCAACAATGCCGCAATGCAGCAGCACACGGCGGGCTCACCAGGCGATTACTTCAATCGCAGTCAAGCTGGTAAGCAGCACCCACCCAACCAAATCTCTAAAAACACCCACACACACACATACACATATCAACCCGCCCCCCGCACGCACACATTTCAATGTTGAACATATACACATAAACATACATACCGAGCGCCCTCAGTGTACCTCAGTTCATTTTCGTCTCTTCCGTTTCGCCGCCGCACCCACTCTCATCAATATGCAAATTCCATTTATAAAAATCAAATGCAATCGTCTTATTGCTACTCATCCGTTTTATACATGTGCTGTACTTTCTGTCTTGTTGTCGTTGTGTGTTGTCGTGATTTTTCGTGTTTCGAAATTTCAGAAACCTTTGGAGCAATTCGATCAATTTGGCCGTTTCAACTACCAACACTATACCTTCTATCCTGTTCTGTTCATTCTGCTGGGGAAAATCAAAAATAAATACATGCCGGAAAACAAAGAACTAACAACTGTGCATTGTCATCCACCATACCATTCCTGTGTACATACATACTAACGTCACCCGATTCGGCACTGGTTTGGTCACCTTAAAATTGAGCACCTTTCTCATGTCTGATCCAACCCTCATCCGTCTTTACATCTAAGTAAGCGTGTAATCTAACCCAACCCACCATCCGCTGTAAATAAACTCCGCTGTAAACAAACGCTCTCTTTCTCTCTGTCGGGCGACGCTCGTGCTCCTTCGATCATGGATCTGCTGCGAGAAAGAGATGCCTGTGAGAGATAGAGAGAATCAGAAGCAAAACCCGGTCGTTTACTCTTCTTGCAGGTGCCAACAACGGTGGGCTGGTCACATCCGAACACGTCCGACAAGAGTTGAGGGCAGTAGTCTCGGTTAGGGCACAGAATGCAGCAAGTGGCGGTGTTGGTGGAGCGGGCGGCCTACGAACACCGCAAAGTCCGATTGGAATGTCGCCCATGGGAGCCGGTGGAGGAGGAGTAGGAGGAGGAGCAGGCGGTACCAACGCTGGCGGCGGAGGTGGTGTTATGGCAGGAATGGGAGGGTCCAACAGTGGAAATGCCGGAGGCGTCGTTGGCAGTCCGAGTCATGGCGGAATGGGACCGAGTAGTAACGGTTCCGTACTCAGTCCCGGCATGGGCGGTATCACAGGGAATCTAGTTAGTAGTGGTGGTGGTGGTGGTGGAAGTGGAACGGGATCAGGAACAGGAGTAGGAGGAAATGGTTCTGGCAACGGGGACGGTATGCAGACATCACAGTTACCAGGTACGTCATCGTTACTCAACACACCAGGCGACATGGATCCGTCAATGCTATTCAACTTTCACCTCGCGCCGAAAGGTTAGTGTGTTCGTTTAGTCTCCGATCAAGACCAAGAATCTTCCCGTCATACACTGAAAAAATAAATATTTACACCCACCCTTCTATGTCAAGCACCGCGCCCAACTGCTATAACAAATGAATCTCTAACTCTCTAACGAAAGAGCAAACTAAGCCGAAAATTCGGCACTGCACCCACCCACAGCCCCACAAAAACTACACCCACTAACCTAATTCATCCCTAATCTGGTGTTCTCTTTCTCTCTCTCTCTATTTAATATCTCTCTCTTTCTGTATCTTCTCTATTGTGCTTCCTTTCACTGCGAACTCCCGATGTCCCGTAAACAAACTTATTCGCGAATCAAATCGAAAATACTCGCCAGAAATCGGTGCATCGATTTTAGATAGTAAATTGCTAACCGCTAGCGAATGGCCATCGGGAACCGACGAAAATGTCAACCCTGTCAAAAGGGTAAGAGATTGGACGATTGGTGGTTAGAAGTTGAAAATATTCATACCCTGTTGGACACGAGAAAATAAAACGAAAAAAAAAATGGTTAACTAGTTTCCGCTGATGATGTATTTGTCGTAAATTTCATGGATTTGTCATCATTTGGTTTTCATTGTTTTTTAATTTCGACCCATTATCATTGACCTTCACTTGTCATTGGCTATATTTTTGTCTCAAATTGATGCAGATCTTTCGAGTTGGCCTAGATTTTTTTTAAATGTGATTGATCACTTTTCGGCCAAGTAGTATTTAACTAAATCCGATACATATTCGACGTTGTTCTAGGTTGTCCAAATCGTCATAAACATCATGTCACAGGATCTTCAAGCCTAGCCTGAATTATTAAAAAAAAATTAACGACGATCATTTACGTACCACTTTCGTGGATGAAATACGTTCAAGTTTTAAGTTCTGTAACTGTGGACTTATTTCCTAGAGCCTGAGCTTTTTCATTTTAGCCATAAAGTGTCTTTAGAAGATTTGTTTGTATTAATTTTAGGGTGGGGCGAATTTACAACCCTCTGTTCCCCTTTGCTCTATCAATGCGTATTATGGTCTTCAACAACTGTGCAAAATTTGAACGGATTTGGTTATAATCTATTAATAATCTTAATATTTCGATATCGTTCTTGCACAATATCCTGAAACTTGACCTGAGATTTCAAACTTCCAAGAAATGGAATGTTCATGAAGTTTCAGAGACTTCGCCGAAAATAAGGCTCTAAATAGCAATTCTTCTAAAAACTGTACTCGAAAAAATTAACAACAAAAATTCACCTTGACCTTCACCACCTTGGACTTAACCAAAGACAACAAATCAAGAAGACTGGCAACTCTTCCATTTTCTCATACGAACGCTATGAGACAGGTAAATGCTTCGAACGAATTTGATAGCAAAGATTACATCCTGAGAAGAAGGGTTTGTGTATTTGCTCATTTTTCTATGCGTTGCTTCCACCTTCACTCAAGCGCAGCGCCATTGTATCTGTCGCTTGGATTCTGGAAAAGTTGCCAGTCTTCTTGATTTGTTGTCTTCGACTTAACGCTACCCATCAAATCCTGTGCAACATTTGCGGCATCTATCTTACCAAGGGGTAGGTCACTCCGCACACCAATCTTGGGTCATCTTTTTTGTCAGTGTGCCACAAGTGTGCACCAGGTGTGCTGATTGCGCCGGTCATAGAGCAAGTTGCGATTGTTTGTAAAATTCCTATCCCGGTAACCCGATATTTCTGACACCTTGAATGTTTTGGTTTGAAATCGCAAGGATAAATCGGATTAAGGATGACGTGGGGAGTGGCGGGTATGCTAAATTTTGGTGTTTTGTATTTCATAAAAGTACTGTGTTTTTGTGTTTTATAATGCCCTCAAAGGCAGACCATCGGAATGCATCGGTCTATCAGCGGCCGAAAAGAGTTGGAACCGGTGGGGAGCATTGTTGGAGACCGACTATAGAGGACGATGAATAGACTTCTTTAGTTTGTTTTGTGTGAGCATTATTTGAATTAAGGGTACTAATGGGGTCTGATTAACTGCCTCTTTCTCTTGAGCCCACTCTAGAACCTATATTTCGTATTTAGATCTAAAAGTGAACTGCTAGTCTGAGTTCCTCTGGTATATTCAATAAGAGGATGTTCCCGAATATACAGTCAAACTGCACTTAATGTTGTGAACAACTTCAATGACAGTTGTCCAGCAGTGCTCCTATTTTATTTACAACAATCCTACGAGATTGTGCCGAAGGTGTGCCTGTGGATGTACTCAAGCTGTAGCGAATCTCATTTCGGCACAATGTGCTGAGTGACTTACCCCTTGTATCTTACACACTTATCCACCTGGGTATTGCGAATGCTGTCTATTTAATTTTTCAAGTTAGCAAGAAAACATCTTGAAAATCTTTCGAAGCTTCAAATTGTTTTGCTGAAACAGCTCACGAAATCGTATATACATGCTGTCAAATGAACTCTTGGCTCCTCCTTCTCTGCTCCACCAATAACGTATACACGCAAACCAAAAATCTATTACAATGAATGTTAGTTCCGTTTCCTATCATCCTCTGTTCATGAACATCGCAACGAATGTTAGCAATTGACCATGCAGGCGATGTAATGGTTTTTTGTCTTTATTATTTCGTGTTCTATCTACGCTTTGGACTATACCAGTAAGCTTGTAGAACGACGTACATTGTAGAACATTGTAAAACGACACACACACTTGCCTCGAAACGACACACACACTTGCCTCGAAGCATACGAAGTCGAGTATGCGAGAAAATGAGCGCTTCATGTTTGCTTTTAGGCAATCCATATTTAGAAACATGGAGAGAGCAGTGGAGAAAGCACAGGTCTGATAATCGCAACGTTCGTGGTTCGAACCCAGTCGGCAATCTGTTTCCTATTTTTTCGGCATAACTAATTTACCTCACTAATACAGCTACAGCTACAGCTACAAAGCAAGACCATGCTGGAGGTGGCTGGGTTCAATTCCCGGTCCGGTCTAGGAATTTTTCGGGTTGGAAAATTTCTCGACTTCCCTGGGCATAGAAGTATGATTGGACTTGCCACACAATTATACCAATGCAAAAATGGTACAGGCATCGAAAGCTTTCAATTAATAACTGTGGAAGTGCATCTAGATCATTAAGTTGAGAGCACGCAATAAGCTAATATGCGATATGCAATAAGCTTGAAATGCGAAGAAGAAGAAGAAGAAGAAGACAGATCGCCTGCCTCACTAAATACTTCTTGGCAAATGTGTCGACGTTCTTCTTCCGGAACTTCTCCAGAACATCCAGGCGGGACTTGCCGACGAATAACTCATGGCCGGGGATCTGCTTGGCGTCCGGTTTAATGTGCGTCTCGTCGTCAATTACGATGCATTTCGGTTGAACCAATCACTCGTGGTGCGGAATTTGGCCACCGTATTCTGTGGACGAACCAGACGGAAGAATTGACCTTCTTGGCCACGTCCCGAATCGAAAGGTTCGGATTGCGCTTGAAGTAATCCCTCACCTTCCTTGCGTTCACGCCGCTGGGTCGTCTGGATCTCCTTGAACGATTGTGCCACACGGGACACGGTTGAATTGTCGATTCCAAACTGTTTCGCGATCCACCCGTGGGAATGGCCTGAATTTTCCACGACCGCTCCCATAATGTTTTGCCGAGGCACTTCTAGCTTGAAGGCCATCTCGATAACCACTTGACAGATTGTGACGAGAATTTCCACATGTAAACATTACACTCTAAACTAGATTTACTCAAAATTTCATCAATTTTTACCCTTGCAAACATAACATGCAAGTTATACACAAAAGCAAGTGTTGCATTTTTTTCGAGTTTAGTTCAATTCATCTAATTATCTTTAAAAATATCCAGATATCTACGAATACCTCCATAAAAAAGCCTGAAATTTTCACAAAATATCTTCAAATACTTGAAACGACTTTTGAAAATTGTGGAACCTTTAGATTTCTAAAGGTTATTTCTGGGAGATTTCTAAAATGGTTCAATTTATCTAAATCGAGTATTAGTACAAGACACTGAAGAAGTCTGCACATTGTAGACGAAATACGCGTATCTGTCAAGGATAAGCAAATTAAGTAGTGGAATTAAATGGAAAATACTAATCCTTCTCTCTCTCATTATATCAATTTATCTAATTATCTGGATTTCACGCGGTTTTTTACACGGTTTTTTTACGCGGATCTCGGAATTTACGCGGTTTTTATACGCGGATTCCGGAATTCACGCGTTTTTTTTACCCGCGTAAAAAGCGACTCCAGTGTACTTGCGAAACAACTTGTTAAGGATCAATTTGGTTTAAAAAATATTTTATTTACCATGTGTAAATGTGGATGATTTCTAAAATAGTTGAAGCTATAGTTCAATTGATCTAATTATCTTTAAAAATATTTCGAATTTTTAAAATAGTTCAATTTATCTAAGTATCTGTCACACTTGAATGAATTAATCATATCATCCAGCCACAGAGATGGCGCTGTTCCGCTGGTAGAAGTTGATAGAAATCCCTGTATAGAAATTGAAAAAAAAAGTGGGAATAATTCGCCTTCGGTGCATATTCAGGTAAAAAAAAGGGAACGGCAAACTAAACTAGGGACTTTTTCGTTTAGTTTTTCCAGGAAATTAAAATTAATCAATCTACAATTAAATCAAAATAATTTTTCCCCATACAGTTTTACTTGCTTTACTACCAGTCCTCAGAGACTCAAAAAATTCAAATTTTAGAGAGAAAAACCTCAATCTCTCAACATGCCATGTATTTTGATGACACTCGATTTGTGATTTCCCTTTCACAGATTACAAAATAGAGTACCTAATACTACAAAACATGTCTAGTACCTCTATATATGTATGCATTTATATTAACATTCGAAGTCCCTCCTTTTTACATATTCTGAACAAAAGATACTTTAAGCCCCGCCCCATTCATAAAAATCGGCTGGAAATTCTGTAAGGGGTGAGCTATTTTATATCTAGATAGAGCTAGAATTAGGGCGCAACAGCCTTTGTAAACAATGAATTCTCTCGTTGATTTCTAGGAATTCACGGCACGCCAACACAAACCAACATATCCATCGTGTAGGAGAAGTCTTCCTCTACTCGATGGTGATGTCGTTTTTCCAGGGAGAGCCATGACTTTCGAGGAATCATCGAGAGAAGTCATTGATTACAAAAGCTTTACGCCCTAATTCTAGCTCTATCTAGATATGGAGGTACCAGCCATGTTTTGCACTGTACTGTCTTCTGTGAACAATTAACGTAAAACAGATGATGCGTAGTCTCAGATAGATGTCATTGCAAACAACAGCACCCACATGAATTGCCGGCGAAAAAGTGACGTCATTTGACATTGGGCGGATGAGTAACTTGTAATACTCCGATCTACAACAGGTGGTTTCCTGTACATTCAACAATACTTTATTCTCTTCAAGGCACGAACATCCAACACTCCGTTCCTCGTGTCCTCTGTCCTTTTTCCCTTTTTCCTTCTCTGATAGAACAGAAAACCCTACATCCCTACTTTTCCTTAAATTGAAACAAACAATATTATGTTCTTAATAAGTTACATAATCTTTCAGTCGACTGGATTCAACTCTAGCTCTCTTAGACACTACGGTTGTGCTGTCCTCATGGTGTAGTGTTGTCGGTAGACCCACTGATTCTTCCTGACGGTCCAATGTATCTGACGACTGACGATACTTGTCGATGACAAGAACCACTCGTATTCTCATTCGACTGACTCTCCTGCATCGATTTCCTTGGTAATGACTCCAAATGATTAAAATTTCTTTAATAGTTGATGCTGTTGTTATTTCATCCATTTCTACGACTTCCATAAATCTGCTATAGTAATCAATACACACTAGCAAATTTTCGCCATCCGGAAGTGGACCTAGAAAGTCTACCACGATTTGTTCCCAAGGCCGTGATGGGAATCCTTTTCTGATCATTGGCTCTGGTTGGCTGGGAGCAGCAACTAACATACAGCCACGGCATTCTTTTACATACTTTTCGTCGTACTGGTCCATTTTGGCCACCACACATTTGTACGCAAATGGCTCTTCATAATCCGAATACCCGGATGCACCTCGTGTGCTATCTGCAACACTTGTTGCCGAAGACTCTCAGGAATTACAATTCGGTCTACTCTTAGTAACACGTCATCTAGACGGCAAAGCTCAGTTAAAATCGTTTTGAATGGCAGCGGCATGTCTTCTTCTGTCCCGAAGTCTAGAGCTTCAATTATCTGTTGTATTTCTGCGTCTTCTCTACTAGCGCGCCGAATTTCTTCCCACTTCAAAGCCATTGTTGTTGCTGAAGAGGATACGATTTCTTTCACAGTCAACTCTTCCGCTTCCTCAAATGGTTGAGGAATCAGTGTGGAAAGACGAGACAGAACATCAGCTATGTTAGATTGTCCTGAAATGTGTACAATCTTGTACTGGAAACATTGAAGCCTCAGTACCCATCGTTTGATACGAACACACGGTCGAGATGTTGGTGCAAATAAGAAAGTCAATGCTTTACAGTCCGTCAGAAGGTTGAATTCACGACCGATCAGACCTTTTCAGTTTGGCAATATCTTCTTTTGGTATCCGTGAATTAGTACTGCTCCCAAAGCAAACGGACTCGCATCTGCCAAAACCGACGTTTCATCTTCCAGTTTGTAAAACCCGAGGCTTCCAGCATTCGCTATGCTGGCTTTGACTACACGAAATGCTGACTCCTCCGGTTCATCCACCTCGTCCACCGTCGCTAAGTTAGGAGTGAACTTTCCCATGTAATAAGCGAGTCTCAGGAAACTACGAACGTCGCTTTTGTTAGCCGGTTGACGGAAGGCACAGCATTTCGTTTTTCATCAGATGGCCTTATGCCATCAGAATTAATTTTATATCCAAGAAAATCAAATTCCGTGACGCGTGTCTTGTATTTATCCCAATTAAGGACTACTCATCGGTCTTTAATTTGTCTCAATACCTCATTAAATCATTTATCGTGTTCATCCAATGTCTTGCCTTCAACTCCTACATCGTCAATGTACCAGTATGCACCCTCGAAATCCACCAGAATCTCGTCCATGGTACGCTGAAAAATTTCTGGCGCAGATACCAGACCGAACGGGAGGCGTTTGAACCGATGAAGGCCACGATGAGTGATAAAGACTGTGTCATCTCGAGATTCTTCCTCCAGTTCCAGCTGGAAGAAGGCGTTCTTCACATCGAGAATCCTCCACACGTTTCCTTTCCCAATCTTAGTGAGCACATCGTCAATCACAGGCATCGGGTGACGATCACGGATTACCGCTTGATTAACTCGTCTGAGATCCACACACAATCGAATTTGACTGTTGGCTTTGTTTGCTACTACAAGCGGAGAAACCCATGATACCGGTCCACGTTTTACTTCGATTATATCCATTGCCAACAGCTCATCTAACTTTTCGTTTACAGCACTCTCGAGAGGAATCGGTACCCATCGTAACGGCTGGTAAGCAGGAGTCACAGTTGGGTCGATCGGAATGCGAACTTGAATACCAGCTATCTTGGAAAACGGTACCAGCTTCCAATCCTTGTTAACTTGATTAATCTCCAAGCCTATTTTGAGAATTCCAAGGTGCTTGGAGGTGGAATCCCCCAGCAGGTTTCTCTGTCCTTCTTCGGTCACAATAAATTCTGCCTCTGTCGAACGATTAACGATTTCCACTGAAGCTTCGAATGTCCCCACGATACGCAAAGGCTCATTACATCCATACGCTGTGAGAACTTTGTTGCTGCTTTTTGTGCAATTTGACAAGATTACTTGCTGTGTTTTAAGCATCTCCCATGTGTTCACTGTGATAAGATTTACTTCAGAGCCAGAATCAATAAACACTTCTGTCGAAATTCCTCCTATCTTACATTCGAAGGAACTTGTATCATTTCCTGTATAGAAGGTGTAATACACTTTCTTTTCCGTATTGCAGGACGAAACCGGAAGTTCCGGTGTAGCATCGTTATCTTCGACCGAATGCACTTTTCTCGTATACAGCATCAGATGGCCTTTTCCGACAGACTTTCTCGAAGTGTCCTGATTTCTGGCATCTTCGGCAAGTTTTGCCTCTCGCCGGGCAGTATAGAGTCTTTGACATGTGACCTTATTGACCACAGGCAAACCATATGATATCTGCTTCATTCCTTTCCAAAAATCTTCCTCCTGAAAATCGGCTGTTCCATGAGCGGTGTTTTGCATTAAAATCACCAATAATGATGAATTTCAAGGGGTAGGTCACTCCGCACACCAATCTTGGGTCATCGTTTTTATCAGTGTGCCGCAGGTATACCGATTGTGCCGGTCATAGAGCAAGCTGCGATTGTTTGTAAAATAACCATCCCGGCAACCCGGTATTTCTGACACCTTGAATGTTTTGGTTTGAAATCGGATTGAGGATGACGTGGGAAGAGGCGGGTGTGCGAAATTATGGTATTTTGTGTTCTCAAAATAACAAAAGCCCTGTGTTTTAGGGTTTTATAATGGCAGACCAGAAACCTAGCCTTTCGTGATGCAAAAGCAACGGCTGGAAAGAGTTGGAACCGGTGGGGAACATTATTGGAGACCGACTATAGAGGATGAATCATGATGAATGTGGGCGTCTTAGTGGAATACTTGTATAAAAAGAGAGAGAATTATTAGTAATCTCCATTTAATTCCACTACCTGATTTGCTTATCCTCGACAGATACGCGTATTTCGTCTACAATGTGCAGACTTCTTCAGTGTCTTGTACTAATACTCGACTCCGAGTCGGATAATCTTTCATTCTCTCTTTATATAGAGGATGATTAATAGACTTTTGTAGTTTGTTTTGTGTGAGTTGCAGCATTATTTGAATTAAAGGTACTAATGGGGTCTGATTAACTGCCTCTTCCTCTTGAGCTTACTCTAGAACCTACATTTCGTATTTAGATCTATATTTGAACTGCTGGTCTGAGTTCTTATGGTATATTAAATTGAAGGATGTTCCTTAATATACAGTCAAACAGCATGAAATGTGAATAACATCAATGACAGTTGTTCAGCAGTGCTCCAATTTTATTTACAACAATCCAATGAGTACGAAGGTGTGCCAAACGTGTGCCGATGGATATTCCCAAGCTGTGCCAAATCTAATTTCGGCACAATGTGCTGAGTGACTTACCCCTTGAAGAATTTAGACCTATGACGGGTAAGTTTCTGAAGGTCACCCTTGAGAAAGTTCTTTTGCTGGCCTACGCATTGGAATGGCAAATAGGTAGCTATGTCGTAAGTTTTGCGGAGCCAAAATCAGTAATGTTTGAATTTACATTTTAAATAGCAGTAGTTCTAGGTAAGTATTGGGTACCAATTACTCGTGGCGGGCTCGAGGTTAATGGGTAACAATTTCGATTGGAAGGAGCTAAGTAGGAAACTGGTTTCTGAAGCCTCCTTCTGATACTACTCTCGGACGGTTGACCAAATCCTGGCTGGGCAGGGGCAAGTAGCACAGGAACAGGAGGATAATAAGACTGGGACACAATGGCTGGAAATTGTTTGGAAAGGAGGGGATGGTCACATTAAACTCTAACATCAGACAAACGAAGGAATTCGTAGATCGCTTGCATGTAGGGAAGATCACGTGTTCCCAATACATCTCTTACTTCACGGAAGGTTTGTCTACCTCGGGCCACTAGGGTATCCAATAGTCGTGCTCTGGAGGCGTCATTACCCGGGCAATACCAAACTGCGTGATCGATGTCATCATAACCGGTTCTGCACCTACATATATTGCTGTCAACGAGGTTTATTCTATAGAGATGTGCGTCTAGCGAGTAGTGGTTGGACATAAGTCTTGACATCATTCGAATGAATCCCCGACTTACAACAGACCTTTGAACAACGCTCTCGAAGAAACATTTGGAATAATGGAATGTAATCACCGCAAATAGGCAGCTATAAACGTAAGTTGTCCAAATTTTGTTTCAGCAGAAATTCCCAAAGTTTCGAAAATTTTGGTTTCAAATGAAGAAAGAATTTTATGTTTGATTCGTCTATGAACAATGATGGCAACGCCACCACAGGGTCCATCAAGACGATCATTTCTATAAATGAAATAATTTGCGTCCTTCTTAACCTTATGGTCAGGTTTAAGGAACGTTTCAGTTATAACGGCAATATGCACGTTATGAACTCTCAAAAAGCTCGTCCTCATTATCTTTAAGAGATCGAGCATTCCAATTTAAAATATTTAATGCTTTAAAATCCATTACTGAATTTTAAAGTCATGACAATATTGTTTGCAAATTTTACTCCAGTTTGAATAGCATCAAACATGGAATTAGATTTAAGCATATCAGAAATCATATCAATCAATGATTTCTGTAAAAATTCCAGTTTAGGGGCAGTAATGCTTCCTTTGTCAAAATTGCCAAAATTTCCGTTAGAACGTTGGTTAGTATTTTGCAATAAACAGTTTCGGCGTGGCAGTCTGGCAATCACTCAATCAGAACAAATTAATTTTGTAATTTGTCCCTACGTTTCGGCTCTGATTAGGGCCTTCTTCAGGGGAACAATTGTTGGATTTGAAGCAGGGGTGTTATTTGTACCTACAGGTAGGAATGTAGAATTTGTTCCTCGCTGACCGTTGTTAACAGCAGAGGATTTTGTACCTACAATTTCGTTCTAAGCGTTTCCTACCTGTCGCTTAGAACGAGATTGTAGGATCGCTTTGCGAGTCTTACATTCCCGAAAATTGGATTTGTGGTTTTCACCACAATTTGAACATTTAAATTTCTTAGGATCTTCCTTCACAGGACAGTCGTCCTTTGCGTGAGAGGAATCACCACAATTCATGCATTTAGCTGGCATGTAGCAATTTTTAGTTCCGTGACCCCATCCCTGGCACTGGGTGAGGTTTTGGAAATTTCCTCCAGTCTTCCTGAAGTGTTCCCACTTCACTCGGACATGGAGCATAAGGCTAGCTTTTTCCAAGGCCTTAAGGTTGTTTAGTTCACTAGACTTGAAGTGAACTGAATAAAAATCATTAGAAATCCCGTTGCGCGAATCGCCAGGACGGGATTTCATTTTCATTTTGATTACTTAGAGTGGCACAACTCCAAGTAATTTTGCCAGTTCATCTTTGATCTGATCCAGGGATTCACCACTGGGCAGTCCTTTCATGACAACCTTGAACACACGCTCAGTTTTGGTGTCGTAAGTAAAAATTTGTGCTGCTTCTCAGTTAGATACTTGAGAAGACATTTAAATCCGCTCAAGGTTTCAGCCAATACACGGCATTCACCCCGACGTCCAATTTGTAATGAAAACGTAACTTTCACGAAGTTCAATAGTTCCATGCGAAGAGGATGGAAATGGGAAGTGGTTATCACAATAGGGGGAATCTTTTCCTTCTTGGCATTAAGCCGGGATAGTTTACTAGAATCTTTCCTGGATGATGGATCATTCTCATCATCCGTGAGCAAATCAAATTTATTGCTCAAATTAATTTCATCAGAAGGGGGATCAAGAGGTTGCCCTTTTCTTTTGAGGTTAGGCGCCATTGCGGCAGTAATTTTTTTTTTATCCAAATCGACTTTCAAGCAGATTACCATAAGAATCTGAAGGATCAAAGAGGAATTTTCCAAATCGATATCCTAGAAGGATTACCTCGAGTAGGGTCCAAACAAGGATCGAAGAGGAATAAGAGTCAAACAAGGTAGAAAATTTACAGGTATATTGAGCACTGAAAAGTGCTGTTTAAATTTGTTGTAGCTTTAGGTAGTAGTAACACTTTCTTCAGCAAAAAGCAAATCTATCCGCACGGAAAGAGAGCACGATGCGGACTGACCATCGCCTTCATGTTTGAATGATCTGCAAAGTGTTTGCTTAGAGTTGTGTAATTAACTCTGATATCGACATCAAAGCAGCCAGACATTCATGGTCGGGATTTAAGTCGAGGATAATACTGGTTGAAGCTTACCATCAAAAAAGATGGCTGAGCCCACCGCAAAAAAAAAACACACTTCAAAATCTATCTATCTATCTATCTATCTTCTATATATATAAAAATGAATTTCTGTCTGTCTGTCTGTCTGTCTGACCCTTATAGACTCGGAAACTACTGAACCGATTGGCGTGAAAATTTGTAAAAAAGGGTTTTTGGGGCTGTGGAAGGTTCTTATGATGGTTCGAGACCCCTCCCCTTTCTGTAAGGGGGGGCTCCCATACAAATGATACAGAAATTTCTGCATAACTCGAGAACTAATCAAGCAAATGGAACCAAATTAGGCATGTGGGGGCGAGTGTGGGGGTATAAGGAGATAATCATAGGGGGTAGCCCCTTAGATAATAGGGGGGGCTACGTACAATATAGCATGTTTTTTTAAATCGGCGCATAAACTCAAGCTAATATTGAATCCCGAGCAAGACCGGGCACACTCAGCTAGTTGCTATATAAAAACGATCAGTTGCTCATCCGCCCAGTGTCAAATTACCTCACTTTTTCGCCGACAATTAACCACTTCATTCGAGCAGTTAAAATGACATTTACTACCACTCGAACTTTGAAATAAAACATTATTTTGAGATTTTTTCTTCTAGAACCACGAGAAAAGTAGCCAACATTTGTGCGTTTCATTAAAAAATAGTAATTTGTTGGTCCAGTTTTGAGAAATCGCTGGTAGAAAGTTACGCCAAAACTGCTTGACAAAGTGGTCCATTTGATTGAAAACTGCCAGGAGCAGATAGAGCGGGATTTTCGTGTCGATCGCGACGTGCTTGCTTCGGTGAAGCTATGATGTAAACAAATGAACTTATCCTGACAATCAATGCCTAATGTGATTAAATACACTCTTAGCTTGATTAAGTAAGCTCAAAAAATGCTTTACTGGAAGCGTTTTTAATGTGTCCGGATTTTTTCGTGTTCAACCTTTATTATTGATCAAAATTATCTATAATCGGACAAAGATGACGAAACATGATTAAGATGACAATATGTGTGCAAAACAACAGGATTCCAATCTTTTAGTGTTGTCAAAACCTTAAAATCGGCTGGCAACAAATAACATCCAGCAGCACAAGGTAGATGCTTGGGAACGTTTTGTTTATTTTCTTAGCATTTGAGCGTTCATTGTGGGTCCAAGGTGTCTAGAAATTGTTCAAAATAATAAATGGAAAAATGACCTGTGTTTGTTTAGGCTGTGAACCAATTGCTGAGTAAAATTAAAGTCGTGATTGAAAGTGACATTTCGAAAGTTATTCTCTATATTCGAAAATCCTTGTTCTGTTGATCGACCAGTTTTCGAGAAGAACTCAGCCACTTTTGTCGAAATTTAACTTCTTGTCGGTCAGAAATAACCACGCGCGGATAGCAGGGTTAATCGATAACTTTCCATCTGTCAAATTAAAAAAAAATCACCAAATGGTTCAGAGCCTTACTTGCACTAAAACTGTTTTCTAGTAAAAGTGATGGGGTGACGGGCTTAGCCACACTTCCCCTACATGCGTTTACAGTGATGCCAGATTGATGCATTGAACTGCCTTTTAAATGTTTCAGAGTGTAATTTTAATTCCTTGGGTGAAACAAATTTGGCCATCATCCCATTAGCTCAATCACATCCGATCATAACCATTACCCGTTCGTATCTGTTAGCTTTTTCTTTATCTAATTGCTTTCCATGTCCGATTCGACGTTCAAGATTGATCTGAAATAAAAAATAAATTATCCCCCATCTAATCGGCAGCCAATTTTCCCTTCTTCTTATTTTCAGAATTCTTCGGAGGCAATACGAGTCGGTGACCCGAAAAATTCATCCCTCCTTCTGCAAAAACTTCTGTCGGATTAAAGTGATAAACAACAGTTGTTCGTTCGTGTTTAGGCTTCGTTTATAGTTTTTTTTTTTCTTTTCTTTCTCGTCCAAATGAGTAAAGAGATGTTGTTTTGTTTATTTTTGCGCTGACCTTAGTTTTAAATTTATGACAAAAATAAATAAAAAGTGAAATGTTACACCTACAAAAAAAAATCTTTGTTTGTAAAGTGGAACAATTCGATGGGAAACGTTTGGCATTATTAAAAAAAAGTAGAAAAATCGAAAAAAAAATAATTAAATCACTTAAGTTGACCCCCGAACTAAAAAAAAAAACACTAGAAGAAAAAAATATAAAACAAAACCGAGATGTGATGTGATGTTTAGGATGAGGAAAAAAATACAAGGAAGCTGTGGGAACAGCTTTAAAAAAGTGTTTATTGTGCTGTACATATTGAGTTACTGTAAAGTGTAAAACCAAGTATATAATTTAAAGTATAAATAAAAAAAAAACAGAGTAAGAAAGTTGATATAAGCTAAGGAAAAAGTAAATTAAAGAAAACAAAGTAAGGCAAATAGAAATACCTCTAACATTAGTTCAAACTAATAACATGAAAACAACAAAAGTGTTAAACCTTAAAATGTATCTAAATTAACCAAAAACAACAACAACAACAAAAAACAAAAGAAAACATCAAGAACAAGGTAAACACCTACACACAAGTGACGAATCAAACATATACGAAAGAAAAGGGGAGTTTGTGCGAATGGGAGCAACTAGAATGGGGAAGAAGCGAAGAGCTGTGTTACGTAGTAGCGGAAAAATAAAAGAAGAAGTGAGGCTTTTAGTCTCCAACCCAAAGACGTGCGATTTGCAGAGAATGTTAGGAAAAAAAAAGTATGAAACTCTCCCACAAACCAACGGTTTCGCATTTATTTGAGAAGTAAAGTTAAAATGAGAAAAAAAACAAAACGAATAAATGTTGTAAAACAAAACAAAAAAAAACACACAAAAATTCAGTAGACGAGATGATGTTTGTAGAAAAACATTCAGAAACAACACAGAAAAATTGCGACATACTGAAACAGAAACCCTAGTAATTCAGTAGAAGAGCACGACTCAAACAATGACATCTAATTTTCATCACTCGTTGACGTTCCCTCTGAGTAGATACTAAAACCAAAATGTAGTAAAGAAATTAATGAGAGAGCACTAAATTCGCCATCGTTGGACCCCCTCCCCTCCCGCAAACTTTGTCTAAATGTGTTTGTTTTTCTGTGCAAAGCTTGCTTACTTACACAAAACGGAAGAAGAATGAAGCAGAATAGCAAACGAGTACTAGAAAGCGAAGGCGAGTTAGGAGAAAGGGAACCGCAAATCCGAGGAACCGACGATAGCCGACCAGGAACGTTTGCTGTGATAATTATTTTCTTTTTTGGGAGATTGCGACCCGAATCGGCCATCCGGTTGGCGAGGAGTTTTGCGTGATCTTTTTCTCTCGAGCGGGTTGAGGAAAACTGTGCTAAAAAGAGACAAAAAAGAAAACACGGGACCTAGTCCGATTCAAACGAAAGAAGAAAGAAAGGGTAATATTCAATGATTAGGAGCTAGTTTAAGAAATTAATAACAAATAAAATGGAAAGAAAAGTGAAACTACGTAGGTACCTCTTATCCACAAATACACACACAAAAAAAAAAACAACACTATTTATCGAGAAAAAAAGTAGAATATTCAATCCCTGAACAAAGGGTGTAATTTTCTGTAAATGTTATGTTTCGTTCCACCCGATTAGCACGCGATTTGGCGCTCAACAAAAAATATATACCGAAACCGAAATGCTCTCAAAGCGAGATACAAAGTATAAAACGCTTACATATTCACTTTTTTGGCTATTGACACTTAATTAGCAAGCACACATACAAATCATCAGGTTTTCAAAATGCAGACGTAAAACTCAACCACTAGCGAAGGAGCAAACACCGCAAATCACATTTGAGTTCGTTTTGTCCGCTACCATATACTGATTAGAAAACACCTATTGGGAAACGCTGAGGATTGTACATATAATTTTGTATAGTTGAACATGTAAATTTTTGGGAAACCCCCCGGGTTTCACCGTTCAGTTGCGCTTTGTTTTTCTTTTCTTTATGTTTTTTTTTCTCTCGTTGGTTAGGCGCGCAGAAAAGGGATACATTACTATTGATACGAACTACTTCTGATGTCGAATGCTGATTGAGGAAAAAAAAAGAATGGCATTCTAACAAATCGAGGATGAGATTCTGACTTTCTGCCTTCTCACGATGCTCACTAAGCGAAATTGGCAGCATGAAGAAGTTTAATCATATCCTTTTGGCAAACAAGCAAATAGATACACCCCTACAGATTTTTTGTTTTAATTATTATTGGATCAATTGGAAGCTTCCTCCCTCCCTACATTTGATTTTATTTTTATATATATATACTTATATTATGTGTACAATTACATATTAATTTAATTTTTATTATTATTGCTATTATTACATTATACATTTACATGTTGAGGTTAGTTTTATTTTGTGTTTTATGCAAAGAAAAGATGGCGAAATATATTATTGTTATAATATTAATAATAAAACCAATACCGTATCGCTTTTGTTTCATTCGAAATTCTTATCCTTTTTGTTTGTCTTAGGTTTGCTTTAATTTTTATTATTCTGAAAACCACCTCCACACAGTGGGACGAAATCAAAAAAAAAATGGGACATGACCATTTGCGACGAAAATATTGAGTGTATCATTTTGATGTTTTCTAGAATGTTGCGTAATTTTTTGAGCACTTTGCGTGGTGGAATTTTGTGCTTAAGGAGGGTATACACTCAGATAAAAATTACTTTTTTATGTCTATGTCTGTAGATTAAGTCATGTTAATACTCCGAATACGGTGCCTCCGAAAAACGTGTAATAGCTAGTTTGCAATGGCATAACCTAGTCATACTTCTAGAATTCCTAGGGTCTGTAGATTATTTTAATTGTAAAAAAAAATTAAAAATGTGGTCGTCTACTTTATTCAAACGCGAAAAGAGTCGTCGCACTTTTTATTAAATGAGTGTTCAGTTGGTTTGCAAGTGGCCTAAGATCCATAAATTAGATTAATGGGCACAAATGTTCCTAATTAGCCAGAATACAGTCATGCTTCCTATATATGGATCCTGGAGAAAACGGAACGGTTATCCGGAATATTCGGAACATCCGTAAAAGTGATTCATCCATGAAACCAGTGTTGGGAAAATATCAAAAAATCAAATCTCACCAACGCCCAAGATCACGCTTGATTTCCGTAGACAAAAATCAACAAACAAACTACTGCGGTTGATTTTGCAAGCTGTGATATCGCAGCTCGGAATATCAAGCTAACAAAACTTACCAACTGCAAATCTCATCAAACTGTGGTGAGATTGAGTTTAATGATTTTTGCTTTACACCCGAATGCAACCGAAACTTCCATAACGGCTTGCAGCAGTCCTTTCGCGTCTGCCATCGGTGAAGATTAAAAAGAGATAGCAAACTATGTTTTCTTTTTCTAAAAAAAAACGATGTTCAATGGAATCATTTTTGTGTCGAGTCAACTCTCAGCTTGATTTTTGCACGTTGTGAATAGTCTCGCAATATCAAAGGAGCTTGTAAAATCAATATCAAGCATGATATTTTGTTTCAATATCACGCGTGATATTGCGAGCACATGAGAGCGGAAAAATATCAATTGATTTCTGATTTTGCCAACACTGCATGAAACTGATTCTAGAGCTCCGCGGTTTTTCGAATACACTAGTGACTGTGATATAAGAAATAATTTAGGGTCGTGAAATAAACATGGTCCCGAAAGGCCATGAGACCGTCCTCCGGAAGATCCGAAAGATCCTTAAAAGTGGTCCATCCATGGAAATGATCCTAGAGCTCAGCGTTTTTTTTTCTAAAAAATTAGGAACTGTGATATAAAACGTGGAACTGTAATTTACGAAAGAATTTTAGGTCGTGACATAAACATGGACCCGGTAGATTCGGAGCATCTGTAAAATTGGTTCACCCATGAAACTGATTCTAGAGCTCAGAAGTTTTTTTTTAAATTTAATATCTTGGAACAGTGAAAAACTAAGAAAAAACAAATAAGTCGCAACGTAAACATGGACCTGGATGGGCATGAGACCGTCCTCTGAAAGATTTGGGACATCCTTAAAAGTGGTAAATCCATGAAACTGATCCTAGAGCTCCGCAGTTTATTTAAAATGAAGTAAGAAGAATGAATTTGGGGTCGTGACATAAATATAAACCTGGATGGCTATTGGACCGTTATTCGGAAGATCCGGAACATCCGTAAAAGTGTTTCATACATGAAACTGTGAAAAAGAAACCATGTTTTTTTTTCGAAAACTCAACAGTTCGAAGTGATCTCGAGAAAACCGCAAAGTTCTAGAATCTGTATTATTGATGCACCTATTTAAGGATCTTCCGGAAGACGGTTTCATGGTCATTCGTGTTCATGTTTATGTTACGACTTCAAATTATTTCTTATATCACAGTTCCACGTGTTTTCGAAAAAAAAGGTGGATCTCCTGGATCAGTTTTATGGATTGACCATTTTACCGATGTTCCAGATCTTCCAGACGACGATCCCATGGCCATGCAGGTACATGTTTATGCCATGACCCAAAATTCTTTCTTATATCACAGTTCCTAATGTTTTTGAAAAAAAAACTGTGGAGCTCTAGGATCAGTTTCATTGGTTGACCTCTTTTCCGGATGTTCCGGACCTACCAGAGGACCACATGCCGTGGACTTGCAAGGACCATTGCAAAGATCCTTAGATAACTTGTCGTCTTGGGCTAGGAATCTATTGATCGAATTCTCGCCGCAGAAAACTGAACTGGTATTGTTTAGTCGAAAGCGGTACCCAGCCCAAATGCAGCTTAATCTTTTGGGCAGAAACATTACTCAATCATTGTCTTTCAAGTACCTTGGGGTCTGGTTTGATTCAAAGTGCACTTGGAATACCCATATTACGCAAAAATGTCAACAGAGGATCAACTTTATCCGTTCAATTTGCGGCACATGGTGGGGTGCGGTAGACCTCATAACGCTTTATAAAACAACTATTCTCTCTGTTCTAGAGTACGGTTCTTTCTGCTTTCGCTAGGCGGGAAAAAGTCACCTTATAAAATTGAAACGAATTCAATATTGTTGTCTGCGTACTACTCTCGGCTGTATGCACTCAACGCATAACATGAGCCTCGAGGTTCTGGCAAGGTTAAGCAAAATTTCATTATCATTTTTCACATCATTTCCATCTGCTGGTCGACCGTCACTTAAATTCATAAATTACCATTTAGTGCGTCAGAGTACCTTTTCGAGTTGGCAATCCGATTGAAGAATTTTCGTTAGGTCCCAGCAATGTCTCTGAAGTTATCCAGTACCATACCATCCAGCATGTACTAATTTGTAGTACAGGAAGCCATTCAGTACCATACCATCCAGAATGCCTCATAAATCAACTATTGCATACTTCACGGCGTAAATGGAGCAATTGTGCTAAATTAACTTTTAAATCAAAATTTACAACCATTAATGATATTACATATAATTTAACCATGTATGGTGGGAAAACCAGTGACAAACCATTCCAGTTCTTCACCTAGAATATTCTAGAATATCTAAACAAGACATTTAAACATTAAGACATCTTGGCTAATTGTTTTGAAATTGTCTGATTGATTTACTTTTACTTCAAAGAGGAGTTCTTCAAGGACATTTAAAAATTTTTCTACAAATACTTGCTGGATGGGAATACTGAGTCAAATATAAATAAAGTGATTTATTCAGAGTCTTCTTAAGTCTTCTCAAGGTATTGCTGAATAATCTGAATAAATCACTTTACTTATATTTGACTCAGTATTCCCATCCAAAAAGTATTTGTACAAACATTTTCAAATTTCTTGGAAGAACTCCTCTTTGAAGTAAAAATAAATCAACCAGACAATTTCAAATCAATTAGCCAAGATGTCTTAATGTTTAAATGTCTTGTTTAGATATTCTAGAATATTTTAGGTGAAGAACTGGAATGGTTTGTCACTCGTTTTCCCGCCATACATGGTTAAATTTTATGTAATATCATTAATGGTTGTAAATTTTGATTTAAAATTTAATTTAGCACAATTGCTCTATTTACGCCGTGAAGTATGCAATAGTTGATTTATGATGCATTCTGGATGGTATGGTACTGGATGGCTTCCTGTACTACAAATTAGTACATGCTGGATGGTATGGTACTGGATAACTTCAGTGACATCAACCAGCAGATGGAAATGATGTGAAAAATGTTAATGACGTTTTGCTACCTGTCAAATCGTATGGAATATTTTTAGTACATCATCAGTTTTGTAATTGCAAATCTGAAAACTAGGTGTCGCATGGCCAGTTTTACCTTTGCGTAAATTCATCAATTGGGACACTGGAAATCATGGACGGTGGTTACATTAAATTATTCCTAATGTTTCTTCGTTTGGGCTTAAGTGGTGACTTCATTCGCGTGATGAGTAGAGTTATGTCCAACCACTAATCGCTAGATGCTGAAGATAACCCTATATTCCGATCAGAGACGGGTTGGGAACTCGTGCTATATGCAGTCAGTTTATGTGTTGCTTCAAATGTCTAGTATAAGAACTTAATTACTTTGTCTTTTGTCTCTCTTTACTAGTTTTTTTTTTTGTCTCGATGAGTCTCAACGCCCTGACGAGACAACGAAAACCCACCCCTAAGCTCCTCTCCTGATCCTATCCTTCGACAATGTACCCTTCTAACCTCGAGTAAGCCGCGAATATTCGGCCCAACTCCTACTAGACATAGAATTAAGTGAATTTTGTTACAATCAGTGAACAATGAATTATCGGCTCCGTAATACCCCGTACAGACTATGGCTTATATCATGTAATATAGGCTGTCTTGCAATGATGTCTTCGGAGTATGGAAGCTGGAGCGCAGGTGGACGTTGTATATACAGATCTCAAGGCTGCATTCGACCGGGTTGACCACTCCATACTGCTAGCTAAACTTGAAAAACTCGGTGTATCCTCGGGTTTAACTCGTTGGTTCAAGTCCTATCTGACCAATCGGGAACTTTGTGTTAGAATCGGATCAGAGCAATCGGACTATTTTACAAACAACTCCGGTGTTCCTCAAGGTAGCAACTTGGGACCATTGCTATTCTCGATTTTTGTGAATGAGGCCGAACTGATCCTCCCAACTGGTTGCCGATCGTTCTACGTGGATGATGTGAAGATCTATGTGATCGTTCGTAGCTTCGCCGATTGCTTGCGGCTTCAGCACCTAATCGATACTTTCGAAGAGTGGTGCTCAAGAAACTATCTCACGTTGAATGTACAAAAATGTAATATTATCTCATTTCATCGCAAGCTGAAACCAGTGGCATTCAACTATACGATAAATCACCAAGATCTGCAACGTGTGGACAATGTTCGTGACCTAGGAATCACGCTGGACTGCGCCTTAACATTCAAGCTTCATTACTCGGGCATCGTTGCGAAAGCTAACAGGCAACTCGGGTTCATTTTCAAGATCGCTGACGAGTTTCGCGATCCTGCTTGTCTAAAAGCTCTATACTGCTCTCTAGTGCGATCGATCTTGGAATTCAGCTCGGTAGTATGGTGCCCGTATCAAGCAGTTTGGATAGCGAGGATTGAATCTGTTCAAAGGAAATTTGTTCGGTATGCCTTTCGTCACCTTCCTTGGAATGACCCTGTGAACCTTCCGCCGTACGAAGATCGTTGTCAACTCCTGGGTCTTGAAACACTAGAACATAGGCGGACGATTAGTCAGGCCGTGTTCGCAGCGAAAGTACTTATTGGTGATATCGACTCTCCAGGAATCTTGGCTGAATTCGGAATCTACGCACCCGAACGAGTTCTTCGGTCGAGGAGTTTCCTGCATCTTGGACCTCGTGCTGCGAACAACAGCTTGCATGACCGAATACGTTTCATGTCTGGGCGTTTCAACGAGCTTTACGAGTTTTTCGACTTCAACTGTGCAGCGGAAACCTTTCGTCACCGTATTCAACGCAGACTTCTGAGAAGGTGAGTAGCTGTCCATTTAATGAACACGTGAAGGATTGCGCTACCCGTTTAATTTTTTTTGTTTCCGGTTCAACTGCATGACGAGGACTTCTACCAGATTCACGGACAACTCTATGCCATAGGAGGATAACTTTTTTTATGCTATAGACTTGATTAATGTTCGTTGTAATTGTATTGTATTGTATTATTGTGATTCATGTATTTCGAAAAGATATGGGGTTTTTACGCCTTTTCTAGGCTTTTCCCCATCAGGCTTCATTTAGACACGTTAAGTGCGATGAAGAAAAACAAAATAAATAAAAAAAAAATATATATATATAGGATTTCCAGTGAAAACTAGATGCATGAGTGCTCATTGCAAGACAGCCTATATTACATAATATAGGCTGTAATGTGAACGAGGCATAACGCGATTAAAATACTTTGATATACTCACACTGAGGCGATATTATCATAGCAACCTCATGTCAAGTTCAAACTTTGACAGTTTATTGTTCCAAGTCACAATCGTGAAATCAAATCCAATCAGAATTCAAACCAAAATAAAATCGTAATATTTTCGATCAGTATTTGGTTAAGGTAAATGTTTAAAATTAAATTATTACTTAACTTGCTTTTGGATCATTTTCGGTAATATAGAACCTCGATATACGGACGTGCTTTAAGGGAACTGCTGCCTCTCACTGCTTAAGGACGCATTATTCTTGGAAATTGTGGTTAGCATACACAGAAATTGCTTATAACGATGGTGATTTAACTCAAGAACTTAACTGAAGAAGATAAAAGTTCTACGACTTCAGAAGGGAGCGATTATAACTATTGTTGAACGATGAGGACATAAGCACTACGATCCGTACTTCGGAAATGAGTTTATATGATCGAAGTTAAAGTCGGTGCAAGAAGTGCTTTCAGAAGTCCTGAGAACCATGTGGCAAGTGGATGTTTTCATATAAAAAAGCTCTTTGTGAAGACTGCTTTCAAGTTGGAACACATTCTTTCCCAGTCCCAGTAAATAATGTCTTGAATATGTATTTAGCATCATTGTATATTGACACTAACTATGAGTAAACATAGTGTCAATTTTCGCTAGGGAGTTTTTTTTCGGTTTTCAACTGTATCGATAATAAACAGCAGGATCTCATTAGGAATTATATCCATTTACATACATGAGCTCCATAGTCATCAGTCATCAGTTTTCCCAGCTCCATGTTTTCCAGTTGTTGCCATCTAAATCTCAATTCTAGATGCTCAACAAACTCACACTAGCGAATCAATCTTCGAAAAATCTTCTTTCATTTCTCGCATCTACTTGCATCGCCCTAATAAAAATAACCATAAAAGAGAGCTTAACGACGACGTCATCCAAACCATTTGTGGGATAGTTTACCAATCCGGGATTCAGTTCGTTTATGGTATTTGTTTATTAGGGCGCGCTTTTGTAGGAAAACTTCAGAATCGGCATCAATCTTCTTTCTATATATTCAGCGTGCGCGCCGCAAACCACAGAAATACACATTTTTTCCTGCATTGTAGATAGAATCGCCCCCTCGGGTTTTCCTTTTATCTCGTGAAAATCCAAACTCCACAGACAAAAAACCCACAGATGGTTCTGAAATACATTTGGTTTAAAAGTAAAACAGGATTCCATAATTTAAAAAGTTCATAACTATAATGCCTATAGCCGCATATCGGTCCCATATGGAGTTTCATCAATTTTAATACAGCAACGTTATCCACTAATAGTTGGCATCTACTTTGGACTTTGATTATAAAAAGTGTGAAAACAGCATCAAGTCAGTTTGTGCCACTAAGATTACAGTTCTGTGTTTTGGGTCGCCATATTTTTCGCTGACATAGCAAAACATGCAAGCTTCATTGTAACTGATTTCAACTTAAAGAAAACATCAATTAATTTATTAGATTTTTCAAAAAATTAAATGGGAACTGCACTTTGTAATTTCAACTGCCATTTTCTCAATACGTACTTTTTACATAAGGGACTGATGGGTGTAGTGACCGAGCACGATTGCAAATAAATTACGTGCAACCGCCGCAAAAATATCCAACAGAATGCCGGTGCAATCGTACTCCAGCACAGTCCAGGCTAAATCCATCAGCCGATCTCATTCGATCAATACCACATGCTATCTTTATCTCTCCTACTGTATTGCCTATACGTCATCGCATTCTCACACGGTCACACGTCATACTCCACAAACGAGACGAACAACCCGAAACAAATTGACCACTTTGTCAAGCAGTTTTGGCGTGACTTTCTACCAGCGATTTCACAAAACTGGACCAATTATTTCTATTTTTTCTAAGAAACGCACAAATGTTGGCTACTTTTCTCGAGGTTCTAGAAAAATAAAACTCAAAATAATGTTTTATTTCAAAGTTCGAGTGGTAGTAAACGTCATTTTAACTGCTCGAATGAAGTGGTTAATTGGCGAATCAAAGCCTGGGGCCTGGCTGGCGACCATGTTTTTGATGCTTTCATATGGTCTTTCTGCTTACAACACGATGTTGCGTCCCAGTCCTTCATGTATACGTCAGGCCGGCCGTATTTGAATAAGGCCCGTGATCTTGTCTACTGTCAAACGTATAGGATTGATATGGGGTTGCCAGTCTCCTGATCAAAGGAAAGCCACAACTGGGTCATGCGACACCTACTTTTAAGATCCGCAATTACAAAAATGATGATATACTAAAAAAAGTATTAAATTTGACAGATATCAAAACGTCATTACCATTTTCATCCACTCGCCATCTGTGAGTAAATCGTCACTTTGATTCTTCAATACCTCACTCGGGTTTCTATGTAACGTGTTGGTTCGTATTTTCCGTTACACGAATACTCTGTTGATTAGACTGATGAAAAATTTAAAATTTTCGCTCCACAGCGCTCAAACGGTTACAAATCAGGTCCTGATTAGCCTCCCAAAATTTAAACTAATTTGGTAAGAAACTGACTTGGCACAAACTGTTCGAAGTGTAAAGGGTGATACGGTCAAAATTTGGTCAAGGGAAAACGCGTGTAAATAGGTGAAATCGTTTATTTAAAAAATCAAATTAAATTTCTTTTTCAAGTTCAATTAGTATAAAATTCAGGAAAAATATTCAGTTAGGCTTCCGCTTTTCCAAATCCGAATTGCCGGGCCTTACGCTTGACCCCTGCCATCAGATTTTGTACAGCCACCTTGTCCACCTTCTTCGCCGCAGAAAGCCAGTTTGCCTTGAACTGCTGCTCGCCCTTAGCAGTTTTTTTGGTCTTCTTTAGGTTCCGCTTGACAATAGCCCAGTATTTCTCAATTGGGCGGAGCTCTGGCGTGTTGGGAGGGTTCTTGTCCTTGGGAACCACCTGCACGTTGTTGGCGGCGTACCACTCCATGGCCTTTTTACCGTAATGGCAAGATGCCAAATCCGGTCAAAACAGTACGGAACAACCGTGTTTCTTCAGGAAAGGCAGCAGACGTTTATTCAAACACTCTTTCACGTAAATTTCTTGGTTGACAGTCTCGGAAGCTATGAAAATGCTGCTTTTCAAGCCACAGGTACAGATGGCTTGCCAAACCAGATATTTCTTTGCGAACTTTGACAGTTTTATGTGCTTGAAAACATCTGCTACCTTTCCCCTTCCTTTTGCCGTATAAAACTCCTGTCCCGGAAGCTGCTTGTAGTCGGCTTTGACGTAGGTTTCGTCGTCCATTACCACGCAGTCAAACTTCGTCAGCATCGTCGTGTACAGCCTCCGGGATCGCGCTTTGGCCGTCGTATTTTGTTTATCATCGTGATTTGGAGTCACTACCTTCTTGTAAGTCGATAGTCCGGCTCGTTTTTTGGCTCGATGCACGGTTGTAGACGATACACCCAGCTTATTTGCGGCATCTCGGAGAGAGAGGTTAGGGTTTCGCTTGAAACTACCGGCAACTCTCTTTGTCGTCTCAGCGGCTTCCGGTTTTCGATTTCCCCCCGATCCAGACTTCCTGGCTGTCGACAAACGTTCCCCAAACACTTTAATTACATTTGTAACGGTTGATTTGGCAACTTTTAGCGCACTTTGACTATATGTTTTTAGTATTACTTCTACGTGAAGTCAACGATTTACATAGTTGAAGATGCTAATTTCAAATAACAGGCTGTAGTGGTAATTTTTATACGATAGATGGAGTAGATGAAAGCATAGAGTTGATAGTTCCGTTAGAGTACGGCAGTGTGAAGATTGTATAAAGATATTAGAATAGCGAACTAGGACAACTTTTAAGGAAGGTACAAATCGGTTTTTTCATCTCTCTTTACCAAACTCCCCCTTTGCAGAGGGATGGTGAGGGGTGTTCCCCCCCGCCACCACTGGCAAAAAGAGATGAAAACCGACCCGTTCAAGTACCAACTGTGTGTTTGAAACAGTTCTACCTACGACTGGATGCCTTCCTTCAAATAACAATTGAAGTGCGGTAAAAATCGGTAGAACTGTTTCAAACACACAGTTGGTACTTGAACGGGTCGGTTTTCATCTCTTTTTGCCAGTGGTGGCGGGGGGGGGGACACCCTCACCATCCCTCTCCAAAGGGGGAGTTTGGTAAAGAGAGATGAAAAAACCGATTTGTACCTTCCTTAAAAGTTGTCATAGTTCGCTATTCTAATATCTATATACAATCTTCACACTGCCGTACTCTAACGGAACTATCAACTCTATGCTTTCATCTACTCCATCTATCGTATAAAAATTACCACTACAGTCTGTTATTTGAAATTAGCATCTTCAACTATAACTTTTAGCGATTTTGCCAACTTTGCGTGCGAGTAGCTCGGATTTTCGCGATGCGCGAGCAAAATTTTGATACGCTGCTCTTCTTGCTTGGACGGCATTTTGACAACTGAAGAGTGAATTCCAAAATCAAAATAGGAGCAACATTCTACACACACACACCTTCAAAATGAGGGGTGTTCAGGTTTTTAAAATGCAAAATTGAAAGAAATACGTCAAGTTGATATTGACCAAATTTTGACCGTATCACCCTTTATATGGAAATTACTATGGGAAAACCAAACTTTTTGTTCATTGTTTTCTACCCATTTTCTATATTGCTTTTTCGAAAACTTCTATAACTATTCTTACGGGAAATTTTCTAGGCTACAACTTTGCGCAATTTCGTTTTTCAGCCAAATGTCAAATTAAATTGTTATTAATTGTTTAAGAGATTGCTAATCTTATGGCATGATCAAGCAGCTGCCCAACAAACAATTTTAACTGCAGCTTAGCTTATACAGGCAAAAATTAGCTGCATAAGGTAAATTTTGGCTGTATAAGCTAATCTTCAGCTAAAATTGTTTGTTGGGTTCTTTGGGCAACACTGTATTCTGCAGTGTAACATAGTAGCCATGATTTTTGTGCTCTATTCTACGCGCTAGAAACACCAATGTTGCCTGCTGAACAGTTGAATGAGCATAATCATAAGACATCAGTGACTTGAATCATTAATAACTTTTGTTCCGTACATTTTATTTAAGAGTAGTTTTCAACAAATTTGTAGCTGAGAAAATTTGCTACAATCAATGTTATCATTTTAAAAAGCATAGCGATGTGGTGAATTGTTAGATAGATATGAACAAAAACATAAGTTTTCCTATAGTAATTCCCATATAAATTTGAAATGGTTTGTGCCAAGTCAGTTTCTTACTAAAGTAGTTCAAATTTTGGGAGGCTAAGCAGGACCCAATTTGGAACCGTTTAAGCACTGTGGAGCGAAAATTTCAAATTTTACATCAGTCTACTGTTCATCACATAACATATGTGGAACTTCATGCAAAACTGCTGACTAAAAGTTGACCCCTTTTTTGTATTTCCTCAGTGGTATAACTGGTATAGTTGGACATCGATCTGTCAAAATTAAATTTTCGTGATTCGACACTGAGTCTTCATATAGGCCAATGTCGGAAACGTAAGCAATGGCTTCTTTCGTAAATATCTTGTAATTCATAGTCAATACATGTAACCCACCAATTCTATCAGCTATACGGGACTTTCCCTATACACAAACATCGTAATGGCTTACTTGAGCGGGTTTTCATACTCAAGAAATTCGTGGAAAAGTCAGTGTTTACGTTTGTAACATTAGCCCTTATGAAA
Organism: Ochlerotatus camptorhynchus; assembly: GCF_037179485.1. Classification (NCBI taxonomy): domain Eukaryota; kingdom Metazoa; phylum Arthropoda; class Insecta; order Diptera; family Culicidae; genus Ochlerotatus; species Ochlerotatus camptorhynchus. The sequence goes on from NW_027041148.1 coordinate 256,173, forward strand.
GAAAATCAGATATTAAATATCCAAATTTTGATGGATGCTCAGTACACGCCGCTATTTGAAAACTACCCAAATTTAAGTTAAATCCACCCTGATCGGTCATAACTGAATCTATCATAAAATGAGTAAACTATGTTGGGAGTGACAGGTTAACAATTGAACAACGTCGGTCGGATCCATGCCAATGTTGCTCATGTGTCAGCTTGTCACTCCCAACATAGTTTACCCATTTTTTTGCAGGTTCAGTTGTGAACGATCTGGGAGGATTCTACCTAAATTTGAGTAGTTTTGAAATAACGTGTAAGTATTGACGTTGACGGTGGCTTTTTAACTCTTTACTCCTATGGTAAAATACCGAAGTATTTCAGATTTTGCCTTATCTCTTCACTCCACCATGGTACCAACGAGCCACCGTCTTTCAATGCAAAGATTAACATGGATCTTAGTGGAGTGAAAGGGTAAGTTAATGTCTAACATATTTCTCGCACTGACTGACGTTTGCTTATGGTACTTTACCATAGGAGTAAAGAGTTACATAGTGACCGAAAAGGCTAATTTTCAAGGTACTACGGCCATTCTTTTTTAGACTAGCTTATCAAAGGATTTATTAACGCGTGTTTTCAAGTCGGTCAGAAGTCAATCAAGCGCGTTGTTAACCAGTCATATTGCAGATAACCAGTCAGTAAATCTTTGTGTTGGGATTTGAGGCGAAACATTCAATTTTACGCAATTGAGAAACATAGAGAGGGTTGAAACCTTGGGTATTACAGGTATCGATAAGCGCTCGATTTCATTTGTCATCCTTCTTGCAAAATTCTTGTGAATGGAAAGATGCAAGGTTAACTCAAAACACTGCATATTTTTCACAGTATCAAGAGATTTATGTCTGTTTTAAGTATTAATTCCAAGACGAAGAAGTTCCACTACAGATATCAAAGAACAAGGCTTCAAAGAATCGCCAGCAAATATTCTTCAATTTCTAAATGCACACTATGTTTTTTTTTTTAGTATTCAGCTCTTTTTTATACTGGAGGTAGAACTTTGACAGTTTCTTAAGATTTGCTGTACTTACTTATATATATATATAAACCAGGACACTTGTTGCAAAATGTTGCTGCTTTAAAATGTGTTTGCATCTTACTCCAAAGTTGTGCGGTCGTATTTTCCCTTCTACTTTATGAAATGAAATCAAAGTTTGATGCAATTGGTTCCAACAAAAAAAAAATATTGGGAAAAAATGGTGGTACATTTGTTATCTAAATTTATCATAGAGAAAGAAAATAGAAAAAAAAAAAATACCAACGCAAATCTAAAGAAATAAGTATTCGCTTGTAGTTTCTCCAATTTTTGGTCATAATTACAGAAAAGCAATACGTATCGCTTTCAAAACTGAATTGTAAACAGTTAATACATGGCCGCTTAAAGTAACGTTTTTTAGGTGGCTGGTCATCGCTTAAAACACCTTCAAAAAATGAAGAACGATAACTTTATAACTATAAACGTACATTATAATGGCAATACAAAGACATGAGTTCAAGAGCGCTAAGAAGGCATAGAATTATAAACCACGTTAGAAATATTTTAATTAAATTGACTACCCCCTTGGCCTCCTTCCTTATTTTACCGCTGGTATAATCAGTTTGACAGATCGATGTCCTACACTCAAAGATAAATTAAATCAAAAAAGCTTAAAAAGTATGCAGTTTCCCGCTTCACCTTATTGAGTCCGAGCCATGATTACTTCGACACTAGTCATGCATGATTACATTCGAAATAATCTTTCCGGTATTAAATTTAATTCTTTTTCAATACTGATATATAAGCAAAAAAGATTAAAATTCAATAAAAAATTATTAAAATAGAATCAAAAATGATTAAAATTTATTCAAGAAAAGATAATCTACAATCTAATCAACCATGATTAAACTGGGATTAATATCAGATGCTTATTTTTTAGAAAGAGAGGATTAATGTTTAATCATTCGATATGATTAAACTGAGTTTAATGTCAAATTGATTAAATTTCAAGCAAAATGGGAATACTTCAATTTATCAGTGTACTATACCACTTGAAATCACTGAAATGGGGTCGATTTTTTAAAACCGAGTTCCACATATGTTATGTGTGTTCATGCATGTGCCCGTTTTTACTTTATAGAGCTGTGCGTTCATCGATAGAAATACTACAGACACTGAACAACGTTGTAACTTTATTTTCACTTCATTAACTGCGTGATCGAGCACTTAGTGCTTACACACTAATCCAGCATTTAGTTGTTCGGTATTTTTTTGTACTGGGCTTGCACGGTAAAACGAAAGATTTACTGAAAATGCAGTTTAAACCTGATGAATAACCGACGTTCTGTAAAACACAAACTGAACTTCGGTATCGTTCGATGCAAAATACTGTACACAGAATATATATTTACTGAGAAAGTCGGTAATTTCTAAATTTTCTAGATTTCACGAAAAGTCAGTAAAAATAATTACTGTGCACAAAGTAGGCTTTATTTGTTTACCGACTGGTCAGCGAAATAGCCTTTTTGTTTTACCGACCGAGAATTGTAAAACTATAACCTGGCAATTTTATTCCCACCGCCATTTAGCTTCAGTAAAATCCGGAAGCAAGTGTTTTATCGCGCAGTTTTGTGAAAATTTGTGAGAAACCATGAATTATATCATGACGGAATTGTTGAATGGATTCAAGTACGTATAGTGCATGATTTGGCTATGACTTGTGACTAAATTATTTTCGATTCTATTAGATGACCCAATACCAACATTAAACCTTGAAACTCCTACACTTTACGTCCGTGGAAAATTCCCTGAAGGCAACACCGGTGAAATTATCTCCTGGAAGAACGTCACTATTCCTTTGAAAAGGAATTTCTTGGAATGTTTCCATATGTTGTGCATGTCGTTGACTGTCTTCATCTCGATCAAGCGACAAGCAATTCTTTGTAATCTTTAAGTCAGTTTTTATGGAGGTAGGAAACATAACAACTTCGGGCGATAAGTTTCTCCGTAGTTTGTATTGATTTTATGGTTGTTGTTTCTTATCAGCATCCTGAAAATATGAATAACATAAAATACATTTAACATTTAAATACATGATTTTCCTCCCGGGCATCTTATTATTATTAAAATTAAATTAAATGACAAATCTTTTAATATAACTGGGTAACACGGTACAAGAATTAACAAAATAACTGTCTTGTCAGTTAAATTGCAACAAAATAAACAAAAAAATTACTGGGCTTTCCAGTATACGCAACTCGAACTAATTACTGAATGAACAGTTATTTTTGACAGATTGACTTTACGGACAGTTCGGTAATGCAAATTTTTGCTGTGATGATTACTGGGGGATCCGCAATTCAAAAACCCAGTAAAATTTTACTGACTCCAGCAATCTAAAGTTAGTGTGTAGACTGCCCAACCTAAACTCAGCAACACAAAGGCTTTGGGGGGAAAGCCGTTCGGTAAAACAGCATTCGGCCAAATTTTCCATGGTAATTTTTTTTGCCCGTCCCTAGCTCGAAACCTGGCTAGGCCCTTGGCTGTTCCCCCAACCCAGGGCATAATATAATGTTTTAACATACACGATTTACAGTAATGTTCCACCACATGTTCAAAAATGTGCATACAATCCATTAAGTGTTCAATGATGATTTCAAAGACACATAAAATGGGATGCGTGGAGAAAACTCCATTAAGAATTTGTCAAATTTGAGAAAATCATGTAAATTTAGTTCAAATAGATAAAATCAGATACGATCTCACCAAGTTAGTCCAAATGAATTTGTTGCATTGTTGTTCCAATCAAAGACGGTTCGCTTGATGGGGATCAACATAAACTAGTCCCGTCCTATGTAGAACCAATTTGAAGTGTCCGAATGTAGTGATCCTCCGGCTTGGGATAAAAGATAATCGGCTGTAGTCGAAGCCAAGTATCAGGTTCCTCTTCGTTTTCGAAACCGTATGTCGGCGGTAAATCACAGTCAGTACAGCAGCATGACGTACAGCCAGTATCCCTTGGGGATGGGATGCACTTCTCGCAGGGCTTCTTCTGCATAGATGGTTTGATTCATTTTGAAACGGATAATCGCGTTCTTGGCCATCTTCGAAAATGTTAACCGGATTAATAACTAAATCAGCATAAAAAATTCCGAGAAAAAAAACGAACGTCATGTTCGTTCACACGCGCAGCCTACTCTGATTGTAGATCCATTTTATAATTGACAAATTCAAAAGAAATTCACTTATTGTACAACATTTGCAATCATATTTCGTAATGAAAATCCAGACTTGGATAAAAACAGAAATGCAATACTGTATTAAGCAAGAAACTACTAGTCAGTGTCACTTCACAACAAGCTATTAGGGGAAATGTCTCTAATGTTGGCTTATGGATCTAAGATTGGGCCCATCGCTTAAAATCTGCTATTTATCATTTTTTTTTATAGATAAACGCGTTATTGGGACGTTACTAATGGATATTTTTGGTTGCTATTGAAAATTTAGCCGATTGCTGAATTTATGTATGGGCCCAAATTAGGGACACTTAGGCCGACATTACCTGCATTTCCCCTATAAGTCTTATTGTTAATCAGAAAAAAAGGTTGCTATGATGGAGGAATGTATCCAAATAATATATCAACCCAGCAAATGCTAAGTTCAAGAAGATGTCTAGCCAAGTGTCTGGACGCTTGGATTTTCCTGTATTCATTTTGTTACGCGACAAAAATTATTGAACTATCATATTACAGATCACGGAGCCCATTTCCCATATTTCGTTTAAACAAAAAGAAACTGTTGCTTTCTAATAATTTGTTAAAAATGTGTATGAATTTTGGTTTGCTTTTTGGGAAAAGGATAACGGATGAGTCCTCGTTATACTACCAACAACATAAAAGTGATGAAGGAGTTAAAAACATACGTGATTCCGGGGTGAAATGTATGCTAGGGATAGTAGATTTTAGTTATCTTATTAGTTTTTTCGAAAATATGCTTTGCTATTCTGGTTTATCGTTATCAATGATTTATTTTCTTATCTAAATTTGATGATATTTTTGCTTTTGTTGGTAAGCATAGCCTTTGCATTTTCGAGGATTGAACAACTACGACACAAACTTGCAACAAACAACAAAGAAAATCTAGGGAAATTTATGCTAACGGAAATCTCAGACAGTTGAGTGCTTTCGGAGGCAACCTAAAAGAAAAACAAACAAATACAACCCGCGTTAAACAAATTTACTATAACAAAGCAGATAAGTGAATTCAAAACTAGTTCGGTAGTTCACCGTAGGATACTGTAACGGAAGATGAGGTTCTATTTTTCTACAACGTACAACTAACATAATTAAAGATAGCGTTGGGTGAGACGCAAGCAAACAAGCTGCTTACTTAATGCTCCAATACCGAATTAAAAGATGCATAACACACTATACAGATGGATACAGATATATCAGTTGAAGTTTGGTCAGTTTTTGTAAAGATTATGAAAGAAGCCGGAAATCTTACCTTTAAGGATCAGCTAGCGAGACCAACTAATAGTAACCAAACAGACACACTCGAAAATACGTATTGTTGAAAAGTTCAAATCCTAATCAGCAGAAAATAGCAAAAGTAACCAACTTACACAATAGAGATCGGTTCGCCAGGGTTGCCTGCGTCAATCGAACTTCCCATATAACACAGAATATATGAAACAAACAAATGAAACGTAATAAACCACTGCCCGTTAAATGAGAATATGCATCGACCCTTGCACAAAATAACAAAGTAAAACCATACAAATGAGCGGTTATTTTGAATCAACGTACAAATTTTTCCACAAATATTTAGTTATCTCCTGATTGAAATGAATAGCTAAGAAAGAAAAAAAAAGAAACCGACAAACTGAGAAAGTGAACTGGAAGCTGGATGAGGAAGAAAAGCGATCGTCTTGGTTTCCTGTTTTCCCTTCCTGTCTCCTTCTACGGGCGATCTAAATTTCCACTCTCACTTTCTCTAGCTAACAATCAATGTTCAATGTACGAATCATGCGATACAAAGTTTCAGTTCAAATCACCCTAGATATTTAGATACTCTTATGAATATGAATGTGGAATGTGAAATCAATGTTCTAACGGGGGAAAAAAACAACCACAAGAAGAAGATGAATAGGATGAAAGTTGTTGACCTCAAGAATTTTATTTTCTAGCAATCCTACCAAATGTATCAGCTTGTCTATTGTGAGGAAAACCATTGCATATTTCTGATACATCATTTGTAGTGTAAGTATGCAAAATATAAAAAGGTTATCGTTTTTTGTAAATAGTGAAAATTGGCAGATGGAAAGATATTGAAGGAAAAATGCTCTGGTCACCCTGGTGCAATAATCTGATGGAATACTTTAGTTTTAAAAATACATTTGGCTCTAGATGTTAGGAACAAGGATTTAGCAAAAAAAAAACATAAAATTCATCCACAAATTGGCTAAGTTCCACAGCCATTCTAATCAGAAATCAACGATTGGTCATTAAAAATGCACGGTGATTGTTGCCTAAAAGTTATTAAAGATAAAAAGTCGACACCGACCACTGATTGGCTAAAATTTTAAGATCTCTAAGTTTAGGAAAAGAACGGAAATCGAGTAAACAAAAAGTCTGTAACATGTGTTATTATTTATATGTGTAAAGAGAAGCAACTTAAAGGTGTGTAATAAATTCCAAGTGCAATTTTTCTTTATTTAAAAAATCTACGAAAACGATTTTTAATCTAATCAAAATTAAGCATAACATTGGATATTTTAACAAAAGTTTAGCAGTTAGGTAACTCAAAATTCGCTCCAGTTTGGAGTAAAACAACGGAATTTCTACAATTTCATCAGATTATTTGAACGCCATGCGATTGACTTTTGTATACGACTGGTTATAGATTGTGGGGGTAATTGTTCTGTGGTTCCGATCGATGGAAATGTCGGTAGGGTGACCAGGATGAGACGTAATGGCGGGCTGTGTACTACAGTAGAAATTAATGTAAAACATGTCTGTACATATGATGAGGCAACATACATAACAAAACCTACAAAAGAAAACGGAGCAAAACCATTTGTTACACTGTTTTGTTAAACACTGCAAACGAAACTCGAGGAAATCTGTTACCAGCAAATTTGAAACAATTTATTTATTCAACTGCACCCAGGAAACATTGTACAGAAAACGGAAGAGGAGAAACTTATAAATTTAATTTTTCGAACAAAAAGTAGAATTCATTCGCAAAGCACGCAAACACTCATACATACAAAGAAAGGAAACAAAGTGTATTGTTAATAATAAAATTATATTTAAAACTCTGATAAACACAACCACAAAGGGAGAGAAACGATCACTATGAATGGAAGAAGAATGGTGACAAAGACCAGTGTAAGAATTTGGGCAAAGAAAACCATAGTGCTAGAAGTGTAAGTATATATACACATTATTATACTTATTGTAATTCTGGTAAAAAAAACTTCATTATACCGACATTAATGCAGTATATTTAAAGGCAAAGCATGAATACAACATTGTAATTAATATTGAACTATTATATATTTGATTCAAAACTGATGAAATAAATCGTACTACAAAAAAAAAAGGGAACCTAATTTCCGATGACATGTCTCAAAAGGTGTCTGGCCATTTGCGCGAAGTCTGCTAGGCTGCATGTGTACTGCAACATATTGCCCAGAGATCATAAAACATTGATCTTAATGTTTTCCAATGACATTTACAATCAAGCAGAAACACAAGCTGAATAATTCGACAGTGAGCAATAGTGATGGAATTCTCACCAAAATATCATTTTCGCTTGCGATACGTTTTCTCTTGGGAACTTTCCCTCACTAGTTTCACACTCCAATATTTCCTGAGCGAACTTTCTGGGATGAGAGAATGAGATATCGCGAACTTTTTTAACTCGAATCACCAACGCGAGGATACGAAAAATATCAAATCATTTTTTCTCTCCATCTCTTTACACCACATTCGTTCTTGAAAATTGCACTGTACATTTCACAAGGCAAAGATTATACACGGCAAATGAGAACGACTCAAATTTGAGTTTAGTTCACTCATAATTGCCAAAAGTGCAGCAACTCAGCGATGAGTAAAATTTGTCTCATGGTTTCCTGTGGAAAACCTAAAAAATCTGCCGGAAAATGAGGAAATTGACGAAAATTTTATTCAGTCTCGGAGTATTACCAATAGACTGAGTGAATCCAATCTTTACTTTTCTCAAATTCAGGAATTTTTCCCTGGAAAATCCTAGAAAAACCTGGGAAAACATGAGGCAAATTAACTCATCGCTGAGTTCCTGCACTTTTGGCGATTATGAGTGAACTAAACTCAAATTTGAGTCGTTCTCATTCGCCGTGTAGACAGAAAGCTATCCCGAGTAAATCAATACAATCTCTAAAGCCTGATAAGTCTGGTAGCTGGCTGTCTACTGGCGCCTGTTGTTTAAAGTAACCGTTATCAGGATGATGTGAACAGTTTTGTGCAGCTGATTGATTGGTGCATTGGTTTCTGGCAGAAAAAAATTAATGAATCAGCACAAGTGTCAACGCGGCATTAACGAGGAACGGGGAGGGTAGTGTAAGATTTTGTGACTAGCAATTTTTATATTAAAACCGTTCCTCAGGATGAGGGGGGGGGGGTCCGGAAGGAGGAGCGCCTAATGTATCCTCAGTTTCGCGAAATACAGTTAATGCATGGCTCCTCTCATCACTAGTGTTCGTAATATCGTTCCTGTAAGCTCTTATGCAATAATTATGCAAGGGGGGGGGATGGTTGGGAATATAGGTGGTGGTGAACTTTTTCACTGTGCTATTACTGTCCTCTCCCATGACTAGGAATCCTTGTAAAACAATGTAAAACTAGAAAGGGTCTAGACCCTCCCTATGTAAAACCATAAGGTATGCGGGACTGCTGCACTGCTGAACTTCAAAACGCTTTATTTGCTGACCAAGGATCTGACAAAAACATTTTTTAGTGTGCATTTTAGGATGATAAAAAATTTAAACAGGTTATTCAATGTCCATTAAAACTGTAAAAAATATAGGCAGAAAAAAAAGAAAACGAAAAATTGTTATGCACGGAAATGAAAAACTACCCAAAATTAAGTACTTTTCCCTCAATTCTGGGGTTCAGCCCAATAACCCAAATTTGAGTAAATCGCATATAGTAGTTTCCATTTAACACCGGCAAAAAAATTACCTACTCTTTTGTAAATTTAAGAATATGCAATTTACTCAAAAATAACTTATTGGGCTGAACTATATCGTTGGGTCGAATCTCTCGTTCCTTTTTTTGACAACAATAACGAGTGCAAGTGAGAGGCTGAAGTCAATATTAAGTAAAAAGAACTCAAATTTTGGGTAGTATTTTTTCTCCGTGTACATATACCAGTTGGCTGGAAATGAACACAAAATTAATCAAAGTAACCATGTACCTTGAGCTTTTGATATAGTGACAGATTGAGAACGATCTAAATTTTTCATCCACAAGTATTGCAAGACTTGAAATTAACAGACAATCTCAAAATACTTTCAACTTGCGAAGTGATGGATTCCCAAGTGAATACACCTGCTGAATAAAAATTATCAAGTAAACTATTTTTTTTAGAATCGATTAGAATTAATACAGTAGCTTTATGGCACCAGTGACCGGCAAATTTAATATTTTCATTCAAGGTTGTGTGGAAATTCAAGCTACCGGGCGAGCTACTGGGTTACATGCTGCCCTCTACCTAATGCAGTCGAGTGATCAAATCAGAAAGTTAGCAGATTAGAAATCAATTAATAACTAATTTCCTCAACGTTCAATTAAAAAGTGGTCTTTAGAAAAAAATGTAGCTGAGAAAATTTCCTATGAGTACACAAGGCTAACTTATTGGTAGATCATTATGGCGAAATTTAAAGACTAGATGAACAAAATAATCACTTTTCCCATAGTAATACCTTAATAAATTTTAGATGGCCAGTGCAGAATGAGATCACAACCCAATAAGCTCAAATTTTGGGAGAATTATCTGGACCTGATTAAAAATCGATTGAGCTTAGTAAAGCAAAGCCGATATTTTGAACCACCCTAATAAGCATGTTCTCAATGCAGTAAGACTAATCAACAGAATGCTTGCTAGCTAACACTAAACATGTCTAAGCGCCAATCTCAGTGGTCTAACTGTACTTCGCACTAATAGCATAGTTCTTCTTGTCGAAGAGTACAGCCACAAATGATGATTTGGTCAGCAAATAGTAGACTCTTGGTGAATAGTTACAAGTATATACTATTAGCTGGTTGCATTAAGAACTAAAACTATAAATAAATCCGGAAAACTTTGAGATTAGGGCGCAATTTCTTTTGTAAACACACACTTAATTCGCCGATTTTTCGTGAATTAAAGTTCAATCTAAAAAACTAACAACACAGACAGGTAGAGGAATGATTCATTTGGTATAGTATAGTTCGCTAGATTGTGCTTTGATTCGTGAGAAATCGTTGAATGACGTGTTTGTTTACAAAAGCAATTACGCCCACATCTCAAAGTTCTCTGGAAATGGTATTTAATGTGAAGGATACGAAAAATATCGGAGAACGAGAAGAAAACAAACAGACACTCTCGCGTGATCATCGCCTATCTTTACTCGCTGGAAAAAAAGAACAAAGCTGAGGGGATATTTGGTTGGTTCGAATCACGAGTACGTGTGAAATGATGTGAGATGGAGAGACGAAAGATCTTTCGCGATACGAAATGAAAATTTCTCTCGCTCTACGCTTTCATGAACTTTTTATCATCTCTCGTTCGCGAACTTTTTGTGAGAAGTTCCTTTGGGATTTATCTCTGCAATGAGCTGTGATAGAACTTTTTTTGAAAATGATTTTTCCAACACTGGAGCATGAATAACGGCGTATACACGATGATCGATTCTCTTCGTCGATTTTCTTTTTAAATTGCTACAGCTATGGGCAAAATTGAGATGTTTTCAAACGCATTTTTCTCAAAACCATTCATTCAATATGTCATTCGACGAAGAATTTATTCAGCAATTATTTGTTGTACAGTACAAATAGTGAAATAGTTAAACAATTAAGAACTTCAACGAACAAAATAGGAACATTTCGTGAACCAATCTGAATAGTGGACGGATGGGAAAAATCTACATTCTTTCGCACGGACACCACTTTCCAGCCCATGCGTTAATTTGCTGCCAACAGCGCTTTCTGGCTAAAGTAGACCTGCCCAACCTTTCTAAGCTCGATTTTTTAAATGGCTGTATCTTTGATCGATTAACATGTTTCAAGATGCATTTTGTTTATTTCTCATTTATTCTGGGCTAAAATTCATAATGATGAATCAAATTTGACTCGAATGATTTCCTTGCTGAGATCCAGAGACCACGTCCGGTCGTTGGCCGCACGTTGGACAGCGCTGGGCTAAACGGTCGATCTGATCGGAGCAAGCTACGGTGAAAACGCCAAAATAGCGGAAGAAGAAGAGCAGCGGAAATGCTCGTTCTCAAAAGGTCCTGCCAAATCGCTTCCATCAGTCGGAGCCAGCAGATAACGTCAGGGTTGAGGGAAAGGAAGAGCAGCAGAAATCTTTGCCGATAAATGCTTCTGCCAAATCGCATCAACCATCAATTCCAGCCCATAGCTGGAGCAATTCGGAGCTGGATGATAACACTTAACAGAGGAAGAGAAAGAGTAACGGAAATCGTAGCCCCGTAGATCACGTCTGCCAAATTACTTTCACCATCTTGTTCAGCCAGACAGTCGAGCTGGTCGAAGCTTCGAAGCATAACTAAAATTTTGAAAAGGAGCCTGGAATAATAATGTTTACAATATTTCAGCAAATTCAACAGTCAACCATACCGGGGGATATTGCATCAATATGATTTTTTTTTCAATCTGTATTTTCGTCACTTACGTCTCCTACAACCACACACTGAGTATAAAAATACCCTTCTATCTGAAAAATAATTAACTACTGATCCCGCTAATGAAACTTAATCAAATAAGTCGATCTTACACGATACATTATCAGTTCAGTAAGGGTCCGATTTTGGCAACAAGTTTCAAATACCTTTAATTTGCTTGTGTTCTGCAATTTGCTTAACTATCCTGCGCACCTCCGGGGTGCAAAGGGCCTTTGTGAAAGATTTCCATCCTGGGCGATGAATAGCTTTGGCCTTGACCTGTGCCCAAGTCAAATTACGGTCAACGTTCTTAATTTCACTGTTTAGGCTCCGCCTCCACTTGCGTTCACGAATTTCTGTCTTTATCGGCTTCTGATGGCACAAACGATGAAGCTCGGAATTTGAGATCCAATTGCGGGGCCACCAGGCACGAATTATTTACCGCAGGCATCGTTTGATAAACACCTGCAGCTTCTGAGTGTTCTTCGCTGATACACACCATGTTTCACTGGCGTATAACAGCACAGTTCGAGTTAAAAATTCGGATTTTGGTGCGTCGACTGATCTGATTCGCTCTCCATACATTTCGCAAACTGGCAAAATCAGCCCTCGCCTTCTTAATCCGTGCACCTATGTCGCTCTTGGTGCCGCCGTCCGACGCTATCTGGCTGCCAAGATATTGGAAGCCTTCGACTTTCTCCACTGCCTTCCCAGCTACTGTGAAATTGGAACGGTTTTCCTTGTGACATCCAACGATTTGGTCTTGTTGACGTTGATGGTTAGACCTGCTTCAGAGAAGCGTTCCACAAGGTCGTCGAGCTTACTCTGCATGTCAGAGCGCCGTTGTGCTAATAACGCAACATCATCAGCCAAATCGAAATCGTTGAGATGCTCCATAGCAATAGGCTGCCACAGCAACCCACGGTTCGGTACACGGTCAACGGTTCGTCGATTACGATGAGGAATAGTAGCGGTGATAATATACATCCTTGCCTCACACCCGCGATTACCCGAATCGGGTCAGACAAAGCTCCGTTGTGCAACACTCTGCATGAGAAAGCCTCGTACTGCGCTTTGATGAGGTTGACGATCTTATCAGGGACTCCCTTGCGTCTCAGAGCGCCCCACCAGTTTTCGTGGTTTCGCCGGTCGAAAACTTTTTCGTAGTCAATGAATACCAAGTACAGGGACTCTTGGAACTCATTGACCTGCTCCAAGATGATGCGGAGCGTGACAATACGGTCCACACAGGATCTTCCAGCACGGAATCCTGCCTGCTGTCGTCGGAGAGTCGCGTCGATCTTCTCCTGTATCCGATTGAGGATAACTTTACACATAACTTTGAGAACAATACACAGTAACATGATGCCTCGCCAGTTGTCGCATACAGTTGGATCCCTCTTCTTGGGGACTTTTACCAAGACGCCCTGCATCCAGCCAGCCGGAAAATTCGTGGTGTCCTAGATATTGACGAATAGATGATGCAACATTTGTGAGAATAGCATGGGGTCAGCTTTGAGCATCTCTGCTGATATGCGAACGACCCCCGGGGCTTTGTTGGACTTCATACTTTGGATGGCTGCTTCTATCTCCTGAAATTATGGAGCTTCAGTGTTGACGCGAGTAACGCGCCTCACCCTTGGTGGATCATGCCGAGATGTTGATGGTTAGTTGACCGTTGAAACTTCAAGAAGTTGTTCAAAGTGCTCAAACCAACGTTTCAACTGGTCAGTGGGGTCAGTGAGCAACTGTCCAGCTGCGTCTTTCACAGGCATCCTTGGGTTCATCCTTGCCCCGCTCAGGCGTAGTGAAACATCATAGAGGAGGCGGATATCGCCAGTTGCTGAGGCTTTCTCCCCTTCATCAGCCAGGGAGTCCACCTACGCCCGCTTATCCCGTTTACAGGAACGCTTAACTTCCCTCTCTAGAGCCGAATACCGCTGACGGGCCTCGTTCTTGGCTCCTCGGGTCCTTGCTCGCTCTATCGCGGCTTTTGCTTCTCTCCACTCCTCGATCTTCCTCCAGGTTTTATCGCAGTGCGCAGCTCACCCAGGATGTTCTCGCTTGTTTCAATAAAGGTATTCTTGATGCTCGTCCACTGTTCTTCTACGCTGCCACCTTCCGGAATATTAGCTACGCGAGCCTCGAGTTATTCGACGAACGATCTCTTCACTGCTGGGACTTCCAGTCAGCGTGTGTTGAATCGCCGCCCGAGTCTCTCCTCCCGCCGTTGTACCCGTGCAATGCGTAGGCGGATCTCACCGACCAGGAGATGATGGTCAGACGCTATGTCAGCGCTGCGTTTATTCCGAACATCAAGAAGGCTCCGTCTCCATTTTCGGCAGATGCAGATGTGGTCGATTTGATTCTCTGTATATCCATCACGGAAGACCTATGTGACTTTATGCACTGGGCGATGGGGGAAGAGCGAACCCCCGATAACCATGTCGTTGTTGCCACAAAACTCTGCAAGCATCTCGCCGTTCTCACTCATATCTCCGAGACCATGGCGTCCTATAATGCGCTCATAGTCCGAGTTGTCGGAGCCGATCTTCGCATTTAAGTCGCCTGTGTAAATCTTGATATCACCTCTTGGAGTCTTATCCACGACAGCATTCAGTTGACTGTAAAAGTTCTCTTTGTCCTGCAATTCGGCAGTATCGGTTGGCGCATAACATTGGATTATGGTAAGGTTTCGGACCCGTGTTCTGAATCTGGCAACGATTATTCTCTCATTGATAGGTTCCCACTTGATGAGCGCAGCATGTGCTTATGCGCTAAGCAGAAAGCCAACTCCACGATGTCGCGGAGCGTTTTCACCTCGCATACCAGAATATAAAAGTACCTGTCCCGAAGGCAGCTTGTGTTCTCCAAAGTTCGGCCAGTGGACTTCACTAAGTCCAAGGATTTCTAGCTTCATACGGCAGGCCTCACTGGCGAGTTGTGCCTGTTTACCCTGTTGGGCTAGCGTCAGTACATTCCATGTTCCAATTCTTGTCCGTTATTTATCGCTAAAAGTCGTTGCCATAAAATCAGTTCACTATAGGTTTCGGAGACAGTAGGTGGTTGGCCTAAGGTCTCCTATCCGCCGTGATGGGACTGCCATCTTGGGTATAGCTTTCCGGGAGAAGCATTTCGTATTCAGCCGCTGGATGCCAGTCAGACGCTGTTTGAGTCGCCTCTAACATCGAGAACAGACGCTCGGGCTTTGTAAGCCACATCCTCCGAAAAGGATGCAGCTCTCCCTTCCCTGTCAGCATACGACCAAATTTCCCACCGGAGTTGGTTACCCGATCTTCCCTAATGTTACTCGTAACCCAGCCGGCGCCGCGTGGAGGAAGGGATAGGAGTTACTGGGCAAGAGGCTAAGGACCACTTTCACTTGCGTGACGGGTCTATTTTATAACCTTCAAGTAAGCGAAGTACCGGTGGTACGCATTATCCCATTCATTTGCCAGCTTGTGTTCTGCAATCCTCTTTATAATCGTTGAAAAAAATGGTAGGCAGTGTTTGTAAGTGTGTGCAGTTTTCTCCGTTGTCATACTCCTTGGGAGGTAAAGATACCACAACTTACGGTCGAACCACAGAGAACAGACGTTGAGGTACGAACAAAATTTCTCTAAAAAAAACTAGCGTAAAGATTCCTATTTGACTTAACCCTCCGTTACTCGCGCTGTTGTACTTTGTACAACACACATGAGTTTTCCATTGCCATTTTGTTGCTGAGTATTCCTCAAAAAACTTGTTTTGATCTAGACAAGCTAAACTTTGAGTACAGTAAACACCTAAAACATTCGGATAATAGGGAAAATGAAAATGAAAACCGCGAAAACTGTGACCATAGTACATGGGATTTAACTTAATTGATTACAACATGGAATATATCGAGATCCTGACCAGATAGAAAGTTACTGTTTCTGAAAAAGTTGATCAGGAGATCATAGCCTTGTCGCTGGCGGACAGTAGTTCAGAATTTTCTCACAACGTAGCGCTAGTATACATGTGAAATTCTCGCATGTGATATATCTCGAGCTCCTGACCAGATAAAAAGCTACTGTCTTTCACAAAGTTTTTCAGGAGGTCAAAGTCTATTGCTTGGTGCTCAATAGTTCAGAATTTGCTCACTACGCGACGCTAGTATGCACGTGAAATTCTCATATAAAATATCTCGAGTTCCCAACCAGATAGAAAGGTACTGTCTTCGGCATAGTTGTTCAGGAGGTCAAGGTTTTTTTCGCAGATGAACAGTAGTTCAGAGTTTTCTCACTTTGCGGCGCTACTATAGATGTGAAACTCTTGCATATAAAATATCGCTAGATCCTGGCCAGATTGAAAGTAAATGTATTTGGCAAAGTTTTTCAAGAAGTCAAGATCTTTTTGTTGGGTGACAATAGTTCAGAATTTTCTCACTATGCGGTACTAGTATATACGTGCCTTTCTCGAATATTCAATAGCTCGAGATCTTGATCCGCTAGAAAGTTGCTGTCTTGGGCAAAGTGGTTTAGGGGGTCAAGATTTTTTGGCTGGTAAACAGTAGTTAATAATTTTCTCACCACGTGGCGTTAGTATACATGTACACTTCTCGCATATGCTATATCTCGAGATAATGATCAGATAGAAAGTTACTGTCTACGACAAAGTTGTTCAGGAGGTCAAGGTCTTTTGGCTGGTGGACAGTAGTTCAGATTTTTCTCACTTCAGTTATGAAGTGAAATGTGAAATTCTCGCCTGTGATATATCTCGAGATCCTGACCAGATAGAAAGTTACTGTCTTGAACAAAATTGTTCCGGAGGTTAAACCTAGAGCTTATGAGAAAATTCTGAACTATTATTCACCAGCCAAAAGACCTTGCCTCCTGAACAACTTTGTTGTAGACAGTAACTTTCTACCTGATTAGGATCTCGAGATATAGCATATGCGAGAAGTGTATATCTATACTAACACCACGTGGTGAGAAAAGTCTTAACTACTGTTTACAAGCCAAAAAGGCTTTGACCCCCTGAACAACTTTGTCGAAAACAGTACCTTTCTATCTGGTCAGGATCTCGAAACAAACCACATGCGAGAATTTCACGTGTATTCTAGCGCTACGTAGTGAGAAAATTTTGAACTACTGTCCACTAGCGAAATCTATCTGATCCGAATCTCGAGATATTTTACATGCGAGAATTTCGCGTGTACACTAACGCCACGTAGTGTGAAAATTCTGAACTAATGTGCACCAAGCAATAGACATTGACCTCATGAACAACTTTTTCGACGACAGTAATTTTCTACCTGTTCAGAATCTTGAGTTTAGTACACGTTTACTAGGCTACTGTCCACCAGCCAAAAAGTCTTGACCCCCTGAACAAGTTTGCCTAAAACAGTAACTTTCTATCTGCACAGGTTCTCGAGATGCGATGTATATGCGAGAATTGCATGTGTATACTAGCATCGAGTAGGGAGAAAATTCTGATCAACTGTCCACCTACGAAAAGATCTTGACTTCCTGAAAAACTTTGCCAAAGACATTTACTCTTTATCTGGTCAGGATCTACTGATGTATCACATGCGAGAACTTAACATGTATACGAGCACTACCTAGTGAGAAGATTCTGAACTAATGTTAATCAGCAAAAAGGCTATGATCTCCAGAACAGCTTTGCCTAAGACAGTAACTTTCTATCTGGTCAGGATCTAGATATATGTTACAAGAGAATTTCACGTTTATACTAGCGCCGTGTAGTGAGAAAACTCTGAACTACTGTCCACCAGCCAAAAATACTTGACACCCTGAACAAGTTTGCCGAAGACAGTAACTTCTATCTGCTCAGGATCTCGAGCTATTGTATATGCGAAAATTGCACGTATATACTAGCGCCACTTAGTGAGAATTTTCTGAACTACTCCACCAACAAAAAGATCTTGACTTCCTGAAAAGCTTTGCCGAAGACAGTAACTTTTTATATGGTAAGGATCTAGAGATATTTTATATATGCGAGAATTTTACATGTATACTAGCGCCGTGAAGTGAGAAAACTCTGAACTACTGTCCACCAACAAAAAGGCCTTGACCTTCTGATCAACTTTTTCGACGACAGTAACTTTCTATCTGATCGTGATCTCGAGATATATCACATGCGATAATTTCACATGTATTCTAGCGCTACGTACTGAGAAAATTCTGAATTACTCTCCATTAGCGAAAAGATTATGATCTGTAGAACAGCTTTGCCTAAGACAGTAACTGTCTATCTGGTCAGGATCTCGAGATTTTCCATGTTGTAACCAATTAAGTCAAATCTTACGTAGTACGGACACCGTTTTCGCGGTTTCCATTCACATTTTCTCTATTATCCGCATTTTTATAAAAGTTGGCGCGAGCAACGGAGGGTTAAGTTTCACTGACGGCGACTTTCTCACTTAAAACCCTCTTTGACAAACTGATGGCGCTGGCGTTGCACAACTTACACTAGACACTAAGTGCTGGTAGCGCCAAGTGGAAATTTTCAACAGATTTTTTTTTCGATATTAGCGCCAAATTGGTCGAAAATGGAAAATTTATAGAGGAAATCAGGAGATGCTAGCGCCACGTAACGGCGATGTTCCATCTTATCTTTACAAAAGTTTCTGACCGTTCTGTGGTAGAACGCAGCAATCCACCCCACCGAAACTTGTAAAACTCGTAACCAGATGGAAAAACTACAAGTGACAGCTCTATGAGGTTGTACGCAATGGTGATGTAGAATTACGTGGTCAATAATAAATCTTATTTGTTAACTGCATCAGGAGCTTGTGTTTTGTGTAGGAATAGGAATTGGAGCGGGGTTCTCTGTTCTTTAGTATGAAGCGCTTGACATAGATGGTCCACAGCGACTCACGAAGAGCTACTGAATCCGATCAATAGCGGTGTGGCTTCTTCCTCCTTCTATGGATGCTCATGTGGACTGCAGCGCACTGCTTGCAGGCAGCCTTTCGTTGTGTACTGGAGAACACCACCACTCACCACGTGGTGATTGAATAAACACCGTTTGGTGAGACCGGATGGAATTCAACTTTAAAATCTGTGTTAGGGAAATCGCTTTTCGCAGGCAATCGGTGATAATTTTAACTACCATAGCAACAGCTGCACATTCGTGCAATTTTCAATAGTGAAATTTTGAAAAATGATTATGTATTAAATTTAACAGATGCGTAGAAATATTTCTGATCGATTGGTGATAAAGTGATTGAAATTGATCCAGGGGTAAATGAGTTATTAACGTTCAAAATCTTTCATAAATGTGTTACATGTTCCATTTTCGGTTTTCACAAAGTTTACCCCCATATAGAAATCACAGACGTAGTCCTACGTCAAAACAACTGCCTGTTGGGAGGCCATGAGGAGTGGTGATAGAGAAGGCCATTTTGAATGGACGATAACGGGCACGACAAACTGGCGATGAACTGGCCAACAGCCTCAACTCATTCACCTTCCAAAATAAAATCACTGATTTTAAGACCACCAGCAAAAACCGTTTATCATAGTAAGCTAGCTAACACAGCGAACTGTGAAATAACTTTCAAAAGTGGAAATTACTTGTCGAAACCATAGCTAACAGTGAACAGTGTGAGGAGAGATTGACGGATAGAAATATAGCAGGTAAACCACAATAACTGCAATTTTGGTTAAAATGGTCATAATGCTAAATGTGTTTGACCATTAGGACCCCACAGTATTTAGTACAGATCCACTGTACTGTGTGAAGTTCCGGTAGACGTACCGAAAGGTTATACTGTCGCTACTTGCCGGCCCGAGTACGTCACCAACTCGTAGGCCCAGGACGTTTAACCTAAAGCACTCTAGTTAAAGTATGGACGACTGTCACCACAAAACTGAAAAAAAACTGTTCCTATCGAGCAAAGCGGTGCATTTTGACGGATCAATTGAAATAACTTTTGACAGACAGACAGACAGAGGAAGTATTGAGATTTTCACATCCAGTTGTATTGGTGCGATATGTGAGAGCGTGTTTGTGAATATCCGAGAAAAATACATAACAAATCGATGTCAAACTCATTTTGACAGGTATACTTTCATACATTTTTTAGGTTAGCCAGAGGAAAATAATAAACAACTTTACACGGCGTTGCTTCCGCTAGTGTGCGTGCATTAAACGTCACTAATCTCTATAGAGGAAGCGAACGGCGACCGAGGACAAGCGATCGACAATTGAAGACACGTGGTGGAAGTGCTGCGAGGGACCCCGACGAAGAAAGAAGGTTAGATAGATTCAGCCATTCCATAGCAAAACGATATAGTGGTTCTCAGAATTTCGTAACAATTGGTAGTTTTGTTCCTTTTCTCATTAGAGTGACCATTTCCATGTTAGGGTGGTCAAAAAATCGATTTTTTTCTATTTTATCCAAAAATGGATTTTTTTTAAATCATAACTTTTGAACCATTAAACCGTTTTGAATGATTAAAATATCAAATAAAAGGTCAATACTTATGCTTTTAAAAAAATATATAAAATTTTTCGAAAATTGGAGTTTTGTATAGAAGAACTTTGATTGTATTTGTTTTTTAAGGTTTTCATGGTTTGTAGACAATGGGCGCAACACGTTTTTAAATATATTTTTTTTAATATAGGCTTTTCTACACAACATATCAAAAAATCAGCAATGTATTTTTCTTTGTTTTTGAGTTACGATTTTTTTAAATTTTCATGTTTAGAAATTTCGCTAATTACTCCAATACGACTAGATTACCCTGCGTCTCCATTGGTACATAGCTGACATAGTCACAAAATCCATATCAATTTTCTGCTTCTGCTTTTATAATTGTAATTGTAATTGTAATTGTTCACTGTATAGGCTGTACTAAGTTGGCTTATCTAGGGACTAACTCCCTAGTCTATACACCTACTGTCCTTCCTGTTGCACTCGTCAGCTCGTGCGATACTCTAGACACACATGGGTGGTCGTATCCGGGTCTAAATAACAAAAATATACAAAATCGTGTTACGCCCATTGTCTACAACAAACCATGAAAACCATAAAAAAAACAAATACAATCAAAGTTCTTCTATACAAAACTCAAATTTTCGAAAAATTGGATATTTTTTTCTTAAAATTATTTTTAATAACCTTTCATGTTATATTTAAATCATTCAAATCGGTTCAAATGTCAAATGTCAAATGGTTCAAAAGTTATGATTTTTAAAAAAAATGCCATTTTGCCATGGAAAAAAAATAGTAAAAAATCGATTTTTTTTACCACCCTAACATGGAAACGGTCACTCTAATTAGAAAATAAAAAATACGGGTCTAATATTTTTCGATAAGGAACAAAAAAAAAACAATTGGTTGTTACGAAATTCTTAGAACCACCATATCTTTTTGCTATGGAATGGCTGTTATAAGAAAGTGGGAGAGGAAGGAAGTAAGTAAGAAAACAAAAGAGGGAGAATAAAAGTTGTGTCAGGAAAGTGAAATAAATCTTTGAACTTGAGAAGTGAAGTGCTTGTGAAGTGTGTCACGTGCGATCATTCCCTGCCCCGCGTAATTGCAATAGGTAAGCGTGCCAACCCTGAGGCCATTGAAGTCAGGAAGTCTCAAAAGTGCTCCTCCGGGAAACCGATAAAAACATGCGAAAGGACATTCGGATAGTTTATCAACCAAAGCGGACAGCCAACAAATGATCACGTTTCAATAGAATAATTCAGTTTATTTTCGCTCTTACTTACAACCGAGGCTTATGGTCACTCGCGTCACTATTGTTTAGTTAATTGCAACGCAATGTAGACTGCGTGCACTAATCTATATTCTAAGTGTCACAAAAGTTGTTTCCATCTTACCAGCTTTTGCATCATTCCTCCCATTCTATCTCAGTTCTCGGGTTGCCGATCAGAAATGTCTACATTTTTTTTTTGTAGTGAGGGCATTTTGTTTTTAATTGTATTTCATTAAGATCATATGATGATTTCAACTACACTGAGGCGTAAAGACAAAAACAAGGACCTACTAAGCGGATTGTTGATTTTTTGTTTAGTTTCATTTTATTGCGATTTTGTTACTATCCAATTATAGAGCACAGATACAGCGATTAAAAATGATTATTTTCTCATGTTTTTTTGATGTTATATGTAATTACTCCTTTCCTTTCTTTTACATGCCTTCCAACGTTTTTACACAGTAAAAGTCCTCCTAGTATTGCCGTCTTACTTTCAATGCGATTATAATGTTTTGCTTGTGTTTGTATGAATATGCTTTGTCAACTATATTAGAGTGTAACAGAATTTTCTTTCCCATTTACCTACTAATGAATAGAAAAACGCACTTGAGAAACGGAAAACAGATCAACAAAAACCACTAATTTCGGCTATTTGATTCCTACAAATGTTGAACAGCAACACTTTTTATTTCATTCATGCTAAGGAAGGTTTTGCTTTATTTATTTTTTCACTGGATGATGCGCAGTGTTCTCGTGAACAGTAATGAGTAGAACTAGTTGCTATTTAAGAGAACGGAACATTTCTTTAAGGAACAAAATTGGAAAACGAAACGAGTGAAACAATTTTTGGTGTATATTCAAATAAACGACGACGACAACGATGAATCCGGAAGCTGGTTGACACCAAACAAAACAAAGCTTTTCGATACTCTTTCGCCTAACATGAGAACTTAGAGAAATAATCACGATTTCAGTTTTTCTGTTTGTTCCGGATCGGCTCCATCCACGGGATCGGGATGCAACCGAGTCGGAGCCTAAATCTAAACCAACTATTTTAAAAATAGTATTAAATGCATTGTTCTGTATGTGGTTGCTTTCTATATGAATACAGTTTAGACAATATCTTAAAGCATTATAATGTAGTATGTAAGAGAAAATTAATATTAAAGGGGGATGTGTCTGTTGGAACACCAGCGCCACTGGTGCCAGCTGTTGTCAACGGTTGAACTAACCGAAGACACTTACAGACTACTAGCAGAGATCAGAACCAAACACTTGCTCTTCCGACTATGTTTTCGTGATTTATCTTCGTACGCTTCGTTAGGGATGCCTATTTACAGTGGTGTTTTTTTTTTTTATTTGTTTTATCGGCAAACATTCAATAGTATTCTGCAGTTGAGGTATATTCTTTCGCTTATTGTTGCATTTTTTTGACAGTTTATAAACTGCGCTTGTATGCATTGTTATCAAAAATTTGGCTGCGTGGCTGTACAGTGCTGCCAGTTCCCTGATTGTTTTTTTTTTTCTGTTTTGCTTTACTATTGCTGCTTTGAGTGTAGATTTCAGTTTCAGCTTCGATTTTTTTTTCAAGTTGGCAGTGTGTGTAGTGGTGTACTTTTGCTTTCAATTGTTGCTATCCAATTTTATTCGCTAATATGCTTCTGAGTTTGTTGATTATATGCTTATACAGTTACCATTAAAGGATTGCTGAAAGTTTGGGTTCGGAAAGAAGACTCTTAGACGCTAGTGATTTCTAGAACTCGATAAAGTGTTTGTTTGGTTACCTATCGCTAAAGATTACTTTTGGGGGATTCCAGTCTATCTTTTTCCGCGCTTCTTACGCTCTCCGTCTGTCCTTAACGGTTTTTCTTCTGTAAAAAGCTAGTCTTTTCAAATGGCCATCAAATGTCGATTTCTCTCAGTTACCTTTTCCCATTATCGCTGCAATTGCCTATCCAAAAAATGTGATTTCGCCGCAAAATATATCTCCTATACTGATTTTGATCCATCTTTTCTAGTGTTTCTTGTCGCACGTTACCTACCGTCTTAAAATATTTCTCGATTACTAGAATCTTTTGACAATTCAACAGTCTTAATAATTTTCTTTGTCCAAAAACATCCTTCTTTCGTTTCAATTGGAAACGTGCTCACGCTGAACTCGGACAAGACGCCAATGGCAGTGTTGCCGGATGCCTCCATTTCAATGTCAGCCCTCTCCAACTGTCAACAATCCACATTCCAAAAGAAGCGATAAACTTATCAAATGTAATGACTGATTAACCTGAGACAGTCTTCTTGCAGTTAATGTATGCATGTGTGTATGTGTATTTGTTTGTATGTATGATTTCTCTTAAATCTTGTCGACTTGCTACATTCTACTGTTGTAGATAAATATTACCTTCTAAAAACGTTACCATTAATTTAGCTATCCCCTAATAAGTCTGCTTTCCTCTATTTCTAAACCACTTGCTAGCCTTGTAACTTAGCGCACTCTACATCGAATATGGCCGCCCAGAAGAAAAATATCATCATCATCGAACGTAGAAAACACGCTCACTTAGGATGCCTTGGCGTACTGAATGACCGAACTCATCCGTATGACCGGCGGTGAAGGAGGCGTTCGACTTCCGGAAGCATCCTTTGATGCCGCCGGTTCGGGTGATGCGTGTTGTAGGTCTTGCGGTTCGTTCTTAAAGTACAGCTTCCGCTTCCGCGGTGGCAACGTGTTGTTGTCCCGATCGGCCATTAATACTGAATCGGACTCGGGCGACGAGGAACGATCCGGCGATTCCGGTGATGAACGTGGGGGCGTCAGCAGGTTTTCCGTTCCGGCAATGGCCGCTTCCACTTGCCGCACGATGTCACTAGATGATCTGTAAGAAAGATACGACGTAAGCAACGAGCAACGCGAAGATCTTCCAACAATACCAACCTGAATTCGGTGACCTGCGAAGCCGGAGCGAAGTAGCCGTGATGCTTCATGATCGCCAACGGTTCATACATGAAGGCGCCTGTATTGATCGGTGACTGCTGCTGCCGCTGAAATTGTGAATGCCCTTGCTGCTGGTGGTGGTGGTGGTGGTGGTGAACCATCATATCGATGGGCTGCTGGTGCTGTGAAGATGGTGGCGTCAACCGATCAACGTTC
This sequence comes from Ochlerotatus camptorhynchus, assembly GCF_037179485.1. Classification (NCBI taxonomy): domain Eukaryota; kingdom Metazoa; phylum Arthropoda; class Insecta; order Diptera; family Culicidae; genus Ochlerotatus; species Ochlerotatus camptorhynchus. Next base: position 280,960 of record NW_027041148.1, read on the forward strand.
GACGCCATCAAATGATGCTGTTGCGAGAATGCTGCCAGTGGCGGTGGCGATGGAGTCCTATTGCTTTGGATGTCATTTTGATCCATACTGGAAGCGGAAGCGGCAGCTGCAATCGAAGCCGCTGCCAGCAATGCCGGATTCACGCCAGACTGGACACCGTAGCTTCGCAACACCGATTCCTCAAACCGAGAGTAGTAGTGAATATTTTCAGTCGGCATGCTTCCGCCAGGGCTGACTTGGCCGCTCACCAGCTGCTCACGGAACTCTACCTTTGGACTGTGGAGATCTTCCTCTAATTCCATCGCATCCTCTGCCGCTGACAAACTATCCGGCGCAGCTATGCTACTCGAGCTTGACGAATACTCCAAACTGCTCCGACTGCTGGAGTTACTCGCGGGCGGGGCAGCCACTGTAGGCTTGGTTTCAGTCTCTTCCTCATCTGGGATTTCATTGGCATGCCCCTTGATATGGGCCTCCATTTCCTTCTTACTCTTGAACGTTTCATCGCAAATGGTGCACTTGTAGCACTTGGATCCGTAGTGCTGAACTCTGTGCAACTTCAGCACGTGATTGTATCCGAAATCCCGGAAGCAAATATCACAATGGTACGGTTTCTCCCCGGTGTGAGTGCGCGAATGCACTTTCAACTGCTTCGAGCACGTGAAACCCTTGCCACAGCCCTCGACTGGACATTTGTAGGGTTTCTCACCTGATCAACAAACAAACAGAAAACATAAACGTTAAAATCTACCAAACCACAATTCAGCCGATCCCACTTACCGGTATGAGTCCGCATATGGATGACTAGTTGACCCGACTGGATGAATGTCTTGCCGCACACGCTACACTTGTGCGGTCGCTCGCCGGTATGTATCCGCATGTGCCGATGGAGCTTTCCACTGTGTTCGAAAGCTCGCTCGCAGATGTCGCACTTGTACGGTCGTTCCTTGGTGTGGATCCGCCGGTGAACCTGCAGGTTCTCCTTAACGCTAAACATCTTATGGCAAAATTCGCACTCGAATGGACGTTCACCGGTGTGCGTCCGGTAGTGCCGCACCAGTCGGGCCGGGACGGCAAATGTTTTCTTACAAACATCGCACTGATACGGATCGGCCGGAGTGGCCTGCCCATTCATTAACCCTTTGGAACTCGTACCGCCTTTACTTTCACCGATGGCTTGCTGTTGCTGTTTGGCGTGAGATTTCATGTGACTGGTATGAGCACTTTTGCTACCGAAATTGATGTTGCACTGCTCGCAGCGGAACTTTGCACTGGCCACCGGGGACGTCTGCTGCTGCGTGACCAAACCAGACGACACCGCGCCGTTGCCAGTGGCTTGATGAAAGTTTCCGTACGGTACCGATTGGCCATTGCTGTTGCTCAGGTTGACCACTTGCTGTTGGAACCTTTGCTGCGATGGGTGCTGCTGTTGCTGTGATTGCTGATGTTGATCCAGCTGCTGTTGCTGCTCCTGCTGCCGGGAATGGTCGTTCGATGTGCTGTTGAAGCAAAGCTGGGTGATTGTGTTGTTCTCTGCTTGCTGCATTAGCAGCGGCAGTCCCGTGTAGTAGACCATTTTGCGTAAATCTGGAAAGAGGAGAGAGTGAAGGGTAATGGGTAATTTATTGATTTGCCAACGTTTTAGGAAGTTTATGATCGTGGTATTCAAGGTGCAAACTTTTAACTAGGTCCTTATGCAAATGTCTAGAATGATACACAAATTAATCCTGTTTGTGAGGCCAAAGCGGTCCTGGGCGCTCAATGATCTAAGTTATGAATTTTCATGCGATTTGTTACGGAATTTGATGGGTTTTAGTTCAAGTCAAATTTTGGCCACTTCCTCAATATTACCAACAATGACTTTGGATTTGAATAATGTGAATTATGTTATTGACTTCTTCTTCTTCTTCTTTTTCTTCACATTTAAAACTTATTGTTTATCGCATATTAGCCTATTGTGTGTTCTCAACTTAGTGTTCTAGATGCTCTTCTACAATTATTAAATGACAGCTTTCGATGCCTGTACAATTTCTGCATTAGTATAATTGTGTGGTAAGTACAAATTGTTCAATCCGAAAAATTCCTAGACCATAGCGGGAATCGAACCCGGCCACCTCCTGCATGGTCTTGATTTGTAGCTGCGCCTTTACCGACTGAGCTATGGGAGGCCCCTATTTTTATTATGTGATTGAATGCATCGCATTATAGATTTTGACCCAAACTACAAACTAGCCACTGACCCTTTGGCTCTCAGGACATATCTGGATGTTGGTAATGTGGTCCAGAAATCTCTATATTTATAACTGTCATTTCCCTTTTAGTCAAGTTCTCATATGATTTGGAGTATCGCGTGATCAGTTTTGGCTTAAGTCAGAATTTGGCCACTGACTGGAGGCAGCCGGAACCTATCAGGGTATGACTAACGTGGACCTGGTTACTCAATATGGCTGTCAATGATCTTAGACTTGATTCTTTTGTGACTTGATATGCCGCATAGTGGGTTTTGGTTCATTTCAGATTCTAGTGACTTCCTCGGAGCCCCGAAATAAGACCGAGATTGGTTAACGTGGACCTAGGTACTTGACTGTCATCAATCATGTTCTAAAATAAGTTTAAAGGCAGTATCGTCTTAAAGTTAACTCTAAGACCAGAATGTCCCGAAGAAACGTGCTCAACTTTTTGGTTCAGCTCTGGTACGCTCTTCGGCTCCAAGCTAATCGATGCACCCCTCGAAACATAGGGAAATCCACGAACCCCTCATTTTGTCTGTCAAACTTTCATAGCGAATTAAAACAAACATAGTGTAGTACTAGAATTTCGATTAGAATGGGGTACGTTAATCGTTTGCTTGGGACCAACAGGCTAGTCAAGTAGTGAGCCAATTTTAAATCGTTAGTTTCCAACCGGTGGTATCACTGTCCGTGTTGTCGATAACAGCTTTTGTATTGGTGGTCTTTGTTCATTGTCTGCCTGCAGCTTGTTCGCCCAAGTAACAATTAAGGTTTTATGAGGGTTCTGTAGATCATGATTTAGACTTGTAGAATGCTGTAAAACCACGATAAAACTTGCAATGTTGCTTGGGCGGTGCCTTTTGCCGTTTGCGAAGAACCACATGCACGAAATTGCCCTTTTTGTAAATGCACTGGATGTAAAACTCGTTGAGATGGAAGCAACTTACCGGATCTTTGTGGAGAAAGCGGTTTTCATTATGTTTAAATAGGAAAAAAATGCAATCTACGTTGCTGCATAACCCCGGTCAATTATTTGATGCGTTATGCTGTGCGTATGTCACCTGCGACGCCACGTTCAATAGATGCACATGTTCGATTGCGATCTTGTGTTGATGCTAGGAAAATAAGGGGACGGAAGGCTATGCGTGTCATCCGAGAGAAATTCCCAGCTGAGCTGGGCCTCAGCATGCACACGGGCATGCGAAATGTTTATATGAACTTGATGGTGGAAATTCCATCCATGCATCATTTCCTCAATTGGAAAGGGATCATTTGCTATGACCGGATACAAAATAAGTGTTTATTGTGCAACTGTTTATTGCCCAAAGTGGGAGGTCCGGAAAAGCGAAAGCAAAAACAGGACGAAGAGCACAGGGGTAGGTACGCTGGTATGGTCGTAGAAGGTGTAACGTTAAATAACAACGATAAGGAACAGAGGTGGCTTGAGGAAGATGTAGTGGAAATGGACGTAATAGAATCCGCAGAGCTGTGATGTCACCGGTATTCAAGCATCTGAATGATACACATTACTTCTACAATAATGGGATCTTGGACTTGGCGGAACGCTAAAATAAGTAATCGATTTGAGTAGGGATTCTTGATTTTGGGTATGGTAGAGAACTACTTCGGTTTAATCGCCCATTTTGGGCCTATCGAGCAGAAAATATGAAATAAATCCATGCTTTCGGCGTTCACGAATCAATTAAGCGCCGAACAGACAAACAGAAGAAGCGCTCCGACCGATTCAATGTTTTTTCTTCATCCGATAGGCCGAAGTGATTTTCATGGCGTTTCAATGCGTCAGGCCGAGTTTAGCATCCGTTTGTCGAGTTCGGGTGAAGAAAGAGTCTTAGATTTTTAACAATATCTCAACAATTTGTTATTCTTTTTCAAATCTACACACCAAAAAATTCTGAATTTTACTGGCGATGTAAACATCCATGCATGCAAACATTCATACATGTAAACTTCCTTTTCACGTAAACTAGCAGCTTGCAAGAAATGTTGCAAACAAAAGTGGACAGTTGCATACAATATGTGGAATATTGAATGACATGTCTCATAAATTTACACGATCTATAATCTAAACTTGTATGATATATGACGCTCCAATTATGTGCATCATAGTAACGGAAATTTACACTTCTTTTTTTTTTAGCTGTGTATCGGTACGAACTGATGTAAATACATTTAGAAGGCATCTGCAGTAAAGACATTTCATTCTGTGAAAAAATCTGCTCGAAAAATAGAAGTAAAGGGCGGGTTGTGCTTAGTAGGAGACTCAATGACCCAAAGCTGATAATGATTTTCTTAACACTGCTATTGGCACTGATTGATGATTCTTTGCTGTTATTTCTCTGCATGATTCAAACATATTTCAATTTTGTGAACTTGTTTTACCCATCATCTAAAGATCTTAAAAGAAATTCTATAGTGGCCCTGAAAAAGGCCATTTGGAATCCAAGAGATTTACATGCTGGTACTTTCGGGATGGCGTGCTTGAACCATTGCACAGCGGTTGAAATTTTGCAGGTGATCAATGTTGTAACCAGCCTAACGAAACAACTGCAGTGGAACGTCCGAAAGATGGTAAAGTGGGAGCCTCCGATGTCCTCGTCCATCAGGGTCCTATAAATTTGTGGTGACCATCTCCGTCGCAAATGAAACTGCCATTTTGGATCGAAGCGAACAAACTGGTGTACTTGAGAGTATCTTCAGATACAGCGTGCTCAGTTGGTTTTCCTGGCAGCAGCGTTACGCAGGTGATCATTGTAGTCAAACTCAGCTGTGTAACGTTCGAAGGATGTCGTTGCCGTTGGTAATGCTTCTCATTCCGATGTCCGCGTCCACTTTCTGGGTCTTTCAAATTAGTTGTGACGGCTGTCCCCACAGCTAATTGAATTGCAGCTGATCATGTTCACTGAATTACAGTCTGTTGTATACTTGTAGAATAAATAATTACCATATGCGTGATAATGTTTGCACCATTGATCAATGTCAAAATTAAAAAAAAAATCTCAAAAATTTCGTTTTCGAGTTTTTGTTTTTATTTATTCAAACGGGGGATGTTTCTCAGAGTCTTAAACTATGTTAATCATCGATCGAGTTTCCACTTGCTGATCCCGTGTTCCGTTGCCATTCTCCTTATTGAACGCACTGGATTCACCCACATTTTTCTTTTGATAACAGCGATAACCCGGAACCCGAGCTGACCTCGGACGACCAACTATCCACCTTCGCGGTTTTCGGTCTAAAACCCTTTTGACGGTGCACCGGGACACTCCCACGGCGATTGCAATGTCTTTTTGCGACATTTGCTCATGGTGCAACTGTCAAACTAAGTAAATCATTTTCTTTTATACACAGCCTACTACGCTATGAGCTATAGGTTACGTGCATGCAAAGAAAACCAAGTCATTGTATGCACAGGTGAAACGGGAACATTATTTGTACGATGGTGAAAACATTATCACGCATACGGTAGGCCCCTCCTGTTTGGAGTATTTTTCGTCAGAGCATTCCTAGTTGCAAGTATATGGCAGCATTTACACCAGATCAAGACGTGCTCCAACCTGCATTGAATTAGATTGTTGTGAAAGAACAACTAGCGCTACTTGACTTTTTCACACCAGTCGATGCCGACCGGATGACTATTGCGGGAAGCCTTTCCTCTGGTCGATGTGAATGCATTCGTCGTCGTTTTCGTATCGGTGCGATGCATGCTGTTCCACTCATACGTCGTGTCCAACGCTTATCCGTCCGTTTCACGAAAGTAAGTGACGAAGAAAACAATTTGGCAAGCGTTTTTCTCCTCCCCTCCATTCATTGGTGAAATGGTGAGCCGTCAACCGAGCGGTGAGCTCGCTCATATGAGCATGCACTATGCGTCATGTGTTCGATTTGCGCTCTATCGTTACGTCCGTGTTTGGGATAATTCGTTACATGTTTGAATTTTGATTTTTTTTTAATATGACCCACAGTATAGACATTAAAGACGTAGTCCTACGTCAAAACATAATTGAAAACTTCTGAAAAGTTTCGAAAGCATCTGGAAATTAGCGGAACATCAAGAGAATGTGAGAACAGTTTAAGAAAAGCTCCGTAAACTTCAGATCAATTTCGAAAACTTAAGAAAAAATGCAAAACTTCAGCAAAGATCAGAAAACTTCAAGGCAGTTCCATTAGTTTCAGACAACTGCAAAACCTTTTAAGAAGTTCCATGGCCTTCAGGGTATATCAAACAAGTCCTGAGAAGTTTATAAGTTGTTAGGTAGTTTTGTGGAAGTATTATCATTAGAGAAGTTTGGATAGATTGGGGGTAGATCAGGGACTTTTTTTTCTGGGATATTCCAAAAACCGGAAAATTTAATGATCTTCTGGAAAGTTCCGTAAATTCCAGGATGATTGCCAGGACATTAGGCAAGTTCCAGAAACTTCAAGGCAGTCCAGATAAGTTCAAGAGAGTTTAGAGATTCTGAAGAGAGAAGAAAGGAATGTCCACATCCTTAGGGCAGTTACAATCATATCAGGGAAGTCCGAATTTGTTGGAAAGTCTGTGCATTCAGGGTAGTTTAAAGATCCTGAAGAATTTGTTGCTGTTAATTCAGGGCAGCTCCATGAATTTAAATATCATTTTAAAAACTTCAGTGAAAATCTTGGAACTGCGTAAATTATTTGGAATAATAATTTCAGGAACATTAACCTTAGAGAAGTCTTGATAATTTCAGCGAAGTTCAAAGAACTCAAAAGAAGTTAAGACAAGACAAGATTGACAATGAGACAAGATTGGGAAACTTCACAGAAGTGATGGGAATAATGGAAACGTCAGAGAAGATTCAGGTATATCAAGAAAATCACGGAAACTTAACAGAATTTTGGATACTTCAGGAAAATTCATAAAAGCTCTAACAAGATTGGAAATGTTAAAGGGTGTCCCACATCAAATTTCATCACGGAAAAAAACGCTGTAGAAGATTACCCATTGGGTATTTTCTCTTGAAAATTTGGGTAGAAGTAGTTTAGAGTGTGTTGTTTACACTGAGAGTTAACTGTTTCAGAGCAGAACCAAGATATTGAAAAATTGTGAGCTTCAGGAACAGATCAGAGAACCTAATGAAATTTCAGAAAGCTTGCGGAAGTTTCGATAAATTTAGGGAAGTTCTGGAATTTTCAGCAAAGCTTTAACAGAATTCATAGAACGTAAGGGAATTCCATTAATAAAAAAATGCGATACCATTAATTGATACCAAAAAATGCAATACCATTAAATTACGGAACATCGTAGTGACCTTCCAGTACTCTAGTGGAACTATCAATCTATCATCTTCAGAAGTGTGAGAAAGCTTCATGTTGATATAAGTACAGCATTTCCTCCCAGCTCTGAAATTCGCAAACTTCACGTCATTTCATTTGCCATAAACTGGTATTTGAAGACCCTTTTTCCATATCTAATAATCCCAGATACAACTTTCATTAGATCCTTACATATCAATTTATCAAAATTGCAGAAAATATCAAAGAAGTCTCGCGTAACATTTAAAAAGGGCATATCCTCGTTGATCGATTATCTTTGTTAACTTTCTCTTTGGTTTACCACGACTACATAAAAAAATTTCTCGCTAAGCTCGCAGGACAGTTCGATAGAAGATGGTGTTAGCTTGCGCCTGAAACAACACACTCAATGGAACATTCATTTGCAGTCGGGTTATTCGGTTTATTCGGGTTCAACAATGATAGGCCCTTTTCTCGTATTGCGCGAGAAGCATACATTTCTTTTTAACACATCCCAAATTCAAGCTGAACGTTGCATTAGGTCCTAAGTAACATTGACAGATTCTCTTCGTCGACTTTCTCTTTGTATTCCCACGGCCATGTAAATAAATTTTCTCAAGTATTTTCGACACTCAGATCGATAAAAGGAGCTTTTATCTTGCATCTAATATGACAAACACAATAAGAAACAGCTATGTGCTCAAGTTATTAACGAAAGAGGAAGCCGACGAAGAGAATCGATCAATGTTACTTAGGACCTAATGGAATGTTAAACTTGAATTGTCTGGGATGTCAACTTGTTGCTTCAAATCACTAGGCACATCAATTGTGCTAATACTAATGTAAACTAATGACCCGCAAAAGTATCGACTGTTCACCGGCGTCTTTCAACTGGTTTTCGTGCAAAAACAAACAAAATTCGACTCGATCACAAATCCAAGGCGATCATTTCCTATTTAAAACCTAGTGTCATCGCTACGGCTCACAATGGCACACAAAATCAAAGCAATTTCGTTCACGGCTCCCATTGACGTCAATCGTTGGCGAGCGAGGGTCAACCACGGAATACACGCCGCGATACCTGTGGAAAATTTGCCAGATTGACGACATGCTCATCGAGCAGACACGAGTGTAGGTATATCCTAGAGACTCCTATCGCCTTCGTGGAAATGCTGCCGTTTTGATGGCATTTTCTGAAAATTGACACCGAAAGCAGGTTCCTGTTTTGGTAGGTCGTTGAAATCACTTGTATCGGGAGGGTCGCACATGCGCGCCTCGTTATCGCATGCTTCCGGTGGAAATTTGTCCCCTTCGGACACGAGTGCAAGGTATGTGAACCGAAAGCATTCATTCGCGTGAAAGGTTTATAATTAGCAACACGAGGTGTAGGTACCTCGGCATGTGCGGGTCGGCATCAGTGATAAGATGAATTTAAACACGCTCGCGCGTGTGCTACTATTAATGGCATCCGATAACGATATGACCAGGCGAGTTTGGGCAAAATTGGATTTGTCTATCGACGTCAGACCAGAGTGATGGAATCAAATTTCCACCTTCGGGAGTGTGCAATGAAGGAGAGGTTGTGGACCTGGATTAAACGATTCATGTTCTACGGATTGATCAAGGATAGGAAGTTTAGAGATCGTTGTTTTCGGTTACCTTAAGACACAAATGCCAATTAATTATGATCAGATAGATCGTAGTGAGCTGTGCTCGAAGAGAGACTTAGAAAATTTTCAGCCGTCAATTTTTGCTCCGTTTTTTCTAGACTTTTGTGAAGTTGTAATTAGTGTTCCTTCAACTATTTGCCACCCCAGAGTTCTTAAACCACTGATCATCTCGGAACCTAGCACCATTGGTTGTTCTTTGTGGCTCTTTGTGTTCCTTACAAGTGGGTCAGATTCTCCGTTTAGCAGCCTGAATCCATTCAGCCACAATTGTGCTTTCATCATCTGACTAATCAACTGATTGGCCATACAGGATTTTTGGTTCGCTTGTCCGATACTAAGAATAGGAAAACCTATTTTCGAGCCCAGTCAACCAACCCTTGAGTATGGAGATCACTGTAACAGGACATCGTTCATGGATCAATTTGGTGAGTCCGTTGCAATTTATTCTGGTGCTTATAATTGGCAGGATCCAATATTGGACAGTTTGATGTTTATAAAGTACTATCAGTTAAAACTGTGTTTTTGAGATTTGTCTATATATATTCTTTGGTGCTTCCTACATCGGTTGCAGGACAGTGTTACCGATTTATATTGGATAATCCAAAGCTATGTTGATCATTATAACATTAAATTTTGAATAACAACCCTAATAAACAAATACCATAAACGAACTGTATCTCGGATAGGTAAACCATCCCACATAGGGTTTGGATGATACCCCGAACACTTCGTTAAGCTCTCTTTTATGGTTATTTTTATTAGGGAAATGATAAGACAATCTTATTCAAATGTCCTAATAATACCTCTGACCAAGGAAAAATGATTTATATAGTTTTCATAAAAGTTGACGATACAAATACTAATGAGGAAAGGAATTCCGCATTTCCTTTTCCCAAGTCCTTTTCCTCTCCTTCCCTTCCCTTCTTCTCTTTTCAGAAAGCGAGTAATGGCGCTATAACCATATGCCATATAGGGCTAGGACAAGAGTTAGTGCTCAGGTCCCAACCGCTAGAAGAAAATGGTAGCGAGCAAGGGCGCTATAACCTAGGCGAATACAGCATTCCCTCCGTATAGGTTACGTCCGCACACCGCTCTCTGTTGTCCTTCGACTGAGGTCGGCTGGATCGATTGAGGGATGGCAGTGGGTTGGCGGTGCCGTCCACGCTTGTACGGAGGGAGGACTGTACGCTCGAACACAAGGGGTAAATACCTGTGTTCCATCCCAGGAGATCGGACAACCAAGGAGTGTACATTAACTTTCTTAGCTCTGTCACTCCCAACGATTTATATAGCCTATTTTCAAATCCTGCATACGGAGCGGTTGGTACGGTATGTCCCCGCTCTTTGATTACCTGTGGATTAAATGTTAACCACTGTCTATACTTATTAAGTAGACATGGTAAACATTCACTTCCACAAAAATTAACTTAACGCTACACAGTAGGCCTGGCCGCTTTATTGTTTGTTTCACATCCTTGATGTGCAGCAAGCATTAATAATGACAAGAAAAATGATAGATGTATCATTTTCCAGGATTCTTTCAAGTACTGGCTGTGTATGTGTAGACTAGACTAAATGCCAATTAATTATGATCAAATCCTAAGCTGGAATGGTTATCGGCTATGAAGTTGGTGTTGCAATTTATATTGAAAGTATCAAGTTTCTAACAGCAGTGGACACGTTGACATTTTGAAACCAGTGTAATTTGATAACTTGCATGTTAAGTCACGTAGATCGCCACCGCAATAATCCACATCCTTCAAATAGTTGTGGAACAAGTAATTATTGTTGATTGAAATCAGCGTAATCTGGAAAACATTCATCAAATTATAACCGCTAGATCAAGGGATAAAATTAGCTCACAGTAGCTTGCAACTTTAACCAGTACTCACATAAGCATTACGATTTCATTCCAGTAGCAGCTGAAGACATTTAAAAAAATGTATTTGCATATCTAGCACCTGTCAGATTAGCCTTATTAATGCCGTCTATCACATGGGTTGACATGTTTTGAGCCAGTTTTGGCTTTTAAGTGGATCATTTAACCAGTTTTTACTGGTTTTTATGCAATTCACTGTCAGAACCATTTCCAAAATTCCACGGAATCACTAGCCTACTCAGTTCAGTGCATTAAATCTGATCCGGTGATGACTTTGCATAAAACCGAAGGCTTTGGCCGACCTGATCGGCCTGCTAAGCACTTACCTTTTTTTTTGCATATCTGCTGAGGAGCCTCAGATAGCCTAGTCAGTAAAGGGGTGGTATTACCAAGCCAGAGGCGGTGGTTTGGTGGAGGAAATCTTTCGGGTAGGGAATGTTCTTCCCTGGTCACAACACAGTATACACTTTCATGCATTGCTTGACTTAAAAAGCTCCAAATTAATTGTGGAAGTGCTTCAAGAACATTAAATTGAGAGCCGGAAAGGAAGCGAAAATAGCTTAGAAGAAGAAGCGAACATCTAACTGTAATCCCTCACAGAAAACGAAGTGCACCTTCGACCCAGCAGCAGCTTAACCAGGTATTTGTTTGCCGTCCGTGCTCCGGATATTCTAATGAGCATCAGCCGAACAACTGGTCTGAGAGCGAGGCTACAAAGTGCGTCATCACACCGTCAGATTCGGCAGCACCTGTTGTAGGAGCTGTGCACAACTATTATCGAGAGGAAAATAAACGGTTGGAGCACAGTTATCTGCAGATTACAGGACGTGCTGCTTTGGGAAATTGTTATGCAAGGCACGTGTTTCTCGAGCTCATTGCCCAAAAAATTGTTAATTGTAGGTAGTAGGTTGTTGTCAGCTCGATCGATCTATAACTGAGTATTCTTTTTTTGGTTTTATGCTGTTGGTTCTTCGATTCTGGCTGCTAAATACAGCAGATATTATACTGGCTGTAAAACTTCAAGATTTAGTGGAAGTGGTCCAGGATGCGAACTTAGCAGGAAAGTAGTCTTAGAACTTTTTTTTTCAATAGTTGGACGTTTGGTGTCTGTTGTTGGCAGCCAAGGTTGCCACAAGAAAAAATCCAAGTGGCGGAAAAATTGCTTGAATTTCACAAAACTAAATCGAGATTGTTTATTTAAGGTGATTCCCTGTAGTGTCTTTTTCCGTGTTACATTTCGCAATTGTGCAACTTGTAAAAATAATAAGGTTTCTGTGAATGTACGTAGCAGAAACAACTACTTGTTGTTTTCTGCGGAAAAGCAAGGAATGTCTGAAATTTTCAGATGTATACACCTCGTAGATCTTATGATGTGTGCTCTTGAGATTGCGAGGTGCGATGGAAAAATGAACTCTACGATGAAACACCGACGATAAATTCTGCCAACTATGACAAATTTCTGTTCGAAGATCGTTTGATCGACTATGTCGAATGTTCGAAGTTGATTTTCGAACTGTCATTAAGAAGCCGAACAACCACCGGGATGATAACGGAGTACAAGCTTGATGAAACTCACATGACGTTAGCTACACTTGCCCAGCGAATCCAATTCTGACTCAGATGATAATTGGCTACATTTAGGTGAATTTTTAATTTATGCCACAATATGCAGTTCTCCGCAAACTACAACTGTTATTTAAATTTTAGCACCAGATTCGTTATCACCGATCACAAATCATGCACCAATGCTAACTTCTAAATATTTCATTGCCTGAAATTCCGTTTTTTATACATATTTTTTTTTATTTGCTGTGGTTGTAGTTGGTTCATCTACACGCCCATAGGCTTGTACGAGGTTCTTGCCAAACAACAAATTGCGTTAGATTTGATAAAAAGTCACAAATTGTTGCTTTATTGATAAAATTGTAACGCTGATTCTTCATTTCAATTTCGTCCAACAAGTTTCAATTCCGTCCAAAACCTGCGCTTTGGTCAGATAGTGTATAGGGCGTCGTTGTGCCAATTTGGTCGTGGCACATTTCGAGTATGAGAGAGTGATTGCAGTTTGCTCAAAAGTGCCTGAGTAAAATGCAAGTACTTTCGATGACACCTCACTTCGCAACCGATGAACCATTCTGACGGCTCATATTACCGTGCAGGCGCCGTGTGTTGGCAGGGTCCAATATTGGACAGTTTGATGTTTATAAAGTACCATTAGTTAAAACTGTATTTTGAGCTTTATCTCTATACATTCTTAGGTATTTCTTAGAAGATTATCATGTTGGTGTACGCTGATTCAAAGAGTTAATGGTATTAACATTGAGCTGTCCATAGTTGGGCGTTGTTGAACTTGTGGTACTTGCACAACATTTCATGTGAGTACCAAAGTAACCATATAATCACAAAATAACTTTTAATGTAGGTTCAGCGTGAGACAATGTAACTGCGATATGGTTAGTAGGGTATTCACATGACTATTACTTTAAAAAACTAATCCTGGTTGTATCTCTTTTTCGTTTGCATGTAACACTGTTTGATATTACTAACCGCACCGAGCCTTCATTCCGGGAGGTGAGCGAACCTGAAGAAGAAGAAGATGACCAGGGGCCCCTTTATGGAACGAGTGTATTGTTGATGGACCTGGTGTACGATTCAAGGTTGGATTCTGTGATGATGAGTATGACAAAAAAGGTAAAATAAGTAGCACAATCTTCATCGAAATGTAAGTTTTATTGACAATAATTATAACAATCAACTCGTATATACATTGAAATACATATATAAAAGGGAAGGGACGGTCCAGCACGGCACCCGATTGAAGCGATTTGGACGGGGAGAGTGGGAATGCCAACTCCCTGTTGATAACATTTCGTTGATTTGAAGCTCCTGGTTCTGTGTATGTGGCTGAACTGGCAGCAATTCACTACACTTTGGAAACTATTGCTTCACTTCTTCCACACCACTAAAGGGTGATACGGTCAAAATTTGGTCAAGGGAAAACGCGTGTAAATCGGTGAAATCGTTTATTTAAAAAATCAAATTAAATTTCTTTTTCAAGTTCAATTAGTATAAAATTCAGGAAAAATATTCAGTTAGGCTTCCGCTTTTCCAAATCCGAATTGCCGGGCCTTACGCTTGACCCCTGCCATCAGATTTTGTACAGCCACCTTGTCCACCTTCTTCGCCGCAGAAAGCCAGTTTGCCTTGAACTGCTGCTCGCCCTTAGCAGTTTTTTTGGTCTTCTTTAGGTTCCGCTTGACAATAGCCCAGTATTTCGGCGGAGCTCTGGCGTGTTGAGAGGGTTCTTGTCCTTGGGAACCACCTGCACGTTGTTGGCGGCGTACCACTCCATGGCCTTTTTACCGTAATGGCAAGATGCCAAATCCGGCCAAAACAGTACGGAACAACCGTGTTTCTTCAGGAAAGGCAGCAGACGTTTATTCAAACACTCTTTCACGTAAATTTCTTGGTTGACAGTCCCGGAAGCTATGAAAATGCTGCTTTTCAAGCCACAGGTACAGATGGCTTGCCAAACCAGATATTTCTTTGCGAACTTTGACAGTTTCATGTGCTTGAAAACATCTGCTACCTTTCCCCTTCCTTTTGCCGTATAAAACTCCTGTCCCGGAAGCTGCTTGTAGTCGGCTTTGACGTAGGTTTCGTTGTCCATTACCACGCAGTCAAACTTCGTCAGCATCGTCGTGTACAGCCTCCGGGATCGCGCTTTGGCCGTCGTATTTTGTTTATCATCGCGATTTGGAGTCACTACCTTCTTGTAAGTCGATAGTCCGGCTCGTTTTTTGGCTCGATGCACGGTTGTAGACGATACACCCAGCTTATTTGCGGCATCTCGGAGAGAGAGGTTAGGGTTTCGCTTGAAACTACCGGCAACTCTCTTTGTCGTCTCAGCGGCTTCCGGTTTTCGATTTCCCCCCGATCCAAGCTTCCTGGCTGTCGACAAACGTTCCCCAAACACTTTAATTACATTTGTAACGGTTGATTTGGCAACTTTTAGCGATTTTGCCAACTTTGCGTGCGAGTAGCTCGGATTTTCGCGATGCGCGAGCAAAATTTTGATACGCTGCTCTTCTTGCTTGGACGGCATTTTGACAACTGAAGAGTGAATTCCAAAATCAAAATAGGAGCAACATTCTACACACACACACCTTCAAAATGAGGGGTGTTCAGGTTTTTTAAATGCAAAATTGAAAGAAATACGTCAAGTTGATATTGACCAAATTTTGACCGTATCACTCTTTACTTTATTTTTACGGATAGTCTTAGTTCTGTCGAGGCTATCCGTTCCATTAGGCCGGTAAATCACTTCTCGTATTTTCTCTTGAAAATACGAGAACTGCTTAGTGCTTTATCCGTGCGCACTTTCATCATTACCTTCGCGTGGGTCCCTTCGCATTGCTCAATTTTGGGCAATGAGAAGGCGGATTCACTTGCGAAGGTGGGCGCTATGGAAGGCGATATTTATGATCGACAAATCGCCTATAGTGAATTTTTCTCTATTTATCGTCAGCAGTCGCTCGTTAGCTGGCAACATCAATGGAGTGAAGGGAGCTTGGGACGATGGCTACATTCAATTATCCCTAAGGTGTCGAAGTTTGCATGGTTCAAAGGGTTGGACTTGGGTCGAGACTTCATACGCGTGATGTCTCGTCTCATGTCCAATCACTATTGTCTAAACGCTCACTTGTTCCGTGTGGGGTTGGGAGACAGCAATCTCTGTGAATGTGGACAAGGTTACCAGGACTCTGATCACATCCTTTGGTCTTGTGCGAAGTATCGTGGAGTCAGATCACATTTTTATGATTCCCTTCGGGCTTGAGGTAGACAACCTAATGTTCCAGTTCGGGATATTTTGGCTAGACGCGATCTGGAGTTTATGAAACTCATATATGTTTACTTTAAGGATATTAACCTTAGATTGTAAGTTTGATTAACCTTGTGTTTAGTTTGTATTTTGTACGTGTGGAGTTTTTTTTTTCAATGTTTGTTTTCAAGATGAATAGAAATAATGTCATGCTTTAGGATTAATTAAATAGTTGTATCGTAAACCACATTTAAAACCTCCTTCTTCCCTTTTCCCATCCAAAAAATTGTAAATCTCCACTAACCTCGAGACAACCGCGAGTACTCGGTCCAGTTCCTTTAACTTTAAATTTAAGACAGTAATAATGTATAACGCAAAGGATAACTCGGCTCTGTGAAGTTTATTCGATTGAGCCTGTACAAATAAAGTAATTATAAAAAAAAAAACATTTCGTTGATAAAGGGTGGGCTCTTCTCCCCACTCATTGAGGCATCTTTCTGTTTGGGGGCTTTTCTTTTTGACCAATTGGCTGATAAAGTTGCTGGAAGGAGATTCTTTATCGTTCCTTAGATGCGTATAGGCGACTTTGCCTATCGATGTCTTGTCGGTACGGTAACTTTTACGAAATAATTTTAACTTTTAAAGTGGGAATCCTAATCTTCATCTATGCCGCGATCATGCCGATTAATAAAAACGTTTGTGCATTATTTTCTACGCAGTAGCCATATCTTCATTTACAAAGCTAGAGAGATCTGACAAACGGTGAGATGTTTTGGCTAACGTGCATACATTTTCATGTATTGTTTCAAAAACTTCTGTACTTAATGACGTTGCATTACTTGCTCCCGCCAAAGTGAATAGAAGTCGAAGGGCAACAATAGTAGCGATAAGAAGAGCATCTCGAATCATGAAACGGACCTTCTCATGGCTAAAAGAAAGAACACACTGTGATCCCTGTAAGCTGCAACAGACAATCACGGTTACTCATTATTGAACTAATGCTCAAATATAAAAAAGCTATGCTAAAACAAATCAGTTTACAACAAACAGGATTAGAGCTCTGAACCTCATGATTACAAATATCACAAATACAACCTTTAGGTTGCAAGACCATTACAATCGGTCTTTAAAAAAATCTCAATTCAAAGCACATAAGTTTTTACACTCGGTTTTAGACTCATCATGCACATTAGACAACTTCTCATTCATATTGCACATTGGCCATTTAACTTTTCAAGTCATTTATCCATGCAAACTTTTTTTTTTCAATTGTATGCAGTGCAAACTTTGACAAGATTGCCACCTATCATGTAACACAATTTTCTTGATTATGACGAAAATGGCATATTAGACATTTTCTCATTTATGGGCAGGGTAGGTACTCGAAAAGCTCTCTGTACTTAGAGAAATATTTTGTTGCAAGAACTTTGGATAAGTTGTAACTTTCCAAACACAAAAAACGAATTTTAGATATTTTAGAGCTTTCTCTCGCCAAGTGTAGACAGTCAGTCGTTCAGCACTTTTATTTTCTTTTTAATATGAACAGGCCGAAGAAATTCACCATCACCGCTCCCCCTTCATAAGTCTACGTGAATAATGGGTAGGGCTGCCCCTTTGAGAAGTCATCTAGATGCCTGGCTCTGAAAACCTGTTTCAACATACATAATAGATTTTGAAAAAGTTTCAAGATTTTGCGAATTTGAAAAGGCTTTCTACGATCGGGATTTTTAAAACTCTGCAAAATATCAGGCATAGGGGAAATGGATGTAATGTCGGCCTAAATGCCACTAATTTGGGCCCATACATAAATTCAGCAATCGACTAAATTTTCAATAGCGACCAAAGATATCCATTAGTACCGTCCCAGTGACGCAGTCATCTAAATTAAATTGATAAATAGCACCCAATCCATAGGCCAACATTGGATCCATTTCCTTAGCAAAGCTTTCGAAATCCTGGAATTTGAAACAAATTTCGAGATTCTGAGACTTGTAACTGATTTTAATAGCATAATGCTGTTCACGAAGACCATTTTTGAGAGGTTTTAGACACCCTGCGTAGACAATCGTCTCTACATTAATAAATCAATGTAGGTGTTCAATAAAAAATGAGAATGATTTCAGTGCCGTCCAGCGCTCTTGTGAGAGCATCGCGACTAAGTTGCGTCGTACGGTTGACCAGGGCCCCTTCTCCAATATTCATTGACGTTTTTTGAAGAATAAACATTATGTTTTTAATAAAAAAAATACTGAATCCGTTGAAAAAAATTTTTTTTTACAAGCTATAGGACTGAAAAAAATCTCATTTTTTATTGAACACCCGTTATAAACTATCACTTGACATCTAGAGATCCCGACTACTTTGAAGTTGCTTTTTTCGGCAAGGTCCAGGTAACGGATAACTTCAGAATTGCTTCACTAAGGGGTTCTAGTGTGCCTGTGAACTTCCCAAGTAGCACACATCCGTCATAGATAGTTGTAGCCACTTGATTGTGACTAAAATTAGTCACATAGAAGTTACTGCAACCGGTTTGAGACAAATGTGCTGCTAGGATAACTGCACGTGATAATTGGTAGCTATCGTTTTTGGCAAAGTTGGTCAGGTAATCAAGGCCTTCCGGATGGTGAACAAGATAGTTCAGAACTATTGACCGGCTTCTATCTTGTGCTATACTTTTAAATCCTGATTAGTGTTGCAATATCAACAAAATGCTGATGATTATGAGATTGATATCACAACGGAGTCTCCCTTATTCCAACTAATCGGTTATTAATCTTTAGAAAACACGTCGTTTTCGGTGCTGTTGGAACAATGCAATCATCGCAATAAATAGTCTTTTTTATTGAGATAAAAGTTAGATTTTCAACTGTCTTCTAGTGATAGTCATATGTATTGTATTGCCGATAAGAAATATTTATCAGTTTAGCAAGTGAAATTCAGTGCTGGTGCAATACATGATGTCAATTGATAGTTTTGACAGCATGCAGCACTGATCCGGACAGTCTTGAGATCAAAACAATCTAGGAAGTTGCTTTCATCGGCAAAGTTATTCAGGCAAATAAGGACTTCGGAATGGAAGAGGAATAACTTCACAACTAACCGATGGAAGCCACTTCTGTCGGTAGTCATCTGTCATGGATACCAAAATTATTTAAGTGGAATTAAATGGAAGATAACCTTTTTTGCTGTTTTATTTGTTAGTTCTAGTTGTATTCTCATAGATAGCAATCCCTTCCGTGGTAATTAAATATTTTTTTCCTTTGTGGGAAAAATCGGAAATTCATTAAACTCTCTCGAACTACTCATTTATCGATATGTCAATATGAATAATCGAGTAAAATTAAAAAATCTCCATACATACTCTGATTCAAAATTAACAAACCCATACATTTCAATGAAGGTGGACACCTACATAAGACTATTGGCAGATGCGACTCCTATCGGTTAATTGTTCAACTATGCAGTGCAAATAAGCATGTGAGTTTCCAGTTTAGGCCATATCTTGAGGAACTGCGTGTGTAAGTGTAAGTAGTCGTCTTCGATAATGTTTTCAATAAATAAAAGACCTTTTCTATGGTGAAAAGTTTAGTATGATTTATTCTCTCATCGCGCGCTAGTTTGTGAATTTTCTGTATACGATACAATGTAGTAGGCCAAAAGGCCATTACTCCAAATAGATCATTAGATCGATATGCTAAAAATGCTAGATTGAACTCAGAATGACCTTTGAAACAATCTTCAACACTCTGGGACTGTTAGATTATTTTCAGATTTCTGTCCCAGTAGCCCATTCTGAAGACATTAATCAATTTTGAACATCAAATAATTTCCAAGATTCTGAATTCTCATCATTCTATGTATTTAAAAAGCTTCAAGTTCTCATTTCAAGGAAAAACAAATTTTGCACTTTATATACGATAACATGAAAGTATGATTTCATGGCTAATTAGAGATTTTTCATATAAGATTTTTTTCCCTTGTAACACGTGCGGGTTTTTTTTTTGTGTATCGAAGCATCATGGATTAAATATGCTCCATCACAAATTTTCCGTCTTTTTGCTGCTCATTATTTTCTTAAACCGGAACAATACAGATGCCAGATGATGAAATGGAAATGATCATCAATCTTTCTACAACAAATGGAAAATCGCTTAGGTTGAAAGCAGGCAAATTCTTCAGCCCTCAGGAAATAGTTCATGTTTAGGATAAAATTTTATAATCTTCAAAATTACAGTGATTAACATGTGTTCAATCGTGTTACATGCATTGAGAAAATACCCGGATAGACATCAAACTTCACAATAATGTACAAAATGTAGGAGTTTTAGACCCATTTTCCATCTACATATTTAAACAGTCGATTTTTTCCCTACTATTTGTTTCACCACCTTGCATTTTCTCGAGCACACAATTGACGATCGACGCAATGTATGAAGCTGAAAATGCTACTCGGTGTTTCCTGCAGAGACGCAAGTGATGAGCTGATCTGAATGTAGTTTAACTGAGTCTTCAGATGTCAGTGCATTGACCAACTCATGTTTCACACCTATACAGAAATGGAATAATCTAAGCAGATCTTGTAGTTACAACGGAAGTTTCCTGATTGCACTCCACGATTCACTTGCACTTGCCTACACACTTATAAATACCTAATCTTACACGTTACGGAATCCATCTTTGACATAAAGGATGAGACGTAAACAAACATGTCATGTAAAATTAAGTGCTCCGAAACTGAAAAGTTCAAAATTACGTTTGATTGAGCTGAATTTCGCGTCTATTATGACTAAATTTTATGTCAAAATTGACGCTCGTATATGTCAGTCCAGTGCACCTAAATTTACATTAAATTTTCTAAGTGTGTAAAGAATCATTCGGCCCAATGGCATTTGGCCAAGTGCCATTCAGCGTAACGACCCATCACAATACAAGACACCTCAATTAACGTTGCAAGTTTTATCAATGTTTTAAAGCATTCTACAAGTCTAAATCATGGTCTACAGAACCCCCATAAAACTTGAATTGTCACATGGGATACGTATCGATAGTATGCACAATTAGAAATAACTAATTTTACACGTGACGGAAACCATGTCAGTCTCAGAGCACCTAATTGTACGTAATTTTTTTTTAGTGTGTGGGAATGATGAGAAGAGTCCAAAAATCAATATCTCAATCCAAGGTGGTGACTTACGGCTTCTGAAATTGCTTTGGATGCGTTACAATATGGGTATTTTTGTAACAAGGACGACGTGTTCAATTCAAATCAATTTGGAATTCAAGATGAGTTTGATACGCTTCATAAATATGTGGATCTTAAAAATAGCCGGTGAATGGAAAAATCACTAACTTAGAAAGTTTGGAAATATCAGAAACAAAAAAGATTCATACCCTTTCCAAATTACCATGGGATTGATTTTGGATGGGTTGAGGCATGTTCGGTCTAGACATTTGCCACTCAGAATGTTTCCGGAACTCAGAAAGTTTCCAGCACATATATTTTTTTTTTAGCTTAGGCAATTTTCTTAAAAAGTCTACAGTCAGGATTTCGGAGGACTTGCAAGGAGAAAGATAATTTCATTGACAGATAATGTGTACGTCAAATACAGATTCTAATCTAATCAAATCTAATCTAATATAACACAAACGCTGCGAGTGCGAAAAAGCATCCTGAAAAATGATTAGGTTTTCTATATACCTCAAAGATAGATTCAGGACAAATCAAGATCCTAACTACTTAGAATGTCAGAAAAGATTTGCGGACGTTCTGGTGAATTTTGAGTTAACTCCCGACCCACCCTCTGGGGTTTGTAGAGGAATTCATTCAAAGACGTCAAAAGTTGGCACTCAAAATATTAGGGATCAACTCGGAAGACCACAAGGACACATTAAGCACAGGTACATAACAAGTCAGAATGGCTTTCATATTTGGGAGTTTTGTCGGCATATAAACATTTGCGATACGGTGCTATGCAAATGTTTCTGAAAACCTTTAGGGAAAGAATGCACGGTGTCAGTTAGTCACAGTTGGGAGTTTGATCATGGAATTTAGAAGATTTCTGATCTATAACTCGCAAGACATTTCTAGAAGACCTCAATTAATGATTTTTCCATTGAGATATTTGGTTTTGACATTGTCCGAGATCCTTTGGACATATTCTCAAGATTACTAAACACACTTCTAAAGTTAACTAGACTTGCCTTCAGGTCGCTGGACTGCAGGCCTTGCCGTAAAAATCATTCAGATTAAAGGTCCATAGAAAAGCTTCCGCTGAAAATCACAACCACTACCATTATCATGCATTTTCCCTACAGAAGGATATTGCACTAACCGGCATAATAAAAACTAACATGGTTTGAAATTGCCGGTTTTTGGATTTTTCACAGATTCTTCTAAATTTTGTCAAATTGCATATTTCGCAATTGATCAAAACTACGTCTATCACCATGACCGAAATCAACGTCAATTCGATTAGAACTCCGCAATGTCACAATCTAGTGACAACGATAACACCTTCCATCACACCCAATTATAATTTCATAAATAATCAGCATTATTCAGTGACAGGCTTCACGATTACCCTCATACGAACGGTTTTACCAACCTTTACAAAAAAGGTTGGCCTGTCCTTTTGCTTCGACTTCTAATGCTTGATAACGAGATGAACTTTTTGACCCGGTACAATACATCATAGCACAACACATCAGTTGTCAACAAATTTAGTCCAGAGATTAGCTGTACCTTCAGCAGGAACTTCCTTGATCTCCGTGCCTGACTTTGACAGTATATCCTTAATCCAGTCTTGTTTGTTCCAAAGATCCATTGTATTCTGCTCCTCGCTAGCTGCTCCTCTCAGGTTATCCAAAAAGATCTTCTTCGCGCTTCAGACTTTTCTTCTCCGTATTAATCTAGCACTTGCTTTCTTATTATTCTTGATTTAAAAACTAACTTTTATCTTCGTGAAAACTTGTATATTTTTCTAACTAGTAAACAAACACCGATTTTTTTTTCTACAAAAAAATCTCACGTTTGGTACGGCATGGGGTCACTTGGTGCATTTCAAGCACCATCCGGAAAACACTGTTCTACTGGTTTCTTCCCTTTGTTTTTTCTCTTCAATTTTCCCTGCCAGGATAGGAAGGGGATGTTCCCTCAACACCTCTCACC
Organism: Ochlerotatus camptorhynchus; assembly: GCF_037179485.1. Taxonomy (NCBI): domain Eukaryota; kingdom Metazoa; phylum Arthropoda; class Insecta; order Diptera; family Culicidae; genus Ochlerotatus; species Ochlerotatus camptorhynchus. The sequence goes on from NW_027041148.1 coordinate 304,001, forward strand.
ACTTGTGCTCACTCAGTTAACCGATCGCTATTTTTTTTGTATCTTCTCGCGTTAGCACCGAACGACGTTCTGCAGGAGACTGACGGCGCTCGCGATCCACCGCTTTCCTCCTAGTTCCACCAGAAGCAGCAGTAGCTCACCCGACCCGAAGGGGCAGTTCAACACCCATACTGCCAGCGATGTTCCATGCTAAACGAACGACTGTATGCTGTGCTATATACACATGTAAGATACCTTCGCACGACGAATACCGAAGAAAATCATCGAAAAAGCTCCGAACCTCCCGAAGGTGCGTGTAGACATGCGTACGACTGCTTCACGCACTTTTTGTCGAATGTATTGGTCGGGGATCGATCGATACGCACTTCCTACAGCGTTACCCAGTGCGACCACAGGGCGTACGTGCATAGGATCAAAACAACAATGAACCCACTCACTCTGCTCATGCCAACACCACCCACCGACCCACCACACTCTCTTTGATGGGAAAATCCAAGCGGCAGGTTTTGGTATTGGTGAGTGAGCTGCCCAAAATTATGTTTACATTTCTCCGTTCGTTTCCGTCTCACACATCATCAAATTTTATTTTCGGCCTCCACCGTCAATACAAACACACGCACCGTGCTTAGCCATTCACTTTTGCGTTAGGTCAGGATTAGAGCATCGCCGCCAGAGATTGGATGGTGTACACTGGTTCGAAGCAGATTACCACAATCTTCGTCGTCGTCGTCGTCGTCGTCGGTGTTGTTCCACGAAATCTACCCAGCGGGGAACGACAAACAGGGAATGATTGTTGCCTAGATCAACACCATTGAGCTGACACTTCACAAATCACGCTGAAGAGACGCTTTTCGGTCGATCACGGGTTTGTGGCGCCGCGCCGTTCGTGGAGGGTTGCGCGTGTTTGAAGCTTCTTGCTCTGTTCTTGGTTTTCCGTCTTGCAGTCTTGAACTCAGTTGACGATCGACGACAATGCTCCGATCCTCACGGGCAGAAATGGGAATTTGATTATCAACACGCGCAACCGACCGGTTTTGCGAATTTTTTTCTAGTGTGGTTTTTGTGCCGAATGTTTTGATTGCTTACTTTATGGTACAAAACTGCCAGTGCCAGAGGATTAGGTGGTTTTGTAAAGTTGCGCTAATATTGATTTCATTTTTTTTTTTGGATAAGGTTAACAGGAAACTTCTTGTGTCATGAACTACTTCTAACGTTCTAACTGGATGTGACGGACACTTCGAGAGCGGTTATTCTTTGTGTAATTCGATACTGTCTAGTGGGAGCTTGAGGATTCGGGCATTTTCTGTTGGTAGATTCAATAAGGACTGAAGTTTTGTTGATCGATTGCTTTTTGCATAGACACGCCATGCGAAATAAGTTGAAGGTATTTTAATATACATGCGTAGTGCAAAACTTTGGTTTGTCAAAAAGCGGAAAGTTAAGTTTATTGCTCTATTTTTTGGTCTCAAGCTCTTTCATTCCCGGTAAACTTTTAGATAAATAAATCATGTACTTGGAAGACAAACGGTATTGGGGTATCAAAACAAATGGGCCGAACACGAAAACGTCTCTTCCCGAGCAAAGTCGGATATCAAAATAGTCTCAAAATGATATCTAATTTTGTTTTTGAAATCATGTCTGTAACATATTTGGATATGCTATTTTTTTTTTAAATTTCGTTTGGATTCATATTTTGATATTTAAAAAAATATAATTAAAAACACAATTTTATATTTTATATAAAAAAAAGCATCCACATTTATCACTGCAATCTACATATATTTTTAGTTTTACTTTTTACCATTCCTGTTTTCTTTATGAAAATCAAAAAGCGAATTATGATTTTTACAGTGTTGTTTTACAACATTTATATATATTAATCTACCTGCTAATTGAATTTCGTCCTGTTCGTTTGTAATACTTATATTAATACATAGTCGAATATATAATATAAATTAAATAGCTTTCGTAGGCTTGGTCGGTTTCTTAGCTCATATTTAAACATGTTGATATATATCTCATTAACTATCATTTCTTTCCCAACAAAATAAATATCGTCATTCATGTCTGTTAATATATGAAGAAATTGGTCATTCATAATAACATAATAATCATCGTAGACTAATTTTTCACGTGCTTCGTGTGTCCTATTCCTATATTGAATACACATAATTTCCCTAAAATTTGTCATGAAAACGAAACTCTAAATTTCAAAACATCACATTGTCTATTTCTATACTATTGGATCTACTAAACTACAATCGTTCGTCATATTTTAACAATTATTATTTGTCTATGATGACAAAAGTGATTCATTATATACTTTCTTGTAATTTGTACCACTGGATGATTATTTCCAGTTCTGTACTTCAATATGGCACCATTTGCACTTTTTTTTTTTCCTTTGGTTTGTTTTTTCCGTCGATCTTGTTCTCCGTGCTGAGCACCAATGCTACCGACGTGCCAGGAAGGCAGCTCCCACACATGGACCCTACCTATCGACCCATCAACTCATGAACCGGGGACCAACGGCTTTACTTCCCATCCGAAGGAAGGCGTGATCAGAAATGTTATGCCTCAGAACATCCCGGCGGCGCCGACTGGGATTGAACCCAGGCCTGCTGGGGTGAGAGGTAATCACGCTTACCACTACACCACCGGCGCCGTTATACCATTCGCACTTTATTTGCAACATTTTTTGATTTTGAATTTTGAATTTTGATTTCAAAACATACAGATTACTAATTTTGATATCATAATAACAAAATAATAACTAATTTTTTGTTTATTATTAACGAAATTGCTAATACCAAAACGCATACATGGATTTGTTATCAAGAAAACATTATCTGTAATCTTTTTAATATCCTCTATATGCCATTTAGATCTCAGTTTGGTTATGATTACTGTAACTTGACCACACGGTAGGCAAACTATGTTATCACGAACGCTTAAATCAAAATATCACATTTAGTTTTCATTTTGTTTTCATTCTCTGCTCGGGTTCGCTCTTTTGAAACATTACCCAAGTAACATTGCTAGTTTGATCAAGGTTTTAAAGCATTCTCAGGGCAAACGACGCTTATTTGGATGCATTTCTTACTTAAGTCATTACTTGGGAACTTCTACGGGAGTATCAATCGTCGTATGTAACAAATTTGACAGAAGCATAAACACTGTACTTACAACATGTTGTTTTTCACTAATAAAATTTTGCAAATTTTTCAAATCTTTAATGGAAAACGGTTGTGGGTGGCCCATAAAATGATAACCACGCTTTCCGTGAGATATTAGAACATTTTTAGCCCAAAACACAAACAGGTTGGACATGAGTGTTTCCGAATGGAATGAATCATTAATCATTACTCATTGGTGAGCTGTTAACAATAATTGCATTTTTAATTTATTTATGATGTTTTTCTACAGGATAACTTTAGAAAAAGGCGTGTTAAAAAAGTTGATAATATTTTTTTTTCAAAAACTCATGGCATGGAAATGATCGATCTGATCAAATTTACATCTGAGCAAAAGTTGTAGGCAGGGCTGTAATCTGATCACTCAATGCGCGCAATGTACTGATTTTCTGAAACAAACAAAGTGAGAATCAAGCAAACACAAAGTTGGTTTGCTTTTCACCCTGCGCAAGTGTAAAGCAGTGAGAAGAGAAGACAGACACACTTCCAAAAATAACGAAAGCTCAATGTGTAGCCATCGCTCCCACGGCTCAGACGCAAAGAGCGCACTCAGTGTAGGGTTGCAAATGGGAAACACAGCAAAAAGACAAACAATCTTCTTTGTTATGCCCTTCTTCATCTCCTATGCATGCAATCGCTTTGTTGACAGTCTGCAAAGAATTCAAAGAAGACATTAGTGCTTGTTGTATTATATTCGCTCCCTGCGCCGCACTGAGTGTACCGCTCTTTGTGTGGATCGCTTTCTCACAGATTAGTTGGAAAAGAGTGTGCGAAGTAAATGGAAGAACCACACACTCTTTATCGAGTGTTGTGAGATGCATGCACAAAGTTGCTTTGCCAACGCTCTGAGGTGCTTTCCAGCCCTGGTGGTAGGTAATTATATGTTCTTTAACTATTTGTTTGTATAACTTCTGCGTGAAGTTAATGATTTACATAGTTTAAGATGCTAATTTCAAATAACAGACTAAAGAGGTAATTTTAAACACACTAAGTTTTTTTTCTACCGAGCTCGGCTGTGCAAATCTCGGCAAGTTTTACTAAGATCTCAGCAAACAGTTAATTTGTTTGCTGAGATTCAGCTAAGCATTATCCGAGACTCAGCAATCGAATCTTACTTTTGCTGAGATCTCAGTGAAACTTATTTTTGCCGAGATTTGCACAACCGAGCTCGGTAGAAAAAACTAATAAATAGAAAAACTAAGGAGATGAAAGTATAGAGTTGAAAGTTTCGTTAGAGTACGGCAGTGTGAAAATTGTATATAGAGAGTAGAAAGCGATCAAGAACAACTTTTAGGAAGGTATAAATCGGGTTGATCATCTCTCTTTATCAAATTCCCCCGTTGGAGAGGGATGGAGAGGAGTATCCCCCTCTCCCACCATCACTGACAAAAATATATGATCACCGACTTGGTCATGTACCGACGATGTGTTTGAAACAGTTCTATCGATTATACCGCACTCAAGTTGTTATCTGAAGGGAGGCATTCAGTCGTAAGTTTGAAAATTGCAGCTATTGTTATAAAACTGTTTCAAACACATCGTCGGTATATGAGCAAGTCGTCAAGTCGACGATGACAGGAGCACATACCGTGGTAGAGGTTACAACTGTTTGTGTGTGGCATTTTTATAGAATATACCAGTTAACAAAAATATTGCTGATGATGATGATGATGATGATGATTTTTTTTCCGTCGATCTTGTTTTCCGTGCACCAATGCAACCGTCGCCAGGGAGACAGCTCCCACACCTGGACCTTACCTATCGACCCATCAACTCATAAACCGGCCCATCAACTCAAGGCGTGATCAGAGATTTTATACCTCAGAACATCCTGGCGGCGCCGACTGGAATTTAACCCCAGCCTGCTGGGTTGAGAAGTGATCACGCTTACCAGTACACCACCGGTGCCGCTATGTTGAAGAAAATATAATATTATATATATATTAGAGCGATTAAGCGATAAGTGCTCATATTATCTTTGCTTATATAATTCAACCCTTATTAAAAAAAAAGCACCATAATTCCATTCAAAAATAGAATACATAAAATTGAACAAAAAACTTAAAATACACAAAATTTTCTAATAAATCATTGCAGACTTTTGACTCTACTTCTTCTCCATAATTTGAAAACACCAAAGCGCTGAAGGTACACAGGCATCAGAAAACAAATAAGTTCACGAAAGTTTTACCTTTAAACCCCTGTGCATGGGTGATATTTTCTTTTTTGTTAAATCACTGGATCCTAATTCCGTTGAGATGGAAGCAACGTAATGGATTCCTTAAATAAAAGCGGTTTCGCATTCAGTTCAAACCGAAAAGACTATGCATGAGGGAACTGCAATTTCAGCAAAAAATAACTGGACAAAGTCATGCAACGTGGTTGTTGAGGCTGGAGTTGCAGCGCTGAACAACATCAAGGAAAGAGAAGAAGAGCTAGAGGTACTCGACGAAGAATGGTGGTGGTGAATATGGAGGCAGCTCCCGGAGGTGACTGAGAAAAAATAAATAGAAAAAGAGCCGGAAATCGAAGCACAGCAGCCACTTGTATTCTGGTCTGCGAATGACAAGTACACACTAAATTTTGTTTGCCGGAACTGTGCTGGTTGTGCAACAAAGTGTGTACTATTGGACAAAGAGGAGGCCAAGTGTAAAACAAAAAATTGAAGCTTTACAAAAAATGGCCCCCTACTAAAAATATGCAGGTAATTTTTCAGTGGAAGCTTATTGAATATGCTGAGTTTTCTGAAATTTTCAAATTGGCACATAAAAACTAAAAAAAAAACAAAATAACAACTTTTGGAAAAATATTGAATCTGTTAATTTGGAACACATTTCATGTTATTTTTAAACAGGAAACGAATTGCGTTTAGAATCGTTTTCTGTGTAAAACTTACAGTAATTATGAAGTTTTTTTTTGTTGTTGTTGCTTATGTTTAGTGTCCAATATGAAAATGTCAGTAACGTTAAGAATTCAATAAGCTCCCAAAACATTTTTTTAATATTTAAATAGTTAGTTTTTGCTATATTGGTACTTATTTGTTTTTATTTTTCTTTTAGTAACCATAATTTTAGATGTTTATTAACGTGAATATTTTTTTCTCTCTGGTAGCCGCGATTGCAATTGAACACGCAGTGTTTTGCATTTGGCTCTTTGGATTATTCTGTTGATGTTCCCGGCGATCATGTATTTCGCATTGGAAAAATTTATAGTGAGTCCCATTGATTCCCTTTTGTAAGGCAAAACCACTTTTTTCCTTTGCCTGATATTTGGCGAAGAAGGGCTCTTCATGCAGACTCAGTCCTTTATTCAAAAAGCATGATATCATTCTGCACGCCGAATTCAGGGACCGTTTTTCAAAAAGAATTACAAAATCCCTCATCAATTAACCACCAGAAGGTCAATAATCAACGTTCTACTCTGGAAAGCAAATCGCCAACAACCGCTCAGCATGACACTTCCTTCAATTATTCCTTCCTGAAAAATTTACCAACTAACGCTTTTCAGCAAACACCGAGCCCTGTGGTGGTAAATTTCAATAAATATAAAAGCTTACCTCATCCTTACGCATCCCACGAAGCATGCTTCACTTCAAACAAATTCACCGCGTAACAATCATCGACCAACTCGATAACCTAATCAATAACATGTTCTTTTCGTGCAACGCTGCGCTGTCTATAATGCAAATTAAAATGACGACTACCACCAATTTGCTACGTTCTTGATAACCTATGTAGCACATTATAGAGCAAAACCAGGCCACCGGCACGAGTCTATGGCCAAAGAGGACTTAGGCTATCAGCATTCTAACTAATTTGTACGTTTCGATTTCTTTTCCATCCTTCAAAATCATCTCGCAAAATTTCCTTCACTTCTAATCACCAGCCTGTCAAATGTGCCTTGGTCCGGGTGGCGCAAGCGTAAGCCTCAGGAGGTTGATCATCAATCCAAAAACATGTATTATTCTATTCTATTTCAAACCAACACTAGGGTAAGTGTTGCAATTATGGCTGGAAGGTCAACTAATTTCTGTTGGAGTTTTTGATTTATGCGCGACTTGAGCTATTGCTCTGTCTCAGCTGCCATTCCCTGCCTGATCGCAATCTACTTTTCACAAAATTTTAGATGATACCGGCTTTTGAAGATGTCATGACTTTCGTCTTATAATTAATAAATCATAATATGAACATGTGGCCATAACCAGAATATTTACCCCAGTGGCAGACGGGCCACTCTAGTGCTCAGAAGATGGCAAAACTTGCAAAATTCCGGCTTGCTATTGCCAATTTTTTTTTGTTTGTTTCTCGCTACAACAGTTGTTGTTGCTACAAATGGTACTGGGGCGTCATAAAAAAAGAAACACGCAAAAAAGGTCGAAGCCAACTCCGATAATCTCTGCACGCGCGCAATTTTCGACCAATCGCAATCGCCTGAACCCCTCCCTTCCTCAGGCACATTCCACCGCTCGAACGACCCGCATCCATGCGTTTGCCGCCATGACCACATCTGCTGGAAAGAACGTTGAGCTGACTGAACTGAACTTATCGTGCGCTTGGAAAACAACAGCAAAAAAATGGCAAAGAAATAATATTTACTGACAAAAAATAGACTCACGCGCGGGCATAATTCGGTCAAAATGTTGTGCCGTACCTCAGGTGAACTGGGCTCAACCTGACGGCGCGTGAATCATGCACTTTGTGGGTAGCAGCACGGCAGCAAGCAGTGGCAACGGGTGGTGGGCATCGATGGACGACGAGGTGCGGAAGGTAATTAGCGATTTTTTTTATTTCTTCTGTGCCTTCACTGAAAAAAATGTTCACATAGTTTCCATTTGCGGATGCACATAGTATATTTTCCAATGACAACATTAATTATTTTTATCTGAACGATCACGAGAATTCCATGTGATAAGTCACATATAGGTTCATGTGATTTTGTAGAGCGATTTCCATTTATGGATATTTTCCATTGTAAATGTGATTTATTTTTTGAGTGTTGGCCAATGGAAACACGTTTTTGGCAAAGTTTAATGAAAGTCTTAATATTCGTTCGAGGACGTTTGGAAAGAAGCAGCGGCATCAATTTGAGCGCGTCATTTGTTTTTTTATTGCTCGCATGTTTTCGGTATGCGGAATCAACAGTATTTCCTGTTTGACTATCAATGATTGTTGGAAACGATGTGTTTAGGTTTACGAGAAGGTTTTGAATGGCAAAGCTGGTCTAGTTATGAGAAATGCTTAACTTTTGTGCACTCTCATGAAAATACCTCATTACATTTAACTGTAATTGTTGAAGATTGTGCAGATTTATGGCGCCTCAGATAGCGTAGTCAGCTAAGGCATAGTAAATATTACCTAACCAGTGACGGTGGGTTCGATTTCCAGCCCGGTCTAGGAAATTTTTCAGGCTGGATGTTTTCTCAACTTCCCTGGGCATAAAGCATATTTGTGCTTGCTACACAATACACAAGTTCATGCATTGGTTGGCTGAGAAAGCTCTGAATTCATAACTGTGAATGTGCTTGAAGAACATTAAGTTACGATCTAGCGCAAGATTATGTATGTTGAAGGCAGACAGAACTTCATATCATTAAATCATAAATCATTAATAAATCAAAATTGATGCAGAAAAAAAACACAAAATATAGTACAGTAACCCCTCCATATATGCGGTGAGTGGTACCGTCCACCCACGGCCAAGGTTGCAAAGACTCATTTCAGCTAAAATAATGTTTTTCGGAATAATAAAACCAAAAGATGGTATGATGGCATGTTTTACTTGTAACTTACAAGAAGAGGTTACAAAGTATGCGTTGGAAACATAAAACCTGTAAATTTTGCTTTCTATGAGTCACAATCAGCGATTTGCTGATCGCTGAGTGAGTGAGTGAGTGAGTGAGTGAGTTTGTGAAAAATCGCTGATTGTGACTCTCATGAAGTGAAATAAACAGGTTTAATATGTCAAACACATTCTTTGCAACCTCTTCTTGTATCCTACCAATTCAAAATTTGATCATGGCATCTAATTATTTCATAATTTAGAAAAACATTGTTTTAGCTGAAATGAGTCTTTGCAACCTTGCCCACGGCTATATCTTGGCTGGCCTTCAATCAATGTTGAAACTTCACAATCAACCAAAGTTGAGAGCACGCAATAAGGAAATATGCGATTAGCAAAAATCTTGAAATTCGAAGAAGAAGAAGAAGAAGAAGAAGAAGAAGAAGAAGAAGAAGAAGAAGAAGACGGGTTAAGTATCGAGAAAATTGATTCATGAAATGCTCCATAAACCATCCATAAATGCTCCTTTACTCAGATTAACTGTCTAGCCCGTGTTTTTTTTTTTAATTCAGAAGAGTGGAGCAACGGGCAATCGTCTATGATTAAGGGTTTGCGATATTATAGTTTTTAATTTCGATACGAAACGAAACGGCATTTTTATCAGCAAGCATATTCCGCGAAATGGACGAATTGAAACTTCAGAAAAAATGCAACACGAAAGCAAAACATAACATTAGTGAATTCGCGAAATCAAACGAAATTCTTGTAATATTTCGAGGAATGTTGTTTACACTACTTATAATATTAATGAAAAAATCGATACATTTGATACAAACCGACAAACTCAAGTAGAAGAAAAAGAATAGTATAGCAAGGTGGCCACTAAACCGGGAAAACTGAAAGCACTCATAATCTTAAATAACTATGAAAAACTGGAAAATATTCAAGAATTTAATGGAACATATAATTTTAGAAAATAAATATTAAATACTTTGTATCTTGTATCTCTTCAAATTTTTGAACTAGCCCTACAATCTTGAACAGGTTGCTAAGACTCTGGATCTTTTCAACTGAAGTCTCAGAATCTTGAGAATTTGTGTGAATAAGGGATCAGGTGCTATTCAGGGGGCGACCCCGGCGTAGTAGTTAGCATCCATACCTCTCACGCCAAAGTCACGAGTTCAAATCTCACCCCCGAACAAGTCACGAATGACCCAAAAGTGTTAAAGTGACTTTAATAAAAAAAAAAGATGCTATTCAATTTTCGCGAGTAAAAAACACACATTGTTGCGAGACTGCACTTAAAGTTCCAAAGAGATGTGAAAGAGCATTTTAAATCCTGCAGCACATTTCATTCTTCTTGTGTTGGAGAGCTGCCGCTCTTGGAGAATCAAAAGAGAGAGGGAGAAAAAGACTCGTTGTTAAGTCTCTTTCTCCCTCTATCTTTTGCTTCTCCAAGAGTGTGCTTTCTCTATGTGTGTAGCGTTGTAGGATAGCTAGAGGTAGCTTTTATACGCCTTTAACAGTGTCTGGTTAAGAAGACACGGGCCCATAATATCAGCATCCTTGGTTCAATTCCAGTCGGCTCCGGTTTATTTAATTTTTTTTTTTAACATTGGTATTTTTAATAAGGCAAAATAATTAAATTCATACCGATTTTCTTTGGCTAAAAGCTTTAAGCAATGAATATCGTTAGCTTGCTTCACTAAGTGTACTTCGGCGGATTAATTAACATTCATGGACCTAGGATTTGTAATCACTTCGGGTTTGGTTGCTTAAATACACACATCGGTTAGTTCTAAAATATTTATTAGAAAAAAATGGTACAATTTTACAAACGGAGCTTTTGGTTCATAACGGCGTGCCCAAATATTTATGAAGTAAATTACGATAAAATTAATCAATTCAAATACGGCTCCGTGCTACTTCGTTCTATGTGCTAAAAACTATGAATACAAAACTTTTTCAGATTAATTACAACAATAGTTGCACTCATGCGTATTTAGCGATTTTAGGGGAATGATGAAGTGAAGTACGACAAAGTGGTGCAGAGCCCTATTCCCCTAAAGGATATTTTCAAGGCAATCGATTTAGGACTGTTAGCAGATTATGGATATATGAGTTTGTTCAAATAATCATCGGTTTTGTTTTCGCTGTTGCTGATTTCGTCTGCTTTCTGCATATTTTATAATAGTGCCAAGTCAAAACAGTATTCGTTGCTGAATCTGCTGTAGAGTCTAATTTCCAGACTAAACTTGCTTTCAATTATCACATCAAGGTTTGTTGGAACTAAAGCGTGTGTGGCAGCTGTGGTTAATTTTCGTGACAAATGTGGCTGGTCATTAAACTAAAGGGAGAGAGATTTGAATTAAAGTATGCAAAGTTGAAGGTTATATATGTAGTATATCTGGAATATACTGATATAAAAAATGCATGCAAGCGTTCAATCGTTATGACCAGTTTTAAAAGTGACAGTTATTCTGAATCACCCTGTAGTATCATGTAGAACAAAACGTCCAATATAACACTCATGGATTATGTCATTGCCTTCAAATCGTCCAATGTAACATGTCCGATATACATCTTGACTAGTCAAAACGACCTATGTGATTTTTTTCTATACTGAAACAAGAAATTCAAAGAAAAACTGTGATTTTATCTTTTCTACTGAATTTAAAACGTTATTATTTACTGACTACGGTAAAAATAGTATTGCAAATTGTATCGTTTCTAAACAGTTAAATAAATAATCTGCCGAACTTCAACTTCGATTTTCTCAAAACGGTGGATATGTCACATTGGTCCTTTTGAATAGTTAGGCAAGATTGGTTGTATTCATCTGAACAACGTTTCCAAAGACAGCAACCTTCTATGTATCAGAGCAGTCAAGTTAGAGCAATCAGCAATCAGAAGTCAAATGGTACATAGGAGGCGACCCCGGCGTAGTGGTTAACATCCATTCCTCTCACGCCAAAGTCACGAGTTCAAATCTCACCCCCGGACAAGTCACAAATGACCCAAGAGTGTTAAAATGACTATAATTTAAAAAAAAATGGTACATAAGCGCCGACAATAATGGCTCTAATGTTGACCTATGGACCTAATATTGGACCCATCGCTAAAAATTCGGTATCTACCAATTTAATCTAGATGAAAACGCCATTGGGACGGTACTAATGGATATTTTTGGTCGCTGTTGAAAATTTAGTCAATTGCTTGAAAATATGGGCCCAAATGCATTTAGGCCTACATTACATCCATTTCCCCTATATGAGAATTCTGATCTCAGCTGTCCAGTATACAATAGGTCTGATCCATCTGAATAACTTTATTAAAGACAGCAACCTCCTATTTAGTAACACTGAAAACGAAACTAGCTCAGAGAGTGAGTTACTTTGACTCAGCTGTAAGTTACTTTTACTCATTCGTATGGAGAAATGTTTAAAAGCGTAAGGTCACTCAGCGCATTTCTCCATACGATTGAGTATAAGTGGGTCACTCACTGAATAAGATTCGTTTTCAGTGAATGTAGACTACTTAAGCAAACCTTTAAAACCAAATGACACTAGCGCTGCATGGTGAGTGAATTCTGAACAGAGAGGCCAATCATGCGATAGGTCTTGTCCATCCAGAAAACTTCAGAAACCTGCTTTCTGATCGTGCTGTTTTAAACATGGAATTTGATGCAAATTGCACACAGAGCTGAACCATCCAATCTCGTGTAACATTTCTGGTTTTATGATGGTTCTGTAGACCATGATTTAGACTTGTTAAATGCTTTTTTTCCTTGATTTGTTTTCTGTTGATCTTGTTTTCCATGCTGAGCACCAATGCTACCGACAGCAGGGATGCAGCTCCCACACCTGGACCCTTTCTATCGAACCATCAACGTCCGATGACGTTGACCGGTGCCTGTAATCTATCGAGGAGGCAATATCCCGGGCCAAGGAACAACACGTGCCAGTATCCATACAGGTGTGTAGCACTCTGAACCTTGAAAGCTCTATTAAAGACCTCATTAGACTCCGTAACACAATTCGTAGGTAGTACCAGCGTACTGGTCTGCCTAACTTGAAGACCAATTGTAATCGATTAACAAAGATCATTCAGACCAGGATGGTAGATCTCAGAAACAACGATTTTTCCAATAAGATCCGTTCTCTCTCAGATTGTGCAAAGCCCTTCTATAAACTAACAAAAATCTTTAACAATAAGACAACGCCCATTCAACCACTTGTACCGTTGAATCAACCCAAAGATTCAGTTGCCCATCTGATAACCCCTGAAGAGAAAGCTGATGCTACACTTCGTCAGTTCTCATAATCTCGGATTGAAAATGGCTAGTCCAATTTTTCTGTGGAATCCGAGAATACGACTGACAAACCTATATCAAATCATCTAAAAACATGAAGGCCTCAGGTTTTGACCAAATTCTGGATCTAGAACTCAAACACTTGAGTTCCAGATTCTTCAACCAACTGTCACTGATTTTTAATCAGTGCCTTAGGCTTAGCTTCCCCTCGTACTGGAAGTCAACTAAAGTCATCCGCATCCGGAACCATGAGAAAGACTTGTCCTCTCATTCAAACTACCGACCCATTAGCCTTCGCTCGGAGATATCTAAGCTATCGTCTATAAGGGTAGGGTCATGGGAGCTCTGACCGCCAAACGTCAGAGAGGACTGGATATCCTATCTGATTATTTCAACAGCTGAAAGATCCGTATAAACGTCATCATATTTCCTCATTCCAAATATCCCAAACTTGTTCCGTCTGAGAATAATAAGATCGACTCAAACTGCACAGTGGTGGAATGGTCCAAAGAGGTAGTCTACCTCGGCCCTACACTCGACAGCAAGCTGCTTTTCAGGGAACACGTTGACAAAACGAAAACAAAATGTAACATCCTGATGAGATCCTTCTTCTTCTTCTTCTTCTTCTTGTTCGCATTTCAAAGCTTATTGTTTGCGCATATTAGCTTATTGCGTGCTCTCAACTTCTAAATGCACTTTCACAGTTATTAATTGAGAGCTTACGATGCCAATACCAATGCATGAATTTGTATATTGTGTGGCAAGCACAATGATACTCTATGCCCAGGGAAGTCGAGAAAATTTCCAACCCGAAAGATTCCCTCGACCGGACCGGACCTCCGTACCGGTAATACCGTGCCTTTACTGACCAAGCTATGAGGCCTTGACTTTGAACGTTGATGAATGTTCAATAGTTAACCATTGATAAACAACTACCAACTTTATACTAAACAAATCTTACATTCAATCTCAATAGAATGGTATTTTTAACACTGAATTTCAATCTTAAATGACCATTTTATAAGCGTTCATAATCTGACACTATTTCGTAATACACTTTTTTATTATTTTATTTAAACCCCACTATAGGTTTAGAGGCTAATATTTTCTATAGTCTTCATTGTTTACTGCTCAAAGCAAAACGAAATATTCGGCAAAATTTCGTGGAATTCCGTTTCGAAGTGAAATAAATGGGATAACTCGATATATCGGATGTCCTGATCTACACAGTTAGAACAATTCATGTACATTTAGGTGCTCTGAGAGTGACATATACGAGCGTCAATCTTGACATAAAGCTGAGTCATAACAGACGTGAAATATAGCTCAATCAAACGTACTTTTCATCGAGCAACGAACTATTCATTCTCGGAGTACTTAATATTACACGACATATTTGTATACGTCTCATCTTTTATGTTAACGGCGCCGGTGGTGTAGTGGTAAGTGTGATTACCTCTCACCCCAACAGGCCTGGGTTCAATCCCAGTCGGCGCCGCCGGGATGTTCTGAGGCATAACATCTCTGATCACGCCTTCCTTCGGATGGGAAGTAAAGCCGTTGGTCCCCGGTTCATGAGGTGATGGGTCGATAGGTAGGGTCCAGGTGTGGGAGCTGCCTTCCTGGCACGTCGGTAGCATTGGTGCTCAGCACGGAAAACAAGATCGACGGAAAAAAACAAACCAAAGGATCTTTTATGTCAAAGACGGATTCCGTCACGTGTAAAATTAGTTATTTCTTATTGTGTAGGATAAGCTTCTAAAAGAAGATTCAAGAGAAAAAGTTTCTAATGAAGCTTCTAAACAAGATTCTGAAAGAATCTTCTCTTGGAAGCTCATTCTCATTTTTGGCAATTATGCTGATGGGAATGGATAGAACAGCAACTAATAAAATGTAAACAAACAAACACGTCTCATTAGTGCAAGACGCTGACAAAATGCTAATCGAAGCGTGGACGCTGCTTAGCTTGACGAGAATACGAATTCCCCTACATTATTACCATCAGTCCGCTGTTATGACCACCTCTCACATTTGATTGCTTGAATTGTTTTTGGGACTTGAACCGAACACCTTAGTCATAAATCTTTTTAGTTAGAATTGTTTTATTGCCAATTCAGAGAAAAAATAACATTTGGCATCACCTTTAATAGCATGCTGCGGCTGTCACTTGCGTCGTAATGTTTTCCCTGAAAAGCCAACATAATCTTATTAAAGATTACCGTCCCGTCATGTTTCCCTCGCCTACTATGTCAATATGTCACATTAAATTCAATGTCGATTGATTTATACCCATTCTAGTTGCATCCCATGCAACACAACATCCCAGCACACGAAATGCACCACCGTTCGAATGCACATCTATTCGTGTACTGTTCGGTCCTAGCCGAATCTGAACCCAACAAAGCCGAAGTTTTCTGTTCGTTCGAATTCGGAATGCACTCGAACCTTTCATCCTAGTGTTGGCGTCGTGCTGAACTGGTATTGGTACGCCATGGCTGGGTGGTGGTGATAGTGGAAAATCGAAATGAAAAGCGAAACAAGCGAATGGAACACGGCAAAGAACAAGAAACCCTCGACTGCTCGCCCGTTGCTGCTGAAATGTTGTGCCGTGCCTCCACGTGCGAACAGAATTTCTCACTCTCCCTGTGCGCTTTTCGGCTGCTGCTGCTGCTGCTGCCTACCATGCCATGGATGACTGGCTGGCTGGTTCATTGCTTGACTATGGCTTGTGTTGTGTGCATTCATCATGCCGAATATTGCTGTCGTCGTCGTTACCGCCAACCACGCCACCACCCACCGACGTTGTCGACCGATTCAGTGCGCGTTGATGATGACTCGCCCGTTTCAGGTTGGGAGACATGACTATGGTAGGCAGCCGTGCAGCGACGGGGTTAGAAGCGTTATGTGTAATGTCTGTATGCTGCGTAGTTGTTTTTGCTTTGCTCTCTTATGCTTCGATGGGCACCGGGGCAGCATGCATTAGTTTTGTTCGACGAGTACCGACCTCGTCAAGTGAAGTCTACGGTAGGTAGGCTGGTTTTTGTATTTATGCACTGCGCTCTCCGGCATCGAACATCCTAGGTCGAGTTGGGGAGGGTGATAAAAAATTAACGCTGCGCGTGCAGTGATAATCATATTGTTGTTTGCCGGACCACATTTTTTGGACGGTTTACACCCCCACACCCATCCGAGCAACGTTTACCCACCCGGCAAACCCGGCGATTGTCTTATTTTCGTCGTCGTCTTGCGATTGCTTCGCGTGGCGAGGAGTTCTTTGTTCGGTGGTTTGGTTGCTACAATGAAGCAATATGTGACCGTCAATGATGGAGGCAAGTGATTCAACGAGAAAGCATATTTAAAATGCAAGAGCAAGACGGAAGCGTCTTATCATCACTTTATTTTTATGGAAGTTACAAGATTGGAGTGTAATCAAAAGAATTGGCACACATCTTGATTAAACATACCTTTAATATAAAGTTGATCAGCAAATCATGCCGGATTAGCGAAAATCTGAAAATAAAAGAGAGAAGCAATTCTTGAATTATTTTGGATATTTTTTACTAACGTAAATCAATAGTATATGACGGCAAAATTCTGTATATCATGGTTCAAAACCTGATAAACTAAGCTTGCTTGATAAACTGATATGAAATTCTAAAAAATTTCGTTGGAATCGATTTACTATATGGATAATTTTGCCGGCAGTCAGTCCATTTCCTTGAAAAATAAATGGGCCAAGAAATGACGACGAAAATCCAACCGAATGGTTAATCTTTTAAAATGTGGTTTTAATAGTTTTAGTAGATGTATTTAAAATTCAGGGTGATAAAATTTATTATGTTTCACGTTATATGATATACCTAATGGGGCTTCCCACGTGAGCGTGAGTGGTAGGGGAGATGACAGTGGGATTTTAATTTG
This sequence comes from Ochlerotatus camptorhynchus, assembly GCF_037179485.1. Taxonomy (NCBI): domain Eukaryota; kingdom Metazoa; phylum Arthropoda; class Insecta; order Diptera; family Culicidae; genus Ochlerotatus; species Ochlerotatus camptorhynchus. The sequence continues at coordinate 321,206 of NW_027041148.1, forward strand.
TCACGCTCTCAGTTCACGCTAACCAATGTTGGACTTGGAATCGAAGAACACTCCGGTTTTTCTTCCATATTTTAACACTTCGGGCAAAGGGGTGACCTTGCATGTCCAAACGGCTTTAGTTACTTTTTGAAGCAACCGTGTTCAGATAGGAAATGTGTCAGGCGGAAGTTTACACACTTAGAAATGATTACCGACTTCGGTAATTATTACAGCTGAACTGTTCGGTCAAAATCAGGCATTTTAATTTATTAGCTTTAAAGCTTCAAAACAAGGAAAACTTCACCGCAATGGCAAGACTCGATTATTTAAACAAGGCTGACAGTGTTCTGAAATTAAAATTTAGTGAAACAGCTTTTGAAACGAGGGTCAAAGCTTACCGGTAAAAAATTACCGAAGTCGGTAATAATTTCTATGTGTGTACCCACCGACAAACAGACGTAACTCTTCATTCTGGATTATCGTTCACGCGTTTAAAGACTGATTTGAATATTATAATTTCCGCGAACTACTCATCCCAGCGCTGGCATCGGATCACTTTGACGTTTCTACACGCAAACCAAAAAATCATTACATTGACCTTGCAGACGATACAATTATTTTTTTTTATCGTTTTTATTTCGTGTTCTGTCTCAGTCCTGCAAAATCTCGACAATACACGGTGATATTAACAATTTTGCTTGGTCACTCATTTAAGCTAACAGTCATAGTCAAGGTAAACCCTGTCAATTTTCAATGACAATGCTGTCAGTGAAGAACATGTGTAAAAAAAAATTATTAACTAAATTTATAACGAAATTAAATGACTTTAGCAACACAATTACATGGAGCCGTTAAAGTGAACAAGAATTTACGACCTGAACTGCTTGGAGATCATAAATGTGACACAGAATGCACGAAATTACACTAACACTTACCAGGAGAATCTTTGTCATTGACGAAAAAATGAATGATATTTTGACGAAGATTTTTTTGAGGATCCAGTCTATCAGTGACTATGAGAAAAACAATTTTGTCAATATTGTGCGAAAGACTGTCAATGACAATGGCAAATCTCAACACTGTTTTGTCTACGTTTTTGACCAGCAAGCTTTTTATTTATAACATTGAAGTACGACGCACACGCTTGCCTGCATTTTCTCCGATTCCCGTTCAGCAGAAAATTATACGAAATCAAATTATCGTTCTATGAGCACTTCTTATTTGCTTTAAGCCTATCCATGTTCCGAAGCTTGGAGAGAGCAGTGAAAGAAGAACAGGTCTGATAATCGAAACGTCCTAAGTAACTATTCAAGCTGAACAGTAAGAACAGAAGCTGATTATTGGTTGGTTTAAGGTGTACGAAGCTGATTAACACCAGGCTGAATATAAAGTTGATTAGTAGTGCATAAAGTGAATTGTATCCCCGTAATTCAACCTCAGTAAGTTAGTCGATCTAAAGACTGAACAAGACTTATTTAAGCTTAACACTATTCCACAAATCAGCAATGCGCTACAAGTATTTTCATATCCTGATAGAATAATATTAATCGATTGCATAATATTGTTCAATGTCTTCAGGGTTACTTTTGTTTCATTTCCGTAATTTTAGTTCTTCTAAATTCATTGCCTATCTTTTTAATCCAGCGTCAGTAGTAGAGATACTACTCCGGGTAGAAGTAGACTGCGACCACGTCGGAAGTATTAACATTTGTATTCCTGTGTTTTCACTACTTTATACTGTACTTAACACCTTTTCACCACTTTATATTGTACTTAATTTTCAGACCGCATATCAAAACTATAATTCAATTATGGCACTAAAATAGCATCCAAATGAATGTTTACTGTACTTGAAAATGAGAGGGAGAAGGATTACTGTCACCATATATTGTTCACAATTCTGCATTACTGTATAATACTCTTCCGGTTGACGTGCTTCAAGTTAATGATCATACCTTTTGCCACACATATGCTCAAGTGATCCAGTAGATATAGTTGACGCCTGTGAATCAACGACTACCGGTTTGAATCCCAAAATGCAAAGGAAATTTTTAGACAAATAATAACAATATAAGTATATAAATCCAATTAGTCAGCAACAAACATGGTAGAGCTCTTGGCATCATGAAAAATCTGTTATATGAAGCAGTCTTCTATATTTTTGTTAAATAAAACTAGAAGGCTGAACAAGGATTTGAAAAGACTGATATTTAATGCCTTAAAAAGCTTATAATTTATATTACTGTTAAGCCTTCGGCTGCCTTAACCAATTTTAGATGTTTAAAAGCTGAAGAAAGGCTAACGTGGTCAATGTACGACAATTATTCAAACAAAGGCTGAATCAAAATCGTTAAAACAACACTTGTTAAGCATAAAATTGTTACCTGGGTTACTGCAGTCAAAAGGATCCTTATTTTAACTACAAAATATGGTAGCAGCTATCAACACCTCAAGTGACAGAAAGTGCCATAGTTGTTAACTGCGTTGCTTCGAGCTTTTTTAGACAATAAGACGTACTTTTTGAATCATGCCAATATTGGAAGATGTTTATGCATCGTTGCTGCATACATTTGAATTTTAAAATCATGCTATTCTGTCTTTGGTTTATTTCAAGATCATTAAATTGCTTCTTATCATTTGATTACACTGTGCAACACATCTGAACTTTTTTTCCAGGACTGAGAAAGTTGACCATATTTGACTTTCTTGTGGACCCCTGAGTAAAAGTCTTGAACATACATATACCCTAACACGCCCTAATTTGTTGGTACCGCCCTCTTTAAGAATTTTGGTATGTTGTCCCGATGTCGGTTGTATACTGCCTAACTAAAGCATGTTACGACATTGCCGTCCGAAAGTTTTTTGTTTAAAATGACTTGAGAAACATTTTTTTAGAACATTAAAAAACGATATCTCGTTGTCTTACCCCTCGTTTGGGTGAGTACCCCTCTAAAAATCTAGAATTCATGTAAATTCACTGTAGAAAACCATAGTATGTGCTGGTATGTTGAGATTTTCATAAAGTAATTATTTTAACACCTTATAAGAATGAAACCACTCCAAATGCGATGATTTTAATCATACTTTATTGTTATTTTATGCAATTTAAAAATATTATTGGTCTTTCCTGATTCTAAGAATAACACAACTTTCTAGGACTGAGAAAATTAATCATATTTGACTTTCCAATCTAGAACATACTTATATCCTAACACGTCCTTATTTTTTGGTACCACCCTCTTTATGAATTTTGGTATGTTGTCCCGATGATGGTCGTGTGCTGCCTAAACATAACATGTTACGATATTGCTGACGACAACAGTGTTATTATTATTCTAATAATAAACAGCTTTAAATCTGGCATCTTAATATGAATTCCCGTTTCGATTAATATTTTTCATCATAAAATAAAACTTGCTGTTGTTTTTCAATAGGCCCAAACAAATAACATGTTTTTCTATTTTCATTCGAAAGTTTACCTAAACAGTATTGACAGATATGCGTAGAACGGCAGTGAAACCCCAAGAAAATCTAAGATGAATTTTTACTGAAGAAGAAAGGAAGTTTTGAAGTTTAATTCAGATGTGATTCTTCGGAAAATTTATTTGGAATCGTGAGGAGAATAGCAAGAAACATTTAAGTAGAATTCCAAGAGAGTTCGGAAGAGAGTGCAAAAAGAATTATAAGCAGAATTAAAATGGTGTTCTGAGGATAATTTAAAAGGAATACTTAGGAAGGGTTCAGAAAAGAAATTCAAGGGAATTAAAAAAAATAAAGAAGTAGTATTCTGAGAATAATTCAACAAACAAATTGGAGGAGAATTTAAAAGAAATTCTTAAGAAAAGTTTAAAGAAAATTTAGCAAACAAGTCCAAGGGGCTCCTGAGGAGAATCCCGAAGGATTTGTAATGAGAGTTTTGAGCTCAAAAAAATGCTGCAAAGAATTTAAAAGGAATCTTATTTTCATAAAAGTTGCAAAGGTTTTTTTTATGAAGGATTCCAAAGTAATGATTAAAGAGTTTTAATGGTATTCCAATGCGACTTCCAAGTAGAGTTCCGAAAGAAGTTTCTGGTTAGATTATAGAGAATTCCGTAATATTTCTTTATATGTTTTATTGATATTTTTGACATATCATGTGAACAACACAATGTAGAAGAGCAAAACACTAATAAACATTAACCTCCAAATTTGAAAATTGTTTAACATTGATGCCATGTTTAGTCTAAAGAGCTGCAGAATTTTTGTTCGTACTCAGAGCGAACGTAATGCTTTGGTATTTTAGTAGTTTTGTTAATTGTATGTGAACCATCCTAACCGGTTTTCTTATCCATATGACATCCTACTAACCCCAATCCGACCACGGGAAATCGGTCTTCCGAACGGTGATGCCATATTATTTTGAATTTCAATCTGTATTTTAATCGCAAAATATCTTTTTAATCTGCATCTGGCTGACAAAAATCTGTAAAAAAAATCTGTTTAATTTATTTAATATGGTCTCAATGAGGATTTTTATAAATCTTAATTGAGTTCATTCGTAGTTCAGAAGCAATTTGTTCAATGTTGCTTTCTTTTTGTTTTAATCACAAAATCCTACAATTTTGATTTATTTAAGTGATTTGTATCTTTTCTTCAAGTCTGAAAATACAAAACATTAAGGTTCAGTAGTAACGGCGCCGGTGGTGTAGTGGTAAGCGTGATTACCTCTCACCCCAGCAGGCCTAGGTTCAATCCCAGTCGGCGCCGCCGGGATGTTCTGAGGCATAACATCTGTGATCACGCCTTCCTTCGGATGGGAAGTAAAGCCGTTGGTCCCCGGTTCATAAGTTGATGGGTCGATAGGTAGGGTCCAGGTGTGGGAGCTGCCTTCCTGGCACGTCGGTAGCATTGGTGCTCAGCACGGAAAACAAGATCGACGGAAAAAACAAACCAAAGGAAAAAAAAAAGGTCCAGTAGTAGTGACAAATCTGCTTCCGACTGAGAATTTCCTGGGTTTTCTAAAATAGATTGTTTACCGATTTTACAACAATAATGTTAATTAAGTATCGTACCTGTAACCATGTGACATTGTTAATTAAACAAAAAGAAACTAATATCGCTTCCAACTAGAAATCAGAATATCTGATCATCAGAAGTTCATTCAAAGGATTCCAAGTCCAGTCGAAGATAATACAATCATATTTTATTTAGTGAAAAATTCGTTTTAGATTTGATTATCATAGATTGAATTCAAGGTGCACAAAAGGAAGAAACGATTATTTGTCAGAATTAATAAATATAAAAAAAAAATATTTAAAATATATTCTGCTGATTTGAAAAATCTGTATATTTTTTCAAAGATCTGCAATCCGTACATACAAATATCTGTATGAAAATATTGAAAAAAAAAAATCTGTATAGCAACAGATAAATCAGTATATGTGGCATCACTGCTTCCGAAAACCAACACCATTTGTGCTATTTAAAACCCAAACCCCACTGTAAGCTTTGATACATTCCTGGTGGCTTGGTGGCACCAACAGCATCGAACGAATGATCATCAAACAAGCGGCGTGCTGATTGATTGCTGACGCGGAGTGGAAACAATGGAAGCACGCATTGTATAAAGAAAGAAAAAGAAGAGTGTATAATGTACTTAAGCCGTCGGCTTTTAGGATTAAAACATCTGTATTGTAAACAACAAGGAATACAAATTTTCGTGTTTTATAAGATATCCGCGTTCTAGTATCTCTCTTACAAGCCGAATCAAATAGCCTTTGCCAACCCAAGCAACACGGCTTGTTATAAAGAAGTTGAAAATACTTTGTAATGACTAACGCAAAGAATCACTAATACCTTAATATACATCATTTAATACATTTATACAACCTAAACAGCGCAAGACGTGGAGCTTATACAACTAAATACTGGTCTTATAACATGTTTTGGAAACATCATAAAAACCAGCGACAAAAAAACAATAAAAAAATCTTGAGCATGGGATTCGATCACTGGTCCTTGGCGTGGTAGACTTGTTTCTACCTAACTAGACCAACACCGCTTGATGAAAGGTTTGTTATAAGTATCTATCATGTTCTTGCCAATGGCATGAACATTATTTTCTCGTTCAACACGCCTTCGATCCGTCATGAAGACGTTTTGTTAGTAGCAAAGCGTACATCTAATTGCCTGAATGTTATTTAAACGTATTTGCAACTCCTTATAAGACAACCTGCACATTTTCAGTTGTATTAATTTATGAGATGTCATAAAAAAGTATTTTCAACTTTCTTTATAACAAACCTCCGAATATCTCATAAGAAACTGTCAATCACTGCATGAACCTCAATGGCACCGTCAATGTTTACGTCAATCTGGATTGATTTTGTATACGACAAGTTTTATAGGGGTATTAAAACAGTAAGATGCACGTTCAAATAACATTTAAAGATAAAAGCAAAAGAAAACTATTTTGGAAAATGTTGAATCGAAGAAGTATGAAGAAAACATCTTTAAACCTCATATATAACGTAGGATGTTTTCTGCATCTCTTATAATACATTTATACAACAATCCGTTCTAATTCTTTTTCAAAAGATGTTTTATGTGTTACTTGGGAAGGCTAGAAAGAATTGAATTTTCTGTGTCGCTATCGCTGTCGATATTGTTCTTGTCGTGGCATTTCTCCTAACGGAGAAGATGGCCAATCTGCTAGGATCCTTCGAGCCGAGGACCGCCACACTCTTCCAAGTGTCCGTGAGTGGACAGTGTTTAAGCGATTTCGTGTACAAGAACAATGTATCACAATTGTTCTTCATTTTTGTGAACAGCTTGTAACACTTTACAACTCCCAGTTTGAACATGACATTAGAGTCACCGGAAATTAATCTACGTTACGATTAAACTTTTTTTTTGTTAATATTGAACAAATTCTAATTGTTCTTATTTTGCTTTATTATAGATACCTTCAGCCCTGAGTTGGTCCGTCTCATATATTAAACAAATTGTAAAAGTTGCACATAATTTAATAAAGTTAAAGCCTGCATAGCTCAGCAATCATAACGAATTTCTATGTTAAATTTTCATAAACTTTAAAATATGTTTTCGTAGAAAATAAAAACTAATATTATTCTTAATAAACTTGTACATACATTAAAAATAAAAATACATCTTATAATTTAACTAACCGTATTTTTGGCTTCTTGGTCTTTCCCGGCTACTCTTCAAATTCCCGGTTATTTCCTGGTTTTTCAGGTTTTCCCAGTTCGCTGACCACCCTTGAATATAGTGGAAATGGCTCAAATGTTGGCACATGGATCTAAATATTGTGCCCATTGATGAAAATCTCTTGCTCTTCAATTTTTCGTTGAACAATGCGTCAGTTGGACAATACAAATGCATACTTTTGGTTGCTATTGAAATATCGTCAAAAAATGCATTCCTCCGAAACGTATGTATTGGGTTAATGTCCCAACCCTATTTAACTTTTAGTAAACATACAGTGTGGCATAGAGCTTTAGGAAAAGACTAGTAAAATAACACAAGCTAGCGAAGTTAATATTGCAGACCCGTTGACCTTCACTAGCTGCACAATTCCACCAAAAAGCATGGGATGCACCCGCGTTGCCGCAAGTACTAGCATCACTATTGCACACATTGTTGTTCATTGGCCAAAGAAACAGCTGAATCGCCTAATTAAAAGCACACGTTTCTTCGCCCAGCAGAGAGGCTCATTGAAATCGCCTACGTCAATGGGAAAAACGCCCCGCGAGTTCATCGATCCATTTAATTTATGCGCGAACACCACGCACTCGCACGTGTACGAGAAATTTAAGCACGGTCATGAATTTAACATTCCGACCCCAAAAAAAAGAAGAAAGAAACCACAGAGTGGCTCATCGGTCAACGAACCACCCGGCGCGCAATCCGATCGTTGCGGATGCTGCTGTTTTCTCCAGTACTTTTCCATAATAGCCGTTGAGACTGACTGCGGCTCACGTGCGTCAATGTCGAAATGCGTTCCGGTTAGTTGGCAAACCATGACCATCGGGTCTTCTAAAATCAAAAATTTCTCCAAAAAAAAAACTGACCTCAAAAGTAACCCGAACCCAAACACTCCGATCGCCACATCAGTCGTCCAGAAATAGCTTCCGACGACGACCAGAGCCGGCAAGCAGCGAATCAAGTGGATTAGGCGGCTTTGCGAACTGACCAATCTTAACTCAAATCATTTTGATTGAGGAAAGGAAACCCATAAAAGCGGCACACCACTAAACTACCACAACATTTTCGCTGCCTTGACTGGCCTGGGCTGGGGCCCGCTTATTATTGCGTGCCATTAGAGTAGAAAGAAGGTGAACGAAGACATCGAAACAGAAGAAGACAAAAAATTCGGTAAGTTCGGTCCTACGCAAAAAGTCCACCACGCAAAGCCGTCGTCGAGTCCGTGGTCAACATGAAACAACATTAGGTAGGCCTGCCGGTGGATGATGCCGGTTGGTGTTTTTTTTCGGGTTTGTCATGAGCACGAAGCTGGAGCAGAGCGCGAAATGACGTTAGAAACATGATCGTCCGGCTGATTTGTCCTTCAATGGTATGGATTCGTATTGCGTGTTTCAGGATTTGGATGTTAGATTGCATGATATGGTTGGCTCAGTATGGTAATATGGTCACAGCAGATTCGACATTAGAAAATTTGGTTGCTCTCGAACTCGTTCTTTAAAAAATGGGATTTCCCTAAACATTTTTAGAAACCTATTCCGAGCTAGGGAAAAGTGGGGTAAGATGGCCATATGGGGCAAGAGGAGTATCGTCTCTGAACCGCACCTTTTGACAATTAAGCTGGTAAAAATTAGAGCCCTGTATGAGAGAGAAGCAAGAAGTCGTACCTGCAGCCAACGAAACTGTAACATAAGTGCACACAGAAAAAATTAATTTTGGTGTCACATCACAGAGGATGCACTTCAATCGTGTAAAAAAAATGGAGTAATATTACTTGTCAAAAAGGACAAAATTATCATTAATAGAGTGCATGGACTGACATTACGCTGCTTTCACTGCATTTGTTTATTTTTGTGGCCATAAAAATTACATGAGATTTTCGACATGATTGAAGTGCATCCTCTTGGATGTAATATTTAATTTTTTTTTTTGCTGTGCAGCCAATCAAGCAGAAGACCTGTCAGTGCTCAGACAACAATTCTGATTAGATTGTAGTACTGCTATCCAGTGCTGATATAAATCATTCCTTCTACACTCAACTTAGCTGAAAATGAAGACAACCTTAACAGATAGACCAAATACCTGCACACAACAAAAACTAAATTTTAATATTACATCCAAGAGGATGCACTTCAATTATGTCGAAAATCTCATGTTATTTTTATGACCACAAAAATAAACAAATGCAGTAAAAGCAGGGTAATGTCAGTTCATGCACCGTATTAATGATAATTTTGACCTTTTTGGCAAGTAATATTACACCATATTTTTTACACGATTGAAGTGCATCCGCTGTGCATGAATTTGAATTTTGACAGATCAAGGCAACCGCCTCTGAGTATCGAAGTCGACAAATTTTGTTTTTGTTCATTCGTGGCTGTATTATCGTCTGTGTTGTTGTCAGTATTAATATTCGTCTTCATATTGGTGGGGATGAGTTTGAGGATCAATTGCAAAATGATTATTTTCATTTTACACGTGTTGCGTTGTTTTTCACACACAGATCGATGCAAAATTATTGCCTCGTGCTGAATTGATGATAATATCGAGGTTTTAGGCTCTGGGGTCGACAATATTCAAAATAATCATTTTGAATTTGATTATTGTGCTTCTGAGGATCGCTTCTGATCTTGACAATTTTGGGTTGGATAATCAAGCACCGGTGAAGTTCAACAAACGCGTCTTCGTTGATGTATTGTAAACTCATTTGTTCGTTTCACTCGTACCCCAAGTAACATTGTAAGTTTTATAGAGGTTTTATAGCATTCTACAAGTCTGAATCGTGGTCTACAAAACCCTCATAAAACCAAAAAAATACATGAGACGTGATAGCAAAGATATTCCTTGCGTGTAATGGTAAATGATAAAAACAGACACTCCTGCTATCAACCGAAAAATAATACGACAGCAAAAATATAGTTTGCGATTTTCAGAGTTGGTTGGAAATGCTATTTAATATTAAAAGCTTCATTGTGTGTGAGTGATGATTTATTAGCTAGAGAATGGTCTTGGAAGAGTGTAGGTAGATAGTACCGTTAGAGTACGGCAGTATGAAAATTAAATAGAAGTTGAAATTGAGCGAAGGGCCATTAATGCGACAGTACAAGTCAAACGCACACTTCTTTACCTAACTCGTACGATGTACGAGGAGATTTGAAGTATGTCTTCAAATCTACAGCTATCGTTTTCTGGTGTTATAAAATAATGTGTAATTAACTTCTTTGTTATTCGAACATTGGTTGCCTGCACAATATGTTACTGTTGTTTAATATTGTTCCCAGGTTTCACATTCAAATTTGCTTTTAAAGGTTTGTATTATTAAGTTCTGAAAATTTGATCTTGAATGGGACAAGCCGAGCACCATAATTTTATTAGGATATAATGCCTAAAATTTATTCCACACACAACAATATAATGAAATTGATCCCATTTGTCATGATAATTTAACACAAAGCACAGTTAATTTTTGGAAGTTGAACTATTTCCGAAGATTATCAATTTTGTAAAATTGTTCTGTGAGCATTTCATTCGTGTTTCGTTAGGGTGGCCATCTTGACCCACCTTCCGCCAAACCCATAAATATGGTGAGATTATAAACACATAGTTGCCCGAGCTTGGCTGTAGTCTTCTCAGAGCCTCTGGCAGCTTATTAGTGTGAGACATTTGGTGCGAGGAATTTCGCTAATTCAAACCGGTCTGTGTAAATTTGCAAACTCTTAACATTTTTTTTGGCGAGTCATCATGAGTGGCTCATAGTTTCAAGCGTTTTTAAGTAGATATGGTTCATTTCGATACGCACCAGTCACCGTTTGGACGGTTCTTGACTAATTCGACAGGAAGTCACAATTATGGAAAAATATACTGTTACGCATTTAGCTCTTGAAGTAACCAAACCAGTTGCCTCGACCCTCTCCAATTTTAACCAAAATTGGTGGAACCACTTATTTTAGGGCAAAATTCAAAAATCCAAAGTTCTGGGACAATTGGACTACCCCCTCCCCTTTTTTTTCAATTTTACTTATTTCAGGAACCAATAAAAATACCATCTGCCACTAAAAAAAATACGGTTTGATTTTTTAAAAATATTGAAACAAGACATAGAAAGTCTAAAACACATAAGTTGTTATCTCTTTCTCTTAAGAAAATTTTCTTGTAAAACCATTTTTTTTTTCTAAATCATCAAAAGTTGAACTCAAAAAACCACTAAAATCAACCATTTCGTTTTGTTGAGATAACCGCACTACTAGAGTTGTTTAATCGCATTTGGCATAGTGGCGTCTTCCCAAGCAACTGGCGTACGTAGATCATGGTACCAATTCCGAAGCCAGATTCCCCTGAGACCGGACCTGTTGCTTTTCTACCCATCATACTTTTATGCAGTATGTCTAAAACCTTTGAAAGGATTGTCACCCGGCGACTAATTACGGAATTAGAAACGAAAGGACAACTGGATAAGCGACAAAACGCCTTCCAATCCGGACGTGGCACCGAAACTCATTTCGCAGAATTGGAAAGCTATTTACCCGGAAAATATGAGCACTGTCTAATTGCGTCTCTGTACCTGACAAAGGCATATGACACCACCTGGAGACATGGGATTTTACGGACACTGAAGCAATGGCGCTTGTCTGGACGCATGTACAACATTCTGAAAAGCTCCATAGTTTTTCACCTGTGTACAGGGTGTTCAATAAGTTCGAATACTACTTTTCATCGTTGCGTAGGTGCACACCATGTGCAGTCTGTGTATAGGTATTGGCGTCAGCTTTAGCCTCATATATAGGCTATCCGACGCACACGGTGTCGACTTGCTGTCATTTGTTGTTTGTTTACCGCGCACGATGAAGGAGTACCGCGACTGCTAAACTGATACACGCACACAGGTCAGGAATTCGTGTTTTCTGATGAAAAACTCTTTCTGTTGTAACAGCCGCACAATGTCCAAAATGATCGGCTGTGGGCGCCGACGTTGGCCAGCATCCCCTAGTCGAAAATAAACATCCCGCGATTCCAGAGCGCCGCGTCGGTGATGGTTGGGGGGGCGTATCCAGGCGTGGGAGGCTCCCACTGGCGTTTATCGAGAATTACGTGAAAATCAACGCCGCGTACTATAAGACCGAGGTTCTGGACAAGGTTGTGGCCCCGGCACTTCGGTACTTCTACGGGAAGGATCATTACGTCTTTCAACAGGACGGCGCACCGGCCCACACGGCGAAATCGTCCAAGCGTGGTGTCGCGAGAATTTGACTGATTTTCTCGATAAGACTTTGTGGCCTCCCAGCTCCCCGGACCATAATCCCCTGAACTTTTATGTATGGTCGTACATGCTGGCCAAGCAGAGTGAACATCAAGTGAGCACTATGGACCGATTTAATAAGCTCATTTCCAACATCTGGGACGAGATGCCGATGTCATACAGCACAAAGGGGGGGGGGGGGGTGCTCCCAGCTAATATGTCGTAGAGGTTCTTAATAAACATTGCTTCAATAAAAATTTACTCAGAAAAGAAAATTTTGTATTTTTATTTTTTTTAACGCATTATTAAAGAGTATTCGAACTTATTGAACACCTGAACGGAGTCCCGCAAGGCTCGGTTCTGCCTGTGACTTTGTTCCTCGTGGCTATGCAACCGATCTTTTGAGTGGTTCCAAATGGTGTCAAAGTTCTTTTTTATGCCGACGACATGCTTTTGATCGTAGCAGGCCGAAAGCTTCAAATTGCTGTTAACGCGGTGGTCAAATGGGCGATAATCAATGATTTCAAATCCTGACCATGGTTGGACCAAGACTTCCTCGAAGCGCCCCTCGCTCACTGCTGCAGGTACGGTCTACGATCATCACGTCACGCCTTCTGTACGGAATAGATCTAGTTAGCAGAGGAGGCCATACGGCCCTTAAAATCCTCTCCCCAACCTACATCCGGATGATTATACTCGCATCTGGAGAATTTGTCACAAGCCCTACACTCGCTATCACCCAAAAAGCCAATAGCTTTCCTAACGGACTCAGCCAGCTGTATTTATGCTCTCGAGTCCGGTAGGTCTACACATCCGTGGATCGAAACTGTTGAAGCGGCAGTTCGCAAAAAGAAAAAAACGTCAAATTTTGCTGGATTCCTGGTCTAGCGGGTAAAGCTAGAAAGAACCAGCCACATGATATCTCAATACCAGCCATGGACGCAATAAGAGAAGTCCACAGCGTTATACGAGAACGATGGGACCAACTCTGGTTCAATTCGCGGGACGTTAAGCTCCGTGACATAAAATCCGACACAAGCGGGAACACCGCAGACCAACGGGTCCTATTCCGATTGAGAATAGGACATACGAGGCTCATCTAGAACACTAAGTTGAGAGCAGAATCGAGAGAGTTCAGAACTAATATGACCACCATCCGAAAGGAATTTGTCAGATGAACAGCTTTGCTCAAGACAGTAACCTTCTATATGACCAGGATCTCGAGATACAGAATGTACAAGAAATGTATATGCACACAAGCGCCACGTAGTGAGAGAGTACTGAACTAAGATAATCACAATCCAAAAGAACATGCTTTCCAGAACAACTTTGGTGTTGACAGTAACCTTCTATATGGCCAGGATTTTGAGATACAGCTTATACCTACAGGCAGCTCATATGCACATTAGCGCCGCGTAGTGTAAGAGTTCTGAACTAGTATGGCAACCATCTGAAAGGATATGGTCACCTAAACAACTTTGCTCAAGACAGCAACTTTCTATATGGCCAGGATCACGAGATATTCTATGTTGGACCCAAATTCCATGGATTATAGTGCCCGTCCTAAGTAATATGAAAGTTAAGCGCCTCAAGCGGCGTAGTTCGCAATTAAAGCGGAATCAAATGGCACAGGCTTGTTGGTAGAACTTAGTACAATAACTTTGTCGAAGACAATTAGCTATATTTATTGAAACATAGGGGATAATCCACCACAGCCCCTATTAGTGAAAATCCCATAAGCTGTGAAATTGTTGCTCCATAGCGCTCAAAGGGTTCCAAATTTGGTACTGATTAGCCTTATAAAATGTGAACTTATTTGGTATGAAACTTACTTGGCACAAAGTTTATAAGGAAATTACTATGGGAAAACCAAATTTATTGTTCATAGCTACCTCAAAATTCACCATTTCACTCTGCTTTAAAAATTGAAAGTTGTGCTTGTATGAAATTTGTTGGCTACCACTTTTTGATAAGCGTAAGGAGCAAAAGTTAAAAATGATTCAAGTTACAAGTGTCTTATGACTACGTGCAATCAACTATTCGGCAGGCAACATTTGTGTTTCTGGCGCGTAGAATAGAGCACAAACATCAAGGCTACGATGTCACACTGCAAAATACAATGTTGCCCACAAAACAGCTGCTTGATCATGTCATAAGATTATCAACCTCTTAAATAATTAATAACTTTTTAATTTGACGTTTGCAGGTCTTCTACAAAGTTTTAGCTGAAAAAAATTCCAATAAGAATAGCTATAGAATGTTTTAACAGTACAATAAGGAAAACAAAACTAGAAGACAATGAACGAAAAGTTTAGTTTTTCCATAGTAATTTCCATGTACATTTCAAACTGCTTATGCCAAGTCAGTTTCTTTCCAAATAAGTTCAAATTTTTTGAGGCTAACCAGGACCCGATTTGAAACAATTTGAGTACTGTGGAGCGAAAATTTCAAATTCTCCATCAGTCTAGTGGGCAGCGATGGAAAAGTTCGCGAAAACTCACTATGACTCGCAAACTTTTCCCTTGGTGAACTTCGTGAAATATCGCGAACTTTTCCAAGTGGGTATCCTTATTCCCGATTCCTTATACACGCCCCGTTACTCCGGCAGAAAGGATTCCTGACTGTATATTTGGAGAGAATTTCAAAAATCTGGAACAAAGATAAATATGCATGATGTTGGGCATTGACGATTTACCATGATTACAGATTTGAAAACAAAACTCAGATTCACGCCAGATTCTATGTGAAACCTAAGGAGAATACAAAGGTACTTCTGAGTAGAATTCCATGGAAATTATTACTAGGATTCATAGGTAACTTTATGGATAATTCATCGGAATTACCAAGGTTAAATTCCTAAATAGAAAAATTAGAAGAGAATTCTGAGGAATTCTTTACGATAATTCTGAGGAAAATTTTACGCCATTTCAAAGGAGATATCCATGGGGATTCTAAGGATAATTTCATTATCAGTTTTCATTAAAAAATGATCCAGAACATCAATTCGATGGGGGTATTGGAGAATGTTTATGGTTGAATAACGATTAAAATTAAAACTGAGAATTCATATGAATTCCAAGAAAGTCTTGACTTGCATATCAAACGATTTTTGAGGATTAATCTTTTTTAAAAAAAAATCACTGCAAGTGACTTCTAAAAACTATTTAAACAAAAAATCCTGAAGTGAATTCATCGAAAATTCTGAATATAATTCCAATGGATTTGTTAGCAGTATTCTAAAAGAATTCAAAGAAAAAATTAAAGGTAATTCCATGGAAAATTCCAGGGAATTGACTTCCTAATTCCAATGGTAGTTCTTACCAAGTTTTGAGGAAAATTTCAAAGTAATTCCGAGAAGTATTTCAAGGATATTCTGGTGATAATTGCTACAATTTCCAAAAGAGAATTCCAAGGACATTATGAGGAGCATTTCAAAGAAGTGATGGGAATTTTGAGCAACGTAGTCGTCTCAAAACAGTAGTTGCATTATAACACACGATTGCCTGAAAATTCTTTCAGCAACGTGGAGCTTTAGGTAGTGATGAAACGTCGCTGGAGCTATTCGACAGCCACAGACAGTATTATGAGCAAGTCAATCGCGCCCCCTTTGCCTTGCCTTGAATTTGAGGACATACGTTAAATCCCTTGATCCATCAAAGTATAATTTAAGTAATTGTATTGTTCAATTTCTGTTCAATTTTCACACTGCCGTACTATAGCGGAACTATCAAGCTATCCTCTTCAGAACTTTCTCTAGTTCATAAATTATAGCACTAAAGCTTCATGTTGATACTAGTAAAGCATTTCCTCCCAACTTTGAAAATCGTAAACTTCACGTATGGAGTAACAGAACACTTTGATCGAAAATAAACCAAATTAAACGCAAAGATGCATGCATACCATTTTGGCCAACTTTTCCACTCAAATACTCCTCTGTGCTTTGTACAATCGTTTGATATGATATGTGATGCATATTCGTTGCTTGGCATATGCGTTGAATCATAGCTGAGTAATGCTGATTATAGAACCAAGCTTAACGTCTTCTTATGCAAATTGGAATCTCCGCACCGAACAAGTAAGCAACATTGCAAGCTTATAACCATCTGCGAAACAGAATTGCACACATCTCCATCGACGGTCCAAAAATAGCTAGATCATGCCACAGCACAACAGCCAAATTTAACAACCTCCTACGGTTTCCGACGAATTAAGCCACCAAAAAAAATGATACTTAAAAACAGAACCGAGAAAAATCAACCATACAGCACTAAAAGCACACAATTTTCGACATTGTGTGTGGTTGGGGTTCTTCGGCCCGGCGCATTGCGCAGTTTGTCCCTGGATAGGTCAATCGTGTTGGTTGTTATTACTTCATTTGGCATTTCAAATGTTTAGCCTCTTTGGTCTTCTTCCTGTTTCGGAACGCATGTTAGGTTTAACGTATTCATTCGCAAACAAATTTAAGCCAACTTTTTTCGAGGCCACTCAAAGTCAGTCAAGCCGCAAAGCGCATGCGGGACTGCCGAACGTAAGTGGAATGAGTTTTTGTGTGACATTCTATGTCACCATTTCCTTCCGCTGCTACCCTAGCACTAGCACTAAGCAAATGCGAATGTTCTGAAGCTGATCCGATTTTGTCGCAATGTACATGCATGCGTTTTTCTCATTAAATTTTCCGCTCATCGCAGTTTGGTCAAAAGTTAGATTTTTACTGGAACTGGCAGTAAATCATCCAAATTGTCACAATACACGATGAGTACCTCCATGCCAACTCATAAATCGATCAGACTTTGCCCTCTGGGGTTCCCATGAAAGTTTGCAAAACTGATCACTATGGGCTGGAACAAGTGTGGATTACAACCATATGCCCCACTGCAGTTTCGATGAGTATTGATGTCCCAAAACACTGCGCAAAATTTGAGTGAATTAGGTTGTGATATGGAATTGCGAGAGAATTTTAAATTTGTATTGGAAAATGCATGGAAAATGACACGAATCTATTAATTTGCTTGCCCAAAATTTAAACATTGGGAATACTATACATGGTACACTACACCACCGGCGCCGCTAAGCAAATTAATAGTTTCGTGTTATGTTCCATATATTTGTCCATACAAAATTTAAAATTCTCGCACAAATCCAGATCATAACCGAGTTTGCTCAAATTCTGCACAGTTGTTGTGGACCTCAATGCGCACCGAAAGAGCAGCGAGGAGCATGGGGTTGTAAAGTTGACCCACCCTAATTGGCAATCATTCAAATTTTAGCTGAAATTCGGCTGACTTGACTCGCGTCTCATTTTCAATTCGACATTTTTCAATAAAAACATTCCATGAAAACGTGTAGCCTAATCGAAATTCAAATAAGAATAAGTACCGAGGTGCTTTAGGGTACGGCAGTGTGAAAATTGTGAATAGAAGTTTAAAATGAGTAGGCAATTTTTGATGACGATACAAATCGAATGAGCCTTTCTTTTGCAAAGTAACCGTTTGATTATACGATCATGTGGTTCGCTCGAAGTCTAACGGGGTGACTCTACTACCGGGACTGCCAACAGAAATGGTCGCTCGATTTGCTCGTGTACCACCAATATGCAGAAACAGTTGTAGCGTCTCTACCCTAACGGAGCTATAGTAGATGTAACAGTAATGGCCATACGTTGCTATTATGGCGTTTCCAATTATGGACTATAGAATTCCCATAGGCCATAATTGGAACATACCCCAATAGGCACGTATATCCATAACTGGTACATCTACCCAATCAATTATATTCTTTCATACTTTCGCGAGCTAATAAATTTCAACCTAACCTATATTGACATTAATTTAACAGCTCATTGAACTTAGTATTTTAATATACTTAAACTTAAGCTTTCAATTATACAAAAATGCCGCCTTTCTGAAATTTTAAATATGGACAGTTGATATCAAACCATAGGATAGTATAAACGCGGTTGCACAAATTCATAGGTGGCATGAGCTCCAAACAGACGTTACCAATAAAACCTATCTCCACAGTTAGACAGTAATTTGGGATTAATTGTGAAATAAAGGGTGTCCCACATCTAATTGCATCACGGAAAATAAAACGCTGTTGAAAATTACCTAGTTTACCGATCCTTTTCAAACTTTCAGACAATAAAATATAACCCATTAGTAGGCTTTTGGCATATTTATTACATTCAACTTCAATACCATAACCGTACGCTCGCCCCTTACGCTTAACTCCACTCATTAGGTTCTGTACAACATCTGGCTGCAGCTGCTTCTGTACGTCTCAGATTTGACCTCCTTCGGATGCTTTCGCAGTGCCTGCTTCATAATAGCCCAGTATTTTTCGATTGGCCTTGGTTCCGGTGCGGGGAGGGGGGGGGTTATGTCCTTGGCTTCGTACCACTCCAGGACAACATTTGAATAGTGGCACGAAGCTAGATCCGGCCAAAAGATCGTACGGCCCTCGTGTTGCTTCAACAGAGGAAGCAGATGCTTCTGTAGACACTCCTTGAGGTAGATCTCCCCTATTACAGTCCCAGTAGTCACGAACGGCGCACTCCGTTTGCCACATGAGCAGATCGCTTGCCAAATCATGTATTTCTTAGCAAACTTTGAAAGTTTCTGCTTCCTTACTTCCTCCGGAACATCAAACTTGTGCTGGGCGGTGAAGAACAGTAGCCCCGGAAGCTACCGGAAGTCCGCCTTGACGTAAGTCTCATGATGAGACAATGACGCTTCTTCAGCATCTGGGTTTACAGTTTCCGGGCCCATGACTTCCCATCGTATTTGCCGTTCGTCACGATTTAGAGCCATCTGCACTTTGTACGTATGCAGTCCCTCCCGGTCTTTGGCTCTCTGAACGAAAGACATGGACAGATTCAACTTTTTGGCCACACCCCTGAGAAAAACATTGGGATTCTGCTTAAACGCTGTCACGACACGCTTGTGATCATGATCACTAATAGAACATCCATTCTGACCGCATTTCTTCTTCCGTTCGATGCTCAGAGTTTTGTAGTAACGTTTAATCAGACGACTCACCGTTGACTGCACGATTTCGAGTTGTTTTCCGATGTCCCGATGAGAGAGTTGAGGATTTTTCAGGTGCTTGTGCAAAATCAATTCGCGACGTTGCTTTTCGGGTGACGCCATTTTTTCCAACTTTCGAAAAACGGACAGCGATAAAAAATACAGTGTACATAATACACTCTAAACTACTTCTACCCAAATTTTCAAGAGAAAATACCCAATTGATAATTTTCTTCAGCGTTTTTTCCCTGATGCATTTTGATGTGGGACACCCTTTATGTCTCTGCAATTGGTGGGGATGGGGAAGGTACGTTAGCCTGACATTCATTTAAGAGAGGATTCAAGTGTTCAAAATGGACACTTGATGGATACTAAAACCAAAGAAAAATACCAAGATGAAACTGTCGGGAGAAAAACTTTCTATTTTAGTGTCCTCTTTCACGGTCCCCTCGAATGCAAGGTAATTTTGTGGATTTGCTGCCCCCTCGGTAGAGATGCAATTTTGCGCTCTTTTTTATCAAAACAATCACACCAAAAACAGAGATGTCCCATTTTTTAATTACTCGATTATTTTTTGTTCGCTGTGCTGTCATCTTTCCTACAATAAGAGGGCAACACATGTTTGAAACGATTGTTCGAGTGCTCACCGGTTGCTAAAACGGTCGATTCGTTTAACGCCCCCGTCAACGAGGTTTTCAATTTTAGGATTTTGCATTTTTTTTTGTGCTTGGCATTTCCTTTTCTCACTCGGTATGACCTCGATCGCACGTAATCTATTGATTGGTTGTCTGATGATGTAAGCTTTTGTTCGTGTGAGTGTGGTATATTTTTGGAAAGAATCGATGCCGTGATTACAATAAGGCTTGGTAGTGTTGGGGCTTGACTGTCATGAAATAATAATTTGACGCAAATTCATTTAGTGATTTGTTCAGGAAACAGTGATATCGAAAATGTGAATAAATATGAAATTTGTTGAACATGATCTAAACAGAGCAAAAAATATGAACCTTGATTTTTATAACAACTATTAATTTTTCAGCACCTATATAATATGGTGTACGCCACTTATGTGTAGAAACAGTGAAATTTGTAAATGACTTTGATTTATGAAGTTTCAGAAGTCGCGCAAATGGTTTGAAGTTTGTATTGAAATTACTATGGAAGATATTTAAACTCCACAAATATTGCTCTAACTTTGGATCAATTTGTCAAAAAGCTGATTAAAAATTAATATGTGGTTGTTGTGACAATGACCAACATGCCTGTTTTTAATATGACTAATTTAATAGAAATTCAAGAAAGATAGAAATGATTAGGGGCCTCATAGCCAGTCAGTAAAGGCACGGTATTACCAAGCCAGAGGCGGCGGGTTCGATTCCCGGTCCAGTCGAGGGAAGCTTTCGGGTTGGAAATTCTCTCGACTTCCCTGGGCATAGAGTATCATTGTGCTTGTCACACAATATACAATTTCATGCATTGGTATTGGCATCGAAAGCTCTTAATTAATAACTGTGGAAGTGCACTTAGAACACTAAGTTGAGAGCACGCAATAAGCTAATATGCACTAAGCAATAAGCTTGAAATGCGAACAAGAAGAAGAAGAAATGATAAAATCAAATACAAAATAGGGCCATCCAAAAACCTCATCAATTATGGTGAAAAATAAAGCTCGATTCAAAGTAAATCTGGACGCACGGTTATGCCCCTGGTGGTTGGAACAAAAATCGTTTGACAGGCATTTGTTGATGTTTCATTGACGAAGAAATTGGTGAAAAAATTTTCTCGATTGATCGACGCATCCCGAAATTACGGATCATGGAACTTGAGAAAAGAAAATTAATTGTGCACAAACATCTAGAGAACCCTTCGTGGTCAGCCTCAAAAATAGCAAAAGTGTTAAAATTCCCAAAGTCAACGGTGAGTCTTGTAATCAAACGTTACAAGGATACTCAGAGTGTGGATAGAGCACAGCGCATCTATCATAAAAGTGGCACTAGGGACAAAGAGCTAAGGAGAAAGGTGTTGAGGTACGTGAAAAGCAACCCAGGTGTCTCCATACGTGATTTGGCAAAGAAATACGATTCCAACTTTTCCACCGCGTGTAACATCCTTTCAAGAGAAGAATGTAAGTCTTTTTGTGCCAGTAAACATCCGAATCGCTCCCTGAAACAAAATTTAGTGGCCAAAAAGCGAGCACGATTACTATACAAACGAGTTTTGACGAAATTTGATGGCTGTATTTTAAAGGATGACGAAACATATGTCAAAATGGATTATAAAAAAAACCCCGGACGAAAATTTTACCGGGCATGTCCCTTCCTGGTATAAATTTGTTTTTGCTGATAAGTTTGCTCGGAAACTAATGATTTGTCAAGGAATCTGTAGCTGTGGCCTTAAAACCAAGGTTTTCATCACATCTCACACAATAACGTCGAAGGTTTACATTAAAGAGTGTCTGAAAAAGCGGATTTTACCCTTCGTTCGGCAACACAAGACCAACGTTATGTTTTGGCCGGATCTAGCCAGCTGCCACTACTCTAAGGAGGTACTAGAATGGTATGCTGCAAACAATGTTGATTTCGTCGCCAAAGAGATTGATCATCCGAATTGCTCTGAGTTCAGACCGATCGAAAAATATTGGGCAATTGTCAAGCGAAAACTTCGAGGATGCGGTAAAGAAGTGACAAATGCACAACAAATGCGTTTAAATTGGAATAAGTTCACCGGTACAGTGTCACTAGCGACTGTGCAGATCATGATGGCATCGATCACAAGTAAAGTGCGACAGTTCGTTCGAAACGGTAAAATGTAATAACTTGTTATATATCGTTTGAAAGCTGAATAAATACCCTTTTGTTTAACGTTTTGATCAACCGTGTATGTTGTTTAATTCTTGAGTTATGATCACTTCAATGCGTCCAAATTTACTTTGAATCGGGCTTTAAAACGGATAATGGCCGATTTTCACACAAACTAGCCAACGTTGACAAGTTGTAACTTTTTTCTATTATGATCAATTGAGCTGAAATTTTTACACAGAAGTACACACATGCTGAATTTTGCGTGGACGAAATACCTGCCGGAAATTACAAAAATACTAAACTGTGTAAAATTACTCAGACAAAAGTCAATGACAAGGTAATCGGCCTTTGTCTGATTAATTTTGCAGCACAGTGTATAAAATTTTGTAGATCATGGTTTAGGCTTGACGAATACTTAAAAAATCTAGAAAAAACTTGTAAACTTGCTTGGATTACGATTATCTTTTTGAATTTAATTCAGCCAAAACCGACATCGCAGTCAGAGATCTGAGGTATGATGTAGCCATTAAAAATCTTCAGACAGAATCTATATTGCCAGAAGCATAATTCAACAAATGATTTGGGAAACAAACGTACTTTTTGGATTACCAAAATTCCTCATAAATGGATTCAACCGCTTCAATTTTACACAACAAAACCACCCTTCAAATCACATTCTTAATCCATCCCATTACACAATGCCATCCATAAACTGGGGCAGTAGTGAGAGCTATCGATGACAACTTCCATCCACCGTAGCCTTGAATGTAGCTCCTTTCTAAACGACTACGACGGTATCTCAGTAATTTCACGACTGTTTACTGTTTACTGCCCTGCACAAAAGTGATTGTAACTTTGTCTTACACAACGTGCCATGCATTCACTCCCAGTAGTAGTCCGCCAGTATAATCATCTCAAAAGTGCATTACCGGAGAGTGCATCAGTTAAACATGCACGCAGAACCAGCTGGATGGATGGTTTTTGAGTAACGGGAAAAAATGAAAGTTGTTTTATTTTAGTGCCACCAGACGGCAGACCGTAGAGTGGGTAGCCTCCAAAAATTGACCAGAAAATAAGAAATACGACGCACGAATTTAGGATATTCACGCCTATGAATTACGCAAGGTGCTGAAGTAGCTGTTCTTTGCCATTTGTCCAATCCCTGTAAAAAAAAATTTACGTAAGAATGCGAGAAAAAGTCTTGACATGATAAGAGTTGCACGAATGGCAGTGCACAGAATGCACCCTCGCCACACACACACACACATTGTATGCAACGTGCCACAGTCGGAGGAGGAAAACCACACCCCCTTTATTGGTCGGTAGGTACCAGGATGACACGCGCGATTGCAACTGCAGCGCGGCGGCATAGTGATTCGAAAAAAAGCAAGCAGGAGGAGGAGTTCAATTAGTAGTTGCAACGCAAACGCAATGATGCACTCTACTTGTGCATCCGGGGGCGAAGGGATTTCAATGCATGTGCAATGTGCAAACTGCATTTGAACGACGACAATATCAATTGATTTCAATGCACCCTACGTTTTGAATGATTCAAACGGATCGTACAAATTTGATTGAGATAGGACGCAATCAAACACAAAATTTCATCGCGCAAAGAATGAAAAGAACAAAAATGCCTCCCAACTGAACAACACGAAGGAACGACAGCGCGGAGCGAATCAAATCCAAATCAGAGGAGGCCACGTTTTAATGTTGGTTGCTCTCATTTTTTCCGCAGAGAGATAGGTCACGGCAGCAATGACAACACCAAGCAGGCGCCGACCGGAGGACGCAATTTGACATAGGCACAGGAGGCTGCTGCTACACTGTGTTGCTGTGTAACGTTAGGCAATGATGAAACGACTACAACCATAACAACAACCAAGTAATGCAACATAATATGCTCCACGAGCAGATGCTTGTCCCTGGCGACGACGATGATGGGGGATGGAGGATGAAGCAACTCGACAGAAGGATGGTTAGAGGGCTTTTTTTCGCTCAATAGACGGAAATAACTCCTTGTATGTGTGTGTGTATGCGTGATAGTGAAGTGCGTAGTAGGCCGGAAAAAAGGGAACCTCCCTAAACGATGCGATAGTGCGGTTGTTGAGTTTTGGAATCATTGTTCAGTTGAAAGCGAATATTCTATGATTAGTTGTTTACGCTACGAAGCGAATAAGGAATATTGCGACTCCATCGGTCAAACACTGATAGCAAAGAATAAAGCAAACCACAAATCGTTTCACCTCGGAATTCTATAAACTCGTGTGTTATTATGTAGTTTCTATTTTTAATTATAATAAAACGTTTGGCTTATCATGCACGGACACATAAGCGAGGTGTTATCTCAACATGGTGTTACAGTGTACGAACTGGGATGATTTAATGGGAAAACGGTTGACAGATATTTCCCGCGAAAAAGGTCAAATAAAAACGGACCGGAATGCGAAATTATCCGTTTCAATTCCTATCAAAGTGACAAAACCCTTTACATTCCAGTATATAACATACCACAACCAATCATTAGTGGGTACTTTATACTAAACCGTATGCTTTTCACATTCGTTAGGTACTCTTTCGGACTGACCGACTTTAAAATAAATTGGTCGTGTTTGGTCAAATGATCATTTGAAAAGACTTAAACATTCAAAAGCTGTTCAGGGTTCACAATATATGATTGGAATGGGCAAGCAAATCATGGAAGACAAACCATGAGTGCCGAGATTAGTGCTCACTGAATCGTACAGCAGTAAACAACCAATTTGAACAAGCCAAGTGGCATTTTGGGTCTACACATTTATTTTCGTTTTACGAATCTGCGAAAAAGCAAAAATAAATTACTGAGATCTCTGCAAAAATAACGTTTGTTTGCTGAATCTTGGAAAATATTTCACTGAAACTTTGAGCTAAATTTGTTACTGGGTGCTCGGCAAACACTTTCCGAGATAAGAAACACAAAACTAGGAAGTCAATTCAAAAGTTGTAAACAAGTCATCAGCTAAAGAGCGTACATGTAAACAAACTACTTTCTACTAAGTTGTGTTCACCCAACGTCAACTTCAAACTACTCAATATTAAGTTTGGAATCACTTACTTAACGTTAACTTGCCGCATCTAAAGACCCCTATTGGGTGGTTTTGCTCTTGCTTTTTTGACAAGAAACGTGAGAGTGAATGAAAGGCAAAACTCAATAGTAAGTTTAAAGAACTCAATCGGTGGGTTGTTGTGTGTTTCCGTGTAAGCTACTTGATACTATGAACCAAATTCCTGATGAATTTTTAAAAATCTGCTGGGAGAACTGATAAGATCATTGAAAGATTATCGTGTAAATAATAACTAATTGTTAGAAGGGCCTGGATACTGGCTACTAAGTAGATTGCTTAAGTATGTTTTGATTTTCTAAAAATATGCGTTTGAAGACTTTGTTTACGTTTACCTGTTCCACCTTTTTCTCATGTTGGTCTGGAATTCTCTTAATCCCTCCGTTGATCTGAACGACGTGCATATTACCGGGGTCCTTTTTAATTTTAACTTTTAGTAACCCTATGAGCATCAGAGAAGCGTGTTTCTGGTAGACTTATTTGCTGTTTTGTTTTGATTCTACGTTCCATTTCAAAACGTTCAAGTTCGGCTTACTCCATTCCATTCCTTTACTCTATTCCATGTGTCAAATGATGTTTGAGCAAATTTTAATTTGCTCGTCGTGCAGATTAGCGGGGTACAAATTAAAAAGTGTCCATATTATAAACGGTCAGATTACCGGGGGTCCACGGTATAAAGATCTCTGAATGCTTAAGCTTGAGTGTCAAACTGAGCAAAGCTTGACTCAAAGAAGAACTCTAGGAGAACATTTGTTTGACGTTTTTGACGCTAGATTGGAACCTCCTCCTATCAAACTATCATAAATATCGAAATCTATTTGCTTAGAAGCGGTTATCAAAAGAGAAAGTGGATGAAGATAAAGGATCAAATCAAATAGAACCTTTTTAAATATTTATTTAGATTTCAGTTTTACTGTAAACTCAAACCGAGAAATCTAGTGTAACTTTTCAAATAGCCCAATCTACATTGATCGCTTCTCTTCATGGACTTTCTCTTTCGTTAATAACTCGGGTACAAAAACGTTTCCTGACGTTTTTGTAGTATTCGATGTCAGATCGTTCCTTCTTCCATCGCACTGTGCACTCTATTTAAAAACTACCCAAAAATGCGTAAACTATGTTGGGAGTGACAAGTTGACAAATGGATAACATCGTGTTACAAAACAAACCAGGAAACCTCGTGCCACTTTTCAATAGATCCTATCTACATTGACCGATCCTATCTACATCTTTGGACCTGTGTTATGATATTTGCGGATATTATCGACGCACAGTTCGATGAAAGAAGCAAAAATCTAGCATCTAATACGACACAGATGACAGAAAACGTTTTCGTAGCCGAGTTATTTACGAAAGAGAGAGTCGATTTGAAAAGTGAGACGTGAAATCAAGCATTACGTCCTGAGATTCTCTTCTTAGACTTTTTCTTTGCATCCTCACGGCTATGTCAAGACATCCCCAGTTATTTTCAGCACACAGATCGATGAAGGAAGCTAAAGTTTGTTATACCCAAAAGAGAGGAATTGATATGGAGAAAATCTTTTTTTTTTTTTTCAATACGACTGCTTCTATCACTGAACCAAAAACTGCTTAACAGTTTATGATTGTAAGCACTCGTTAGAGATTGTTTGTTTATTTTAATTCTTTCACATTCTCACCTGCTCCGTTATACTACTGACTGCTTCGGGACTAAATGCAGAGTCATGTTTCAACTCGCAATAAATGGATATTTTGGTCGTAAAAAATCCGAACATAGAAATGTATGTATGTATGTATGTAAGGTATTCACCATCCCTTCTAGATCTTGTTTGTATAGGGTTCCACTCAATAGCAAAATCAAATTGATGTACCGGTTAGAAATCACATTATCGCTGTATGAAGAGGACATACCGTAAGCAAAGACACTTACGTGAAATAAGCCTGAAAATGATAATCTCTTTCCAACGATACGACCTAACAACAGTATGTTTCAAACATAGAATTGAACAGTTGAAAATCACGACGAATGCTATTCCTCCAGGCTTGTTTCTTGGTAATCGTACACAATTCGAAAAATAGTGTAAATTCCTGTTCAATATGATGCACATAAAAGGAGCGTCACCTTTCATGTAAATTTACATTATAAATCGTGTAAAGTTCTGAGACATTTCATGAAATGTTGCAAATATTGTATACAAAAGCCCATATTTATAAACAACACTGCTTACAAGTGGCTCGATTGCGTGAAATAAAATAGAAGTTTACGCGAATGCATGTTCACATCACAATTAAAATTCATAATTTTATCTGTGTAAACATTCATTAAAAACATCAGATTTAACATTTTAAGAATTTGAACTATATCCGGATCTTTCTCATAAAACTTAATTCAGTAAGCAACGAAAAAATTGCGATTTTCCTGAAACTCCTTTCTCTGATCTTGCTAAGCGGCTTGCTAAGGGGCCTTAGATAGCCAAGTCAGTAAAGGCACGGTATTACCAAGCTGGAGGCGGCGGATTTTATTTCCGGTCTAGGACATCTTTCTGATAGTAAATTTTCTCGGCTTTCCTGGGCATGTTTGCCAAACAATATAGTTAATAACTGTGAACACCATGTAGAGAGCAGGCGATAGCTCCCATAAGAGCGTCAAGCAGAGAGAGACCAAACTTGCACACATTCAACCACTTTAACGCATGCTCCCCTAAATATTCCAATAAAGTTTTCTCTGGAATTTGGTTTTACGGGAACCCTTAGCGCAATTATACGAGATTGTTCAAACGATTCGTTCAGTATGGATCATTTATTATAATTGGGGATCCTATACCTAGGATTTACATAGCAAAAAACTACTCACAGAATTATTGATGATTTCTTTTTAAATGTTCCACAAACTCTTATTAGATAATTTGTACTTATCATTTGATTGCTCAAAAAAAATCTGTAATTCCAGTTAGAATGATATGAGATTTCTGATGCCTCTCTCAAATAAATGATCATCAGAATTTGGATCACTTATTTTTATATCAACTACATATATCAAGAGCGGAACGATCAGTTTACTCTAAACAAGTGTTAGATTCAAACATCAAACAAAATTTGAAACAAGTATTAGATTCAAACATCAAACAAAATTTGAGGTTTTTGGTCCATTTTTGCTTACTGAAATAGACATGACAAAATCTGAGTCTTACAAATTTCAAAGCCCTTACGACAAAATTCCATATTTCTACGAAACATTTTGAAATGTCAACTGAAATTCACATGAAATTTCAACTAAATTTTACATTGTCGCGGTAGATAACAAATGAAGTAAAATTCAATTAAAATTATTGAATCTCAGAATGCTTTCATATTGATTTAAAATTTTATCGATGCATTTTTAAACTTGATAGATTTTAGTAATACTGAGCCAACTCTTAAAAAAAACATTCAATTGATCCTTGCATTTAAAAATTCTAGATCGTTGCTGTTGACCATCCCATGAAACATATTCGAAATTCAAGTCAATCCAAAACATTCCGAACATGTAACGGTCTGTTCCGAATTTGTCCGAGGCTGCATTCTTGGAAGGGACCTCCTCGATTCAGCTGCATACCACGTCCCTAGATGGCGTTTCAATCGTGCAGGGATCTTCTCTTCTCTTTGTCGAAAATTTCACTCCGACATTTTGTGTGCGTGGGTTTGCCACCCAAAGCACACGGATATCGATTCACTCATCTTCTTCCTCCTCCTGGTGGTGACGGTCGTCGGTTGCGTCGTCGCTCTCTTGTTCTTTGGGCAAACGATATTCAAGGTTAACCGAGGGGTTGCCTCATTTCCCTAGGCCCACTTCTCTCTCTCACTCCCCCCCCCCCCTCCTCTGCAGCACCACAATCAAACGGGCGTGTGCGGTGTGTGTGTCCGTCTCTCTTTCTCTAGAGATGGGCGATTTTTGCGAAGGTCAAAAAATGGCGTGCTCATTCTGTTTTTCGGCCAAATATTTAGCATTGACACATTTCTACCAAACGTTATCGCCTTGGAAAATATAAGCATTCGCGAGTTTTGTCGTACACTTACCTTCAACTCTGCAACGATACCATTGACGAAAATCAAGCGGTGGTATAGGTGTCTATTTTGTTGCCTTCAAACAGTTTGAACATCGCAAATAATCAACGTCTTCGGTGTCGTCGCAGTACGAAAAATCACCTTCAAACTACACAGACACACTGCGATGCGGTGGTCAACAAATCGCGAACCACCAATTTGCCGACTAGACGAAAACCAACACACGTCCTTCCACCGTTCAAATCCGTTAGCACTCGCTTAGGTGGATGTTCGCGGAAAAGTTATTTTCAAATATACTGACTGACTTTGGCTTACTCACTCTCGTTCGATCGCATACACACCTTATCTCGTGGGCATCAATTTTCAAAAATATCAGCGAAAAACAAACCACCCCACTTGTTTCCCGCGGAGTCCCCCGCACACTTCGGAGAGATATGATGACGGCTACGACACACAGGCCGTACAAAAATAAATCAACCGACTAAGCACCCGACTCTCATGTATCAGCAAAACACATCACTATACACATTATTGACCTAGGCTTTTCTTATAAAATTTAGATTGCTGTGTTAGCCACGTCGCGCTTCGAGCCGATCCCCTTGAACAATCGCCCGTTCTCCCTCACTCTTGGAGGCGTCCAATCTCCTCCGATTCCGTGACTCACTTTTATGCTACAACTGCGTAACGCTTCTTCACCACCCACAACACACACGCAATGCGTAACGTGTCCTCAAACTCCTTTTATTGATCTTTGTTCCAAAATATGCTTGCTTCCAATCCCAGGATCTAACTTCTGAAATCTCCTTTTTCTTCTGGATCAAAGCTTCCAATCTTCTTTGCTGCCAGATCTTAGCCAAGACCTACACCGATCGAACTCTAACCTTGCACTGCACTGTACTGCACCGCACTGGACTTGCAATTGCAACTTCCAACACTTCACCAAACTTTCAACCGAAAAAAAAAGTACTTCTCACTCGAGATGCTGCTGCTGTGACTGACTTCCATCCGAAACTATAAACGTACATACGCGTCGACTCTGGGTACTGGGGCTTGTGTACAGAAAATGATAAATTTCCGCGCAACCGAATCCGCACAACACCGCACAGTTCTGCTCTTTCTCTCGGTACGATAGGCTGCCTGCGCGCTATTCAGTGTACAGGGCGAGGGCAGGCAGGAACCCCACTGTTGACGAGGGACGAAGAGGAAAGGGTGCAGCACAAAAGTGGTCATGGTTGTGCGGGGTGGGGAGGACCTCAGCGGACGTAACATTTCACACACAACGAAACGGCGACGGCAATGGTGGCAGCAGCAGCTTACGGCAAACCAACCTAAACCTGAGCGGGAACACAGTGACGGACGACGGGAGTGTTTGAGAGAGAGAGAGGACGGGGCTAACATACACTCCGCGCCCGTTCACAACCAAACACCGAACGCCGAAAGTCCGACGATCAGCCACCCCCCGACCCCGGCGCAAGCATCGGAAGGAGGCAGTAGTGTGTGGCAGCGTGTGGAACTGGGTGAACAACGAAGAGGACGACGCTCTCTGTGCTCTGCCTGGCTTGCTTCGAGCAACGCGTGTGAGGCAAGAAATTTTCTAGGGCACGTGGAGGCCCGGCACAACATTTCAACCACGCGCGCTCGACAGTTCGGCCACGGAAGTTGGTGGTGTGACGTCACGCGCCGACTTGAGTGGTGCTTGTGTGCGTGTGTTGGGTGGAAGGAAAGGCGGTGGGTTCGAGTTGGAGCGGAGGGTGAAATGAAAACCAAACTGAAGCCGAAGCGATTGTTTACGTGCACGAAGTGTAGCCGAAGTGTTCTCGTTCGGGTTCTGGTTCATAGAAACGAAGCGTCGATTGCTACAAGCTCAAGCAGCACAATTAACATCAGTTCAGTCAGTCAGTGTATTCTATGAATTCGTTGAGCAATGAACGGATTATGCTGAGGATAGCACTTTTGAATGATATTGATTGTGTCCCGAGTAACTTTGCCATAGTGGGTGCATGACTTGGATGAATGAAGGGACGCTTATAACAGAAAATCAGTTGCTTTGTTTTTTAATTTGTGAATGCATATGGAACTTATTATACCCTTTTAGGGGCTGTTCATTAACTACGTAGACAGTTTTTTTGTATTCTTGACCCCCCCCCTCCCTCTGCGTAGACAATTGTCCATACATTTTTTTTTTAATTTATATGGGCTGTGGATAATTGTCAACTCCCCCCCCCCCCCCTAAACTGTCTACGTAGCTTATGAACAGACCCTTATATTCCAATATGTGGCGCCGATTCAACGATTGCGATACTACTATTAGTGGTGGTAAAATTACATTTTATTTTCATTGATTATGATAAACATGTTGCTATAAAGGGTGGAACGAGCAAAAAGTAGTTAAATCAAATGTAGTGCATTTCTGTTTAGCGTGCACTTTAAACATCTCTATTTATGGTTTTTGAATTTTGCATTCAGTTTTAAGTTTGCTACCATACAAGAGAATCAGCATTTTAAAATTCTGTACGCACATTCGATCATACTGCAACCGGAACAGAACTATTTCACAACAACTTAGGAAAAAAATCAGATGAAATTTTCAAGAAAATTATTTGGTCGGGTACTTAAGCAGTGGTGAGCTGAAGAGCAATTTTCTTTATGACATCATCATCCCAGAATCAGTTGGTAATGTGAAAAAAATGGCGTACATTTTCAAATGACTTAACTTAACAATACAATAAGGTTGTGCAAAACTAAATGGAAGGGGTTCATTAATTCGTAATTGGCAAAGCATATCAGAGCTTCATGTGAGAGTAAGCTGCCAAAATAACATAACATAGATAAGGTTGCAAATACTCATTTCAGCTTAAACAATTTTTTTTTTTTAATTATGAAATAATTAGATGCTATGATCATATTTTGAATTGGTAAGATACAAGAAGAGGTGGCAAAGAATGTGTTTGAAACCTGTTTATTTCACTTCATGAGAGTCACAATCAGCGATTTTTCACACACTCACTCACTCAGCGATCAGCAAATCGCTGATTGTGACTCATAGAAAGCAAAATTTACAGGTTTTATGTTTCAAACGCATACTGTGTAACCTATTCTTGTAAGTTACTAGTAAAACATGTCATCATACCATCTTTTGGTTTTATTATTCCGAAAAACATTATTTTAGCTGAAAGGAGTATTTGCAACCTTGAAAATAGATGCTTAATTTATAAACATTATTATTCTACACTTTGTTGTTTGTACAATTTTGTGTGACTACTTTTTGCTTGTAACACCCTTTAGCTGCGTTGAACTTTAAATCGAGGGGGGCGACACATCTAAATCTCAATTCTAGATGCTCAAAAAATCTCACACTAGCAAATCAATCTTCGAAAAATCATCTTTCATTTCTCATATCTACTTGCATCGCGCTTCATCTTTTTGCAGGAAATCTTCAAAATCGACATAAATCTTCCTTCTATCTACTCAGCGTACGTGCAGATAGCCACAGCAAAACACAATCTTTTCTGCATTGTAGATAGAGTCGTCCCCCTCGCTTTAAATGCATGTTCTCATTTTTCGCGTTAGTGTTGCTTGGCAGATTACAGAGATTATACGGCGCTAAGTTAGGGAGGACATGGAACATGTGAATATTGGATTGATCGATACCGTTCGAGGAAAAATTATAAAAGTATTCTTTTGGACGATTGTTCAAAACAATTTAATTGTGATGTAAACATTCATTCATGTAAACTTGTATTTCATTTCACGCAAAGTAGCAACTTGTATGCAATGTTGTTTATAAAGATGGGCTTCTGTATACAATATTTGCAACTTTTCATTAATTGTATCACAACTTTACACGATTTATAATGTAAACATCTATGATATGTGACGCTCTATTTATGTGCATGATACAGAACAGAAATTTACACTACTTTTTCGAACTGCGTTATACTTTCAGCCGAATTAAAAAAAAAACTTTATATAGGGGAAATGACTCTAATGTTGGCCTATGGATCTAATATTGGGCCTATCGCTAAAAGTCTGTTATTTATCAATTTTATCTAGATGAACGCGTTATTAGGACGGTACTAATGGATATTTTTGGTCGCTATTGAAAATTTAGTCGATTGCTGAATTTATGTATGGGCCCAAATTAGGGACATTTAGGCCGACATTACATACATTTCCCCTATCACAGTTGATATACTGTATTACTTTTCACCATCGAATTCGACAGTTGTCACACTGCTAGTGGTTGCTAAACCAAGTTTTAGTATGGAGATTTCCGGAAAATTGCCGAATTTCTCTTCAAATATTTCTTCTTTCAATGAGAAAATTTCTACAATTATTTTTTTTGTAGCGATATTGTGTATAAACAATTTATGGAACAAAGTACACAATTAATTATATTTTAATAAAAAAATATTTCGCCATACATTCTCAAATCGGTTTTCCACTAGCCAATGCATTTGAAAGCTTATCACTATCTGGTGGTGAGTATTGACAGAAGCAGTACGATGCATTCAATTAGAAGCCAAATCCTCAACTGAACAGCCCACCATTCAATACATTTTGTCCATCTGCGCATCTTTGTCGAAACCAGCAACCATCTATGTATTTGATTGGAGTTTTGATGTTGGAACGAGACTACGGTCAAAGATATCTAATTAACAGGATATCTCACTTATCAATTCATTGAACAAGGCAATGGATACACCGCCCTTATGTGATCACACACACCAAAAAATTCTGAATTTTACTGGCGATGTAAACATCCATGCATGCAAACATTCATACATGTAAACTTCCTTTTCACGTAAACTAGCAACTTGCAAGAAATGTTGCAAACAAAAGTGGACAGTTGCATACAATATATGGGATATTACATGACATGTCTCATAAATTTACACGATCTATAATCTAAACTTGTATGATATATGACGCTCCATTTATGTGCATCATAGTAACGGAAATTTACACTACTTTTTTTTAGCTGTGCAGTGCCATCTGGTGAATGCACATTCAAACTGTTGGAAATTCCCCGCCAACTTCACCTCCAGGGCTCAATAACTGACAGGTGTCAGCAGATGCCAGTGCAGACGTTGATGATCATCCGAGGAAAGATGACGATATCATCCTTGATGTCATAATCATTATATTGCGATAACAAGATTCTCACTTTGTTGTGATTGCTCCGATTTTCAATCATTACAACTTTATACGCAACAGAAACACTTGAGAAAACAATCACACATCCAAGTTTGAATCATGGTGGGCTTGTCATGTGTTTCGCTTTCGAATTAAAGAGTTTCCAATATCATAACGGGTATCAGTAAAAAGCAAATCACTAATAGTAATGGTCAATGGATGATTTGTGAAGCTGTTGCTCAAAATAATCGTTATAAGCATAGGGTAGATATAACAGTTATGGCCATACGTTGCTATTATGGTGTATTCCAGTTATGGCCTATGGAATTCCCAAAGGCCATAATTGGAACACACCATAATAGGAACATATAGCCATAACTGGTACATCTACCCTAGAAGTAAAGATGAAAGAAAACATTCCCTCTCCCTAAAAAAATATTCCAACACCTCAGCCACTGGAAATACAACGTATCGAAATCATTCCTAAACAAACGCTGTAAAATATGCCGTCTTCCTTGGTCAACGCATAAGGATTCTATTCAAAAATTACGTTTGAAAAATGATCAATATCCTATTTGTCAACGCTGGCGAATGCAAACACAATCGGAAGCTGTCGAAGCCGAATGAAAACGATGAGTGATGACACCGCTTCGTGTTTTTATTTGTGCTGTACCGTCCGCTCAGTAGTGTGGGTTCGTACATGCATAGATGTTGGTGAGCGTAGTTTCTTTCAACGCTGCAGTTCAACGTTGTCTCGTCACAAACCGTTTGGCGCTGTTATCTGTCTCTATAAGTGTGAACGGGGTCTACTACGATGTTGAACGATGTGACAACCACCGCATTCACTCCACAGACGAACTGAGGCAAAACGTACAGGTACGCTCTTTTATAACATCGTAATTGGTTCGTCTCTCTCTGTTTTATCGATAGTCATAGCAAGCAAGCACGCGATAGGTTGATTGCGGTAAAAAAGTTTGATCAATTTTCAATAGTTTTCTAATGAGAAAATACTATGATCTTCATACCAAACAAATCTTACATCAATTTTGAATGAAATAGTGTGATAAGAATTAAAATCCATCCATAAATGTCCAAGAAACAAGCGTTTAAAACCTGACACTATTTCGTCACACATTTTTTATTTTTTTTCACCCCAGTATATCCCACGAAGACGTAGTTTTACGTCAAAAAAAATTAAATTCTGGAACTATCTTTCATATATTTGAAAATAGAGACACATCCAACATGGCAGCTGAAATAATCTCCAACTACTTTGAAGAAGAAAATTTTATGCTATATGTTAACGTTCGAATTTTACAGGACTTTTTCTGAATTGAGCTAGGGCGTTCCTGAAAAAGCTTCATTTTTACTATAGCTTCTAATAACTAAATTTGTATCTCGTAAAAATTCTGAGATAACAGTTTTTCCGACAATGTCCACGTCTGACGACGCGTCATTAGACGAAATTGATGAATCGATGGTGATATGGGACTGGATATAAGACCGATGCAAAATTTGAAATTTTAGCTCCACAATGTTCAAGCGGATTCATATCTGGTCCTGATTAGCCTTCGAATATTTTTGAGACAGTTAGGTCATGCTCTACCGTCATCTCTCTCACACAGAGCAAACGGTAGAACAACATTCGAGCAAATACAGAATTATCAAATAACTATCATATGACATATGTGATTTCGTTTTAATTCCTCGATTTGGTGTAAAACAAATTGGTGATCAGAAATGCTATTACTAGGACATCGTTGCTTGCTATTTTCAGAATTCACACAAGCACAACATCAGCAGCTCTTATTATGGTACTGTAATTTGATAGCTACCAAAATAAGTGTCGGAAGTAAAGGCAGGCGATTACACAGAAAATACGTCGACCGCTTACAAGACTGGTTCTAAGTGTTTATTTTTGCATTATTCAATTCGATGTTAAACTAACAATACATGCATGCCATAGTTTTACTTTGAAAAACGTGAGTGTGAGTGCGTTTAAAATCTCAAGGCTGTGTTTTGGTTTGTAGATTCGCACGCGACTTTATTCACTCAAGAGAGCTCAATGAATAAGATTTCAAATAAATTAATTCGTTGGAAAAAAAAATCCGTCCAATTCTAGCGGGTTCACAATTATATAAGCTAAAGATTTCATACGATTTAGTAAGCTACAGTCCCATTAATAAGTTGCGGATGAGCATTCAACTGGTTCATTAATCTACTTTACTACTTGATTTGACAATTTTGGCTGTGTCCAAAGTAGTCCGCACAGTCCAAAGAAGCCCACCACGATGGTATAGTAAATATACTAATTTTAGACATAGTACTAGTTTGCGAACTATCCATACAAATAAAAACAAACTCAAATCCTGTTGTTTAAATATGAGAAAACTGTTTTAATTGTATGGTGAATAAAAACCGAGCGGTAGGTG
Source organism: Ochlerotatus camptorhynchus (assembly GCF_037179485.1). Classification (NCBI taxonomy): domain Eukaryota; kingdom Metazoa; phylum Arthropoda; class Insecta; order Diptera; family Culicidae; genus Ochlerotatus; species Ochlerotatus camptorhynchus. The sequence continues at coordinate 358,139 of NW_027041148.1, forward strand.
TTGCCATGATCGCCCAAATTATTTCTAAATTAATTACCATAATTTTCACGCCACTTTTCAAATAGACCAATATACATTGATCGATTCTGTGTAAAGTAAATAACTCCTGTCGAACTGTGTGTCGAAAATATCCGGATATATCGGCCGTGCTGATCCAAAGAGTATGTCGATGAAGAGAATTGATCAATGGAACCTATTGAAAAGTGACGCGAGAATTATCCCTAACAATGCAAAAATCGATTCGTCTTCTAACAATCGAATTGCAAGCACATAAAGATTCCTAGCCAAGCAACAGCAATGTCACAGCTTCGTTACAATTTGCACAAAACAAAGAAAAACTCTGAGGTCACCAAACTGATAGTGTGCAGTTAGTCGCAGTCTGCACCGTTGTCAGCAAACAAGTTCGTGGCTGATGATCTTCCCTGTCCACCTACTTTGGATTGCCTGTCCCTGTGTACTCTGTGCATCTATATAGATACATATATAGGTACGTACTACAATTCTAATAATAAACAAACGGATTGCATACCGCACACCATGCGGTACCTAGCTCGGTTGCTACGGGACCGATCGAAAGGGAAAGTGAAAACTGTTCTCGTATAGCTTTCACTTTTCCTTACGCCACTGTCATGGAAAGCTCACATTGAACTGGGGATTGTTTGTAATGTGAGTTAAGTTTTATGAAAGCAATAGTAGTAGAAAAGCAGGAGGAGGAAAGCTCATTCACGGAAATGACAGTGCACTGTGCACTGACTGTGCGACAGTGTGCACTGCAGTGGTAGTAGCCGTTCTTTTTAAACTTTTTGAGATTTGTCAGAGGTAGGTAAATAGTACAAAAGTAGACTGGAAATCAGAAGTATTGATGTCGATTGATATCATGATGATGATGATGATGATGATGATGATGATGATGATGATGATGATGATGATGATGATGATGATGATGATGATGATGATGATGATGATGATGATGATGATGATGATTTATTTATTTATTACTTTGATATCTTCATCCGACAATTTGTTGTCTTAATGAATAATTCTTAGCATCAACATCAATTCATTCTTCTTAGCCTTGAGCGAAATTATAAACATCGTTGAAATTGCGCATGACTGCACGTACTGGCTCGTTACCGTCGTAGTCCTGTCGCCAGCGTGGTAAGCGGAGAAATTCGGTATTCCTGAGTGCATAGCCGGGAATGTTAATGTCGATGAGAGCAAGAAGATTCGGTGCATCAAGTTCGGCGTTCAGTAGTTTCGCTACAAATACGGCTTTCGCGTTCTTCCTCCTTTGTTCCAGCGTTTCCAATCCCAGTAGTTGGCATCTATTCTCGTAGGGTGGCAGATTAACCGGGTCATTCCACGGTAAGTTGCGAAGAACGTATCGCACAAATTTGCGCTGAACGGCCTCTATGCGATCGATCACGGTGATATGAAACGGATCCCATATAATACAGCCTGTCTCGAGAATTGGACGAACAAGACTAACATACAGCGATTTCAATGTGTAAGGATCTTGAAACTCCTTTGTCACCTTTCCAATGAAACCAAGCTGCCGTCGTGCCTTCGCAATAACATCTTCGTGGTGGTTCCTGAACGTGAGACTTGAGTCCAATGTAATTCCAAGATCACGCACTCTCTGCACGCGTGATAGGGTGGTTCCGTCGATGAAATATTCATATTGAAGGAAATTTTTCTTGAGGTGGAAGCTAATGACGTGGCATTTAGGTACGCTGAGGGTCATATTGTTGGCACGACACCACAATGCAAACTTGTCCAGTGCCCCCTGGAGTCGCAGACAGTCGTCTTCGTTTTCAACGATCACATAGATTTTTGTATCATCAGCATAAATAAAGTAACATCCATTTTCCAGAAGCACAGTTGCGTCATTGATGTACAGCGAAAATAGCAACGGTCCCAAGTTACTTCCTTGAGGTACACCGGAGGTATTGCAGAACCAGTCAGAAGTTGAAGATCCAATCTTTACTGCAAGAGTCCTGTTGCAGAGATATGATTCGAGCCATTGAACGAAATTGGCAGATGAGCCCATCTTGCGTAGTTTAGCCAGAAGAATGGAGTGGTTGACCCGGTCAAATGCAGCTTTCAAGTCAGTGTATATTGTATCTACTTGCTTTCCCTGCCCAATATTTCGAAGACAGATCGAAGTTAACTGAAGTGACGTTTGTGGTTACACTTCTTCCGGGGAAAAACCCATGCTGATTCGTAGATATGTGACTTTTTGTTCTGTTGAACATATAGTTGGAGACGATAATTTCGAGCAATTTTGAGCAAGCACAGAGGGACGTTATTCCACGGTAACAGCTGACATCAGTTTTGCTACCCTTCTTATGAACAGGAAACATAAAGGACGACTTCCAGTCTGTTGGAAACTTGGCCACGCTCATGGACAGGTTGAAGATGCACAGCAGTGGTTCCAGTAGTTGAACGGAGCATTTTTTTATGACACATGCAGGAATTCCATCAGGGCCAGGATTGTTCGACGACTTCAGTTTTTTGACAGCCTTGATGAAATCTTCTGCTGAAATCTCAAAGGTATCCAGCTCAATCACGTCAGTTGGAGTGAAGTCAAGGGGATCAGCAGCATCCTCATTCACAGGCGAGCCTTCAAAAACGGAACGGAAAAACTCAGCAAAAAGTCCACACTTTTCCGAGCTAGTGTGTGCCACTTTCTGATCTAAGGACATAGAAGTTGGAAGACCAGTTTCCTTTCGCTTTGAATTAACAAAATTCCAGAAACATTTAGAATTTCGCTTGAGGTTCCTTTCGATTCCACTGGCGTATTTGCGGTAGAGTTTGCCATTCAAACTCCTGTATCGCCGACTAGCTGTATGGAAGACTAGTTTGTCTGATAGAGAACGAGATCTGCGGTAAGTCCTGTGTGTGAGTTTGCAATGCTTTTTCCTTCTTTTCAGTTCCTTGTTTGACCACGGGGGCATCATTGGTGGGCGATGTAGCGGTACACATTGATCTATTGCTTGGCGGACAGAAACGGCAAAAAAGTGAACGGCTGTGTCGATATCCAAACAGCTCCTGACAGGCGACCAATCAACCTCACTCAATAACGTCAACAATCGTAGGAAGTCAGCTTTAGCAAAGTTGTAGGCCTGGTAGTCGAAGTCGTCATTTTCGAAACGCATGGAAAAGCTGTCATTCAAGGTGACTACGAACGGGGGATGGCAAACATCGATAGCAACGAGCGGGTCGTCTACACTGTCAATGGAAAAGGCACCGTCAAGTGTTTCACTGACAAACGATAGGTCCAAAATGTTGCCGTGGCGATTAGCAAAGCCATTTATTTGCCGCATATTACTGGAGTTTATACCGTCGAGCAACGCTGCACCTGATCGAGTGATGCATGATTTGTTAACGTCAACCGTGAGAAACGCCTCTGCCAAATTGCTCCATTTTAGTCCTGGCATGTTATAGTCACCGAAAACAAAGATTATATCATCCGTGTTCAGTGTAGATGTAACATAGTCCAAACAGGCAGTGTGACGATTAACAACTTGCACATCGCTAGATTTGTCCGGGGGTATGTATACGGCACCAACAATTATCTTGCAATTTTCTGCACAAACACTGACCCAGGCAAGCTCCATTTGATGCTCTTTTACCGCTCATTTACACTGACCCAGGCATGCTCCATATGATGATGATGATGATGATGATGATGATGATGATGATGATGATGATGACGATGATGATGATGATGATGATGACCTGGGTTCAATCCTAGAAGTAAAGCCGTTGGTTCCCGGTCCATGAGTTGATGGGTCGATATGTAGGGTCCAGGTGTAAGGAGCTACCTCCCTGGCGTCGGTAACATTGGTACTCAGTACGGAAAACAAGACCGACGAAAAAAAAAATAAAAAAAAATGTTCAAGTTCAAGTGTAATTACTCTACACCACTTAAAAGCAATTGCAAAACATATAGCTGTATTTAATCAGTGAAATCATCAAAATATGAATAATTGAATTCTAAATCGCAGGCCAATTTGTAAGTCTTGCTATTTGTTTGTATCCGCTTGAATGCATGAAAATCGAAATGCAACGCGATAACGATATGAAAATTTAAATTAATTTCAAAATCATGACAGGTTCCTGGGGCATATCAGTGTTTGTTCAACATCCACATTAAAATTAGATTACTGGCTACTGCGGGCGCTACCTAGTCAATTATGTGTTTTTTTTTGCTCTGAGGCAAACGGTCGGGATCACAAAGGCTATCGAATCTTCTACTTTCTTTACAAAGTAAATATCAGGAGATTTGTTTTTTTTTAAGTCATGCGTCTTTCTTTTCAACTAAATGTTATACTATACACATCTAGAAAAATATTTAACTGTAATCTACTTATGCCCTAAATTTGTGCCAACCGCCGGTACATTTTGCATGACAAAATTGGGGATAACATGGAATCAGTTTTTGCGGCTAATAATACTAAATTAAATCTAAAACTTATTTTTCGAAGAAGTAAAAGATACAACACCTTAGAATGTGCATCACTCTGGCACTTACTATATAGTATAGTATATACTATACATTGATCATCCAATGTCTTGAAGTACTACAACCTGTACCTGAGCGTCTGTTATCCATGTTATAGGTCTGATAGGCTGATCATCGTTCTGGAACCAGCTACAGATCTGTGAACTATGATCCTCCGGTGAAAGAAAGTGACGTTGCAAATAACGTAGGAGTAGACACGGTTCGGTACAATCGGCAAAGATCCAAACGACGACAAAAGTACTAGTCGACTTCTATATAGTTACACTGTCTATAATCGCATAGCAGTCCCATCTGGAAAACCATTGAGCTGAGAAAACAACGCTTTAAGATGTGTTTAAATTTTTCGTTATTTTAGCAGTTTGGTATGGTTTATTCCCTTTTTTTTCAACATGACATTATGAAGATGACCAAAATTACATCTTATGCTTTAAAATCGGTAATCCAGCTCATTGTTCGTACACAACTAGAGGAACCTAACGCTTCTAACGTACCGCAACGTCAGGAGCGTTTCCCCTACCTTTTCTGTCAAAATTAATCTTAGTAAAACATTTGCAAGGTATGCTTTTGAATTCTGTTGAAGTTTCGCTCAGCCGGCGCAGGTGGTGTAGAGGTAAGCGTGACTGCTTTCTCGCCCCATTGGGCTTGGGTTCAATCCCAACCGAGGTCGGTGGGATTTTTCTGAGGCAAAAAAAAGTTGGAGGGTGGTGTACAAGACACGACCGCATTGTTGACGTAGGACTACGAAGTTTTTGTTCGATTTTTTAGTCTGATACGGAATAAATTTAACCCACCGATAAGACTACAAATAGGGTAAACGCTCCTATAGTTGCGGTACGTTAGAAGCGTTAGGTTCCTATAGTTGTGTATTGCGTCTCCATACACAACTATAAGAAACTAACGCTTCTAACGTACCGCAACTATAGGAGCGTTTCCCCTAGTACATAATTTATTTCCCTAACAAATTATTGGATTTTTGTATCATTTTGATGTATTTAGTGACAAACTGAATGGGTGAATCATGGGTTACTCTATATACATTTTATTCTAACTCTTTTCTGAATTGATCTTGGTGGCCCTGAAAAGGGCCGTTTTGTTCCGTTGGTGATAAGTTTTAACCTCCGAAACCGTACAGAGTGCGTTCCTGTCGCTTCAGAGCGTATACGACATCCATGGCCATGACGGTTTTGGGCTTGGCGTGTTCAGTGTAAGTGACGGCATCACGGATCATATTTTTTACACCGTATGAAAAATTCATGTAAATTTCTGCGAGATATAGCGCACATAAAATTAACGCTAGATTTGGCGTAAATTTACGCGATATTCCGTGTAAATTTAGGCGCATAAATTAGCAATATTGTATGCAACCTTGTAAACGATTTCGCTGTTTATGCCAAGTATAGCTCAACATTAAACAAAGGGAGATTTTACGCGATAGTTAAAATTCAGAATTTTTTTTCTGTGTAGGAACACCTTCAGCACACCTCAGGTTTCCTCGTAGATCAGACTAGAGATACGCTTGACACCACCACGTCGAGCCAGACGACGGATGGCAGGCTTGGTTATACCCTGGATGTTTTCACGCAGAACCTTCCGATGACGCTTGGCGCCTCCTTTACCAAGACCTTTGCCGCCCTTGCCACGACCAGCCATTGATGCTTGTTGTTTGTCGTTGAACGGGTGAATCGAAAGTCAAAAGCGTAGTTAGCAACCTCTTATATAGACAACCAGCTCTGCCGGTACCATATTTTCTCGCTTCCCATATACAGTCATGGTGATGCAACTTTGTCGATTTTGGGAAATTGCCGTAAAAACTCTACGCAGATGTCGCCACTGCATGATGATAATGTTGACAGGCTACATAGCAAATTCATGAAAATAAGCATTCATTGAAAAATGAATATCTTGTATTAAAATCCAACTGGAAAACTCAAAGATGCACAGAAGTCTGATTGGAATGAAGTTTTCCTAACACCATTCGAAAGATGTATTAACAGGATGTTTTGTAGGTTTGATGAAAATTATGAATTAATGCTCATTTTCATGAATTTGCTATGTAGCCTGTCCACATTATCATTATCATGCAGTGGAAACATCTGCGTAGAGCTTTTACGGCAATTTCCCATAGCGTAGATGTACCAGTTATGGCTACACGTTCCTATTATGGTGTGTACCGTGGGAATTGCATACACAGCAAAAAATTCTGAATTATAATTGTGATGTAAACATTCATTCACGTAAACTTATATTTCATTTCACGTAAACGAGTAACTTGTAAGCAATGTTGTTTACAAATATGGGCTTTTGTATACAATATTTGCAACATTTCATGAAAGGTCTCAGAACTTTACACGATTTATAACGTAAACTTAGATGAGATGTGACGCTCCTATTATGTGCATCGTATTGAACAGAAATTTACACTACTTTTTCGAACCGTGTAGGCCATGACTGGAACACACCAGAAGGGCTCATGCATTAATTATGTCACGCTAAATCGAGGAGAAATTACCCCCCCCCCCCCCCTCAATCGTGACGTTTTTCCTATACCTAATGCATTGCTTGTCACAAGATCAGGCCTGGGTTCAATCCCAGTCGGCACTGCCGGGAAGTTCTGAGGCATAACATCTCTGATCACGCCTTCCTTCGGGGAAGGGAAGTAAAGCCGTTGGTTCCCGGTTCATGAGTTGATGGGTCGATAGGTAGGGTCCAGGTGTGGGTAGCATTAGTGCTCAGCAAGGAAAAAAAACAGAGCATTTTGTGTTGTTCTGAATTGGCAACAAAATGTTCCGCAATTGCATCATCCCTATTCGTACACACCCGAAGATTGTAGGCGAATGTCACTTCGACTTGTTTCATCTAGGAACCATTCTCTGATGACTGTGTTGGGGAAGCAGCACATGCATGTACGTAATTGGTGCATTTGTTAGTTATTTCGGAGCTTTTGGACAATGCTTGACATTTACCACTTTTTCAATAGTTTCAATTTGAAAATCAACAATCAAGAGCATTGTTATCGATGCGTAGAAATGTTTCTGATCGATTGGTGATAAAATAATTGAAATTGGTCCAGGGGCAGCTATGTTATTAACGTTCAAAATCTTTCATAATTTAATTTTTCGCTTTTCATAAATTGTACCCCCATCTTCCCGAAAGACGTAGTCCTACGTCAAAATCTCGGGTCACGTCTTCCTTCGGAAGGGAAGTAAAGCCGTTGGTCCCAGGCCATGTATGTGTTTGAATAGGTGCGATATCCTACGCAGGTGTGGAAGCTGCCTTCCTGCACATTCGATTGCCGTCAATGGAAGGCAATCGATGTCCGTCGGTGATTGGCACAAGATTGCGGAACAGAGACCGACGTTAAATAAAGGAAAGGAGAAGAAGAAGTTTCACTCATTTGATCTATTTAAAAAGTTCTACGACAGTGCTGATGAAAGTGAAGTGATTTTGAAGCAGTCAACCTTCGAATAACTGTGATTATTGATCCACCGGAATCAAGAAGCAGTGATTTTCATTTTGATTCAGATGGTAGTTTCTTTGGCGATGGAGGCGATGGTACGGAATCAATCGGAAAATCAAGTACGCAGCGAGGCAAGAGGACGAAAAAAGAAATTCAAAAACCAACAAAAGATGATCGATTGGAAGTACATCGCGAGTTTAGCGAACTTGACGCTGCCGGTCAACGAAACTATGTTCGGGAAAGGGTGGTGCGCACATCGGTGACCAAATGAGTTTGTTACAGTTCTCCAACTGATCCAATGAAGATGCATTCCTACAATTTCCACATCAGGACCAAGGGCAGCAACGAATTCACTCGTGTATGTCGCAAGTTTTTCTTGAATACGATCTGATATGGTGCTAACTGCGGGTACCATTTAATGGTTGAATAAAATTTATTCAATTTTGTATGTTCCACCCACAAACATTGTTTATCGGATGGTGACCAACGACAAGGATGATGAGGAGGAGCAAGAAAATGAAAGATAGCATGATAGTGGTCTACCACCCATTGAAGCACGGAAACTTAGTCCGATAGCAGTGGACTCTCTTCCCTGTTTGTCTTGATCAAGCTTAATAACCTCTGATAGTCCTCAACATATCGCTGAATGAAGGGCTAAAAATGGATTGGGTGGATCGATGGGTAAAGTTGCCTAAACACATCTACGGGACAGTAAAGAAGTTCCTTCCAGCAACATGATCGCACATTTAGTCAAAAAGAAAAGCCCCCAAACAGGAAGATGCCCCAATTAGTGGGGAGAAGAGCCCACCCTTTATCCACGAAATGTTATCAACAGGGAGTTGGCATTCCCATAGCAATGACAAGCGGTGAACCATGCCAAATTTGTGAGGAATACACTGAGCATCTTTTTATGGCAACTGTATCGTGGAAAGCATATCTTAGACGGAAACGAAGTGATGTCTGGAAATGTTATCCTTGCAGTAGATCTTCAAAACATTATTATTTTTTCAGTTGATTAGTAACTCCAAACCCGAGCGTCTGTTCACCATGGAGGTGCGGCTCAAAACGGCGTCTGTTCTCCATGTTAGGAGCGGCTGATCACCGTCCTAGTGCCAGCGTGGGACTCTAAACAGAGCTGTGCACGATGGTCCCCTGAGACAGGGGGTTGGGGCAGGCCCAACAAGCCGCCCTGGAAAAAAACATAAAGTTGCAAATACTGAAGAAAGAAATACGAATCGGAACAATCGGCACAGACCTACCCGACGAAATAAGGACTACGATTGGAAACTTGGAACATGGAACTGAAAATCGCTCGGCTTCCCGGGGTGCGATAGGTTAATCTATGAGAAGGCGACTTGCGGACCCTTCGCAGACTACGAGGTTGGCGAAGTGTGGCCATGGATCGAGTAGAGTGGAGACGACTTCTTCGGACAGCAGAGGACAACAAGGCCTTAGTCTGATTGGTAAGGTAAGTGATTAGTAACTCTTATTATAAGGCGTTAAAATTATCTATAGGTCATACAATAACCTACTGTATAACTGTAGTTTTCTCGCAGCGATTGATCACATTCAACGAGACATACGCTCCCGTGGGGAAGTACGCCCGATCCAGTTGTCGCTTGCCTGTGGAACGAGTCGGTAAGTGGCTGCTCATCAAACGATATTATCGGTTGCTTCCATCGGGTTGTTGATAGGCTCAGTAATATGGAAAGGCTTGTTCTGTAGCTCAATAATTATGGTGCTTAGAACAAAAACTGGAATCTCTTCCTGACCTGATCATTCTGATTAATTCAGAGTCTGTTCAGTTGATTGAAATCGTTCTGAAGTTTTTTGAATCTGGACACACGTTTATGGCAGCAGACAGATTCCATGCAGCTGTAGAAGGAGGAATGTGTCGTGCCCCACCAATAACTTATCCTAACTTTAAGACCGTGGTGGGAAAAGCAAAGTCGAACGCAATCTTTCGTCAGCTATTCAACATCTCCCAGTACGTGTTGAATAAATTGAAGCCTCGTCCATACATCGACCATGTTCGGAAAGTAGAATTGAAAAAGTGGTGCTACAAATGTCACTACAGCAGCAGCGTCACAGACGATGGTAATCAAATCAGTTGCAGCAATGTTCACAGCAAACCAGCTTAAAATAATTAATTTTGATAACTTTAATCTAGATCACCATTTGAAGCAAGCAGATGGACCTCGGGGAATTGATTGTTCAAGAGAAGCAGCATTGCGACAATAATTCACTTAATCGATGACGACAAGAACGTTTTCTGGAATAAATTGCCAGAAAAGGAAGAATCTGTAAATACTTAACGCTACCGTACAGCTCAAATTTTTATGAAATTCTTCTGAACCAATGCTGTACTAACACAATAAATTTTTAGCGATATGTAGTGATATCTCACGACGTCTGAGTAGAGCAAGGATGAACCTGAGGATGCCAGTGAAGGACACGACTGGACAGTTGCTTATCGACCCCACTGACCAGCTGAAACGCTGGTTTGAGCACCTCGAACAACTTCTTCAAGTTTCAACGGCCAACCAGCCATCAACATCTCGGCATGATCCGCCTAGGATTACTCGCGGTAATTCCGAGGCCCCATCACTGCAGGAGATTGAAGCAGCTATCCAAAGCATGAAATCCAACAAACCTCCAGGGGTCGATCGTATAACAGCAGAGATGCTCAAAGCTGACCCCAAGCTATCCGCTCAAATGTTGCCTCAACTATTCTGTAATATCTGGGACACCGCAATTTTTCCGGCCGACTGGATGCAGGGCGTCTTAGTGAATGTCCCAAAGAAGGGGGATCTGACTGTGTTCGACAATTGGCGAGGTATCATGTTACTGTGTATTGTTCTCAAAGTTCTGTGCAAAGTTAACCTGAATCGGATACAGGAGAAGATCGACGTGACTCTCCGGTGGCAGCAGACAGGTTTCCGTGCCGGAAGATCTTGTGTGGACCATGTTGTCTCGCTCTGCATCATCCTGGAGCAGGTCAATTAATTCCAAGAGTCCCTTTATTTGGTATTCATTGACTCCGAAAAAGCTTCCGTGACTCAATCACTAGAATCTGTGGGGCGCCCTGAGACGCAAGGGAGTCCCGGATAAAATCGCCAACCTCAGGGAAGCGCATTATCAGGCTTTTACGTGCAGAGTTCTGCATAACGGAGCCTTGTCTGACCCTATCCGGGTTGTCGCTGGTGTGAAACAAGGATGTATACTATCACCTCTACTGTTCTTCATCGTAATCGACGTGATCATGGTGGGTGCAATTGAACGTGTACCGAACCGTGAGCTTCTTTGGCAGCCTAATAACATGGAGCATATAATGACTTCGATTTGGCTGATGATGTTGCTCTACTAGCACAACGGTGCTCTGATTTGCAGAGTAAGCTCAATGACCTAGCCGAATGCTCCTCTGCGGCGGGTCTCACCATCAACGTCAACAAGACCAAATCGTTGGATGTCAACAAGGGCAACCCTTCCAACTTTACGGTAGCGGGGCAAAAGCGACATAGGTGCACGAATCAAGAAGGCTAAGGCTACCTTTGCGAGTTTACAAAACGTATGGAGATCAAACCAGATAACGCACCAAAATCAACTTGAACGTAAAATTTGTGTTGTTATACGCCAGCGAGACGTGGTATGTATCAGTGGAGAACACTCAGAAGCTGCAGGTCTTCATCAACCGATGCCTGCGGTATATAATTCGTGCCTGGTGACCTCACAGCAAAAGTGGAGGTAAGTCGGCCACACACATCGACGGGGCGGAAACGAAATCTGCAAGCAAGCTCTGGATTGGAATCTGGCAGGACATCGCAGCAGAGGCAGACCCAGGGGCAGCGGAGCATCAACAAGGAAATAACGATAGAAATCTGTCCTGGGTCAAGGCAAAAGCGAGTAGCCGCACAGGATGGAAGTCTTTCACGTTGGCCCTTTGCACCTCTGGTGGTGTACAGGACCCTTAAGTAAGTAAGATATGTAGTGAATAAACAACAAAGGGCAAATATCGGCTTTAGCAGCGCCGGTGGTGTAGTGGTAAGCGTGATTACCTCTCACCCCAGCAGGCCTGGGTTCAATTCCGGTCGGCGCCGCCGGGATGTTCTGAGACATAACATCTCTGATCACGCCTTCCTTCGGAAGGGAAGTAAAGCCGTTGGTCCCCGGTTCATGAGTTGATGGGTATGGGAGCTGCCTCCCTGGTGTCGGTAGCATTGGTGCTCAGCACGGAAAACAAGATCGACGGAAAACAAATCAAAAAAAAAATATCGGCTTCGGCAATATTTTAACCTTTTATCGTCAGGAGATAAACAAAGTCCTAGAGTACTCAAATTTGACCAATAGATGCTCTGAAACAGAATGCATCCACATGCCAAAACTGAGCTCTCAAGGACGTTGTTTACCCCCCTAACGATAAAAGAATAAGTTTTTGCCGAAGCCGTCATTTGCCTACATAAAAATGGAAACAATTTCTTATTTGAAAAATTTAGCAATGACATTTTTAAGTCTCACCTGGGACTGATATGCGATTATTTTTCTAGTTGGACAAGTTGACCTCATATTTTCTTATTTTTTCAGAATAAAAATCCATATATCCGTCATTCCAGCTCAAGGGGGTACACCACCTGTGGTCGATGTCACCGATTTGAGCCAAACTTGACCATAATGCTTATTTTGGCATTCTGAACAAACACTTTTTTTATTTTCCTCTAAAGTGCCTAGATCCTTCTGGGCTACAACCCTGTATTCTCGAGATTTTTTTAAAAATTTCAACTTTCAGAAGAGATTACTCCAAAACCAAGTACACTATTCGTGATTTTAGAACGTCAATTTGACGGTTTTTTTTAATTTTGATTCTTACAAGAGTACCCACATTTTATTTTTGCTATAGTAACTACAGTAAACATGCTGATTACCGGCAGTTATTAAAATTGTCAAAAAATTGCTTATTTTCACCATGGGCGGGATTTTTTTATTTCTTAATATTTTGGGCTCAAATTTTCACCACACTTTGAAAAACTCTTCTACTTGATGTGCTTCCAAGGGCAAACAATGTGGACAAATATTTTTTGAGATATGACCAGATGAGTGTGAGATATTTTGAGCTTTACTGGTGAAAAATCATTACTATTTAATATATTTTTGTTTTTTCTTTAATTTCTTCACGCTGATGGCACAATGATATTTTTATGTTATTTTTCACATGTTCTGGGCTGGATTCTCATTCTATGAAATCATAACTACCTCATTTATTTAATTCTGTCCATAGCTTAATTATGGTCCTAAAAGTGAAAAATAATTTCCTATGGGATACAACTAAAACGTTGTGCTTTAAAAGTACGATGAAATCAGATAGATTAGCAGTTATACAAAATTTCGATTGTGGATGACAGCTGCTTCTTGAATAATACCCTTATTTGAGTAATTAATTTATTTTTTTAGATGCAACCTCATGAGCAAGAATGCCGGATGCCATATGTGGCCAAAATCTATCATGCGGAACATCAATCCACATTGGCTACGCCTGATCATGTGTCGGCCAAGAAAGTGGTCAAAATCCGACAACACAAATCCCATCAGCCAACAAGGTCAATGGTTATATCGCCGACAAACCGACATGAAACTCTCAAATCTCCTTAATAAAGACAACCAACCAACCGACATGAAACTTAATTCTGACTTATGCCCGAAAATTGTTAACCGGCGATTTAAATGTGCAGTGATCCGAACTGTCAAAACCATAGGATTTTTTATCTAGATAAAAATAATTTGTCCAGAATAGATCAGAGATGAACCAATTCATAACTTTTGCATGCGGGTTCATGGCTTAGCTAAATATTTCCCACGAACACGGAGCCAGATGATAGTAGTGTGCCTTGGTCAGACATGTTGTTGATTTTGCTATGGTCATCCATGTCGGTTTGTCGGTGGTTATATTACAGACAAACAGACGTAACTCTTCATTGTGTATCTTCGTTCACGCATTTAACGGCTGATTTGAATATTATTAGTTACGCGAACTACTCGCCGCAGCGCTGGCATCGGATCACTTTGACGTTTCTATACATTCTGTATAACTTTTATGCAATATTTTTTGCGAGTTAGTGAGCAAGATTGTTTTCTGCGAGAAGCCCGAGAGATGTCGTTACCGAGGTCCTATGTTTTGAGATACTATGTTTTCAAGAAAAACTTTTTCAACGAGTTACGTCTGTTTGTCTGTGGTTATATTGTTAAAATGTTAATGTTATATTATTATCCAGGAAGTTTCCTCTGCTTGCAAACTAAACAAGGAAAGTGCCTCTGCATTCGACAACGAATCCATTGCACAGGATGGTGAAACTGCCGCCGCGAATAAATTGTGGCAGTTTGAAGGAGCCTTTACTACATATGGTAATAACACATTTTAAACTTCACTTCAAACCAAATTATTGTATAGCTGTATGTGTGACTTGTTACAGATAACACAATTTCAAAAATTGTTTCCGAAAACATCGTTGCAACGTTCTGGAACACTATCGGAACTGGTGGTGGTTACAATAATTATAACTATCTTGAATAAAACAGCTTAATCAGTTATGGCGTGGTAGCATTAAATCGACGACGGTGGGTTTAATTAACAGCCATCGAAATCCAAATTTAATTTATCAAGAGATTTTTTGAGTGTGTTGATTTATTTCCTTTTAATTCAGTTATAATTGCTTATCTTTTGGCAGATACGCATATTTCGTCTATTACTTATCGATTTACTACTTATTAATTTATCGATTTACTACAACATTCTTTAGCGAGTCTGACCACTTGCTCAGAGGTACCTGCAACATGTATGGATATGAGCAATGTAGTTTTGTATACTCAATGTTACTTCCATTAATCTTACGTTTGAATTCTCATGTGATATATTTTAGTCTTTGGATACATACTAACCTGAACATGTTCTGTCCGTATCTCCGGAACCAGTTAACCGATTCATAAAATCTGGTCTATAGTAAAAAAATACCATCAATTTGGTCCTTATTGTATACTTATCTGCAGTGGTTGGCAAGAAAAACGTCTTCTAAAATATAAAAGTACAAAACACATAGGGGAAATGTAGGTAATGTCGGCCTAAGTGTCCCTAATTTCGGCCCATACATAAATTCAGCAATCGACTAAATTTTCAATAGTAACCAAAAATATTCATTAGTACCGTCCCAATGACGCGTTCATCTAGATAAAATTGATAAATAGCTGATTTTTAGCGATGGGCCCAATCTTAGATCCATAGACCAACAATAGAGACATTTCCCCTATTTACATTGCCGGCGTATCAACAATTTTAACGGCGGCGTCTGAAAAAGTGTCTGCGGCGCACGTAATTTAACACTTTTTTGTTATTTTTTTTTTGTGAATATCCTGTTAAATACTTTCTGAATTTGTAACAAAAGTTCAATTAACGTAGAAATTCGCTGTTTTCGTCATCGTCATCATCGTAGGCAGTACCAGTTTTTACACATTGAGGATGAATTCTAGTCCCAAGCATCTAGTCTATTGGTTCTCTGCGTAATAATAGCTGATCAGCAAAGCATAGCAATAACAGAGTAGCAACCGTGGGAGGTCAATCATGCTCATTCCATGCTCATGCGCGTTGTCATCGTAGATAGTACCATTCGTATATTTAAAATCGGTATCGTATATTTTAATGGTTACATCGTATGAACTTTATGAATTATCGCGTACTTGCCTAAAAATATAAATATGCATGCAACAATCGTACAAAGCTAGACAATCTTTGAGGAATATTAATTTGTAAAGACACATTCACAAAGTATAATCCGTTTGATAAATCAATTTCGGATACGTTTTGTACGTATATTTCTCTGTGTGTCATTCAAAAAATAGGGTAAACACATCCGATAAAGTCAAATAAAAAAACCCCAATACGGCATATGGTATCAACACATTGCGTCTACATTTACAAACAACCCGTGAGTAACAAATATTGCCCAAACTTTCCGTGCACTCGAACAGCCGACCATCGAAAGTAGCAAAAATATCAACAGAGGTATGAATGACAACAAACTGATTTAGTAGCCCAGTCTTAAAGCGCAGTAATTTGAGTGATTCAGTTGAATCTTTCTTGCCAACGAATAGATCCAAATCAATGCCCAATACACGGCTGATGAAAGTAAATAAGAGACTGAGTAAAATTGTGTTGCTACCTCTTTTCATCTCATGCAAATTTTACTCAGTTTCGTATTAAGTGGAGATCATTAGTCCACTTTTAACAATTTACAATTTTACTCAGTCTATGAGCTAATTTCATCGGCCGTTTCTGACCTGAAACTAGGGCCCCGCGGAGTGCAAAAGCGCGGCGAGGTAAGGTTCGAAATCTAAAGAGACAAAATAAAAATGCAATCAAGAGACAAATGATGCATACTCGTACCTACATACAGTGATAGCATATAGTTAATTTTATATTTAAACATCACGACATCGAACTTTGGGACGGACGCGACGACTCGAAGCGACGACGTTCGTATTGGACGGTTCTCGAGTTCAGAGCCAGGCATGCTTTGTTGAGACGTCTCCGGACGACGCGACAACGACGGCGGCAACGCCTGCGGTGCAACGGGTGCAGTGGAAGCGGCACCGGTTCCGTCCACACAGGAGAGAGTATGTCAGTGAACCCGTTTTGACGCTGCACGTGCCACATGCCGGCTGGTGAAACGTTGTGCCGTACCTCGCACAAGGTAGACTCCTAGCCCTAGCGCAAACGGCGGCACGATCGGAGTGGAAACAAGAATGTGGGTGCACAGTGTGGCCAAACGGGTGTGTCGCGCGCGCGAGATCAACAACTATCACAACATCGGCGCTGGACCACCGAATGTATTCAAGTATACTGTATGTAGGTACTGAATACGAACGGTGTTGTGTATGAAACCCGAACCATCGTGCAACGGCACTCACACTGCCAGTGAAAGTACGATCCCAACGAATGCAGGGCACGTACAGAAATGCATCGGTGATGCACTCGGAGAAATTCGACTGCAACCGATGGAACTGCTAGCACTTCGGAATTCAGTTACAAAGGGGCATTCGAGTGGAGTGGAGCACTATTATGGTTGAAGACATGGGAACAGATGAGTTCATACCTTTGCAAGCTTCAATTTATGTTATAAATTAATTTTAATTTTTTTTAGTGTATTTAATTTAACAAGACTAGGGTAAACACTCCTATAATTGCGGTACATTAGAAGCGTTAAGTTCCTATAGTTGTGTATGCAGTCTCCATACACAACCATAGGAACCAAATGGTTTTAACGTACCCTACATAAAGCATTTTATTGAAAAAAAACGAATCTATGACAAATGGCCTTGGTAGACAAAGGTTCTAAAAGACAAACGGTCAAATGGTAAGCGTTCGATTGACGAAAGGTGAAGGCACAGCTACAAAGCAATACCATGCTGGAGGATGCTGGGTTCGATTCCCGGTCCGGTTTGGAATGATTCAGGTTGGAAATTTTTTCGACTTCCCTGGGCATTGAGTATGATTGTACTTGCCAAATTATACTAATGCGAAAATGATACAGGCATCGAAAGCTCTCAATTAATAACTGTGGAAGTGCATCTAAAACACTTAGTCGAGAGCACTTAAGAAGCTTATATGCGATAAGCAATAAGCTTTGAATGCGAAGAATAAGATAGAAGTATTCAACCACACGAGACGAGTTACGTACACGAATTCAACGCTCAATTTAAATATTTTTATTATTTATATTATTACGCGAATCCCTCACCACAGCGCTGGCATCACTTTCCTCCTTGTCACTGAAGAATAAGCTTACTGTCTATAAACAACTAATCCTATCTGTTACCGAATATGGTATGCTAATCTGGGATAGTTGTTCCTTTGTTCCAAATGCCATAACCTAAAACTGCAAAGGATCCAGAGCAAGATATTTAGGATGATCCTAAACAGTCCCCCGTGGACTCGAAATTATGAGATCCACCTCCTTGCTATTAGAACACATTAGAAGAACGGAGAGTATTCATCCTGGAAAGGTTCAGAGACACCTGTCTGAGATCAGATCAACAGATCATACGTGATCTAGCATGCTAGGTTAAGTTATATTCATAGTTGAGTAATCAAAAATTTCCTTTCTATTCAACCCAAATATGCCCCCAAAGGAACCAATGTACACTAGTTGAAAAACGCGAATATTAAATTATAATAACCAATTAAACAAAGATGAAGAGCCAAATAAGCTAATCAATTAAGATGTTAAATCAATGCACAATCATAATCAACAGAAATCAACGTAATTTTACTACTACCAATCCGGAAATCTCATTAGTGATTATTGCACAGTAGGAATTTGCAAAGCAAAACTCATAGGCGAATAATCCCAAGCATGAGATCTGAGGTTTTGAATTTCTTCGAACACTTGGTTTGTCACAGGTATAAGTCACAGGAGGAAGAAAACATTGTCCGGCATTTTCTTGTTGAACCAATCGGCTTATATCCGTTAAATTTCTGAGAGGTTTACATGGGCCAAACGATGCAATTGAAAATAACCATAGTCCCTTGGTTATCCGAAGTGAGCGCAGTGAGCGCTAGTCTTGTGTGCTTTGTTTGTAGACGAGATATTTCTGCTTCAAAGTTTATTCTGGTTATGTTAGTTAATCTACCGAACAGGATTGGATCGAGGCAAAGAGAACTCTATGATACCTCAACGTTACAATGTGAGTGGAATCCCTGGTTTTTTTTCCTTTGGTTTGTTTTTTCCGTCGATCTCGTTTTCCGTGCTGAGCACCAATGCTACCGACGTGCCAGGAAGGCAGCTCCCACACCTGGACCCTACCTATCGACCCATCAACTCATGAACCGGGGACCAACGGCTTACTTCCCATCCGAAGGAAGGCGTGATCAGAGATCCTGATGAATGTGGGCGTCTTAGTGGAATACCTGTATAATGAGAGAGAGATGGATTAGTATTTTCCATTTAATTCCACTACTTTATTTGCTTATCCTTGACAGATACGCGCCCAAGCAACACAGAAAACATCTCAATTCTTTTATTGTTTTATTTAAGTTGCCCAGAAATTCCATAAATGGTACAGGAAATACATCTTGATACGATAAAGTTTCAGCTTTGTTGCTTCATTTACTTTAGGTCACAATAATGAAACTCAACTGTTTCAATGTACTGCTTGGAGACCTGTCAAATAATGCCTCAAATAGGAGGAGCAAACATGTTACACTCAAATTGGTATGAAGTTATATGCTACGTGATATTGTATGAAACACTTGAGCAACAAATCTAACTTGTATTGTGTTTGTTGAATGAGAGTTCCATAAAACATAATGTTTCTTAAAACTTTGGTGCAATAGAGTGTGAACTATATTTTTTTTGTACCTATTGAGCAACTGTTTTGAAATGTAACTAAAAAGTTGACGAACCAAGATGTGTTAAAGAACCTATTTGCAATCTTGTTCCAATTAAGCGTATGAATCTATAAGTTTTCAAACTTCGTTTTGCAACCAACTGAATCAAGTTGTCACTGTAAAGGTTTGTTGTAACCATCTAGTATCTATCATGGCTCAAATATGTCTTGTCACTTTTATGTTGTAAAATATTTTTGAACAACATTGGCAAAAGCGGAGAAATCGTAAGGCATGTGCAAACATCTGCATAAGAAATGGAAGACCACGACGAGGACGATAGGATTACGAATGGTGGGGGACGATGGTAACTAAAGATGATGTCAACAGCGGCTGGCGTGACCGTAGTCTATCAACCAACCGGGTGTTCCAAAGGGCTAAATAGAACGGTGAGAAGCTTGAGTTGACGATGGATTGGTTGTTGCATGAGCTGGGGGCAGCATATATGTTGATACCACCGAACGGAGATGTGGCCGTTGAGGATCCGTTAAAGACGTAGCTCGTATTTGCCGGAACTGCTGGCGAACTGGAAACGGCACCAAATAGCGGATGGACTGCCAGAACTAGTGGCTTATAATGCCAAAACCTGATGACTGCTGGCGGAGGAGCTGCACCGATGTCGCTACCACTCGAGGTCACATTGCTACTGACAAGTGACGTTTAAAGCACGCACATACTCAACAAATTCTATGAGAATAATGGAATAATGGAGAATGTTCACAAATCTTCCAAACATTAAAAAAATTAATTCAATTCAAAATTTTACACTTGTTAATGGTTATGAGAGGGCATTTCGATGTGTTATCGGGGCAGAACATTAAAGAAATATTTTTAGTTCTCCATTTTGGTTGACTCTATTTTCTAATGGTGTAATGTTGTTCAGGTAAAGGCTTTGATTTGTATTTTGTCAAAATTTCGATAGAAATCTTTGCTTTATAATTATAAGCTATTGTTTAAAAGATCAGTGAATGATGACAAGATGGTTATGAAAAGAAGTCTAACGGTTTGCGTAATCGACGTAGTGAAATCGCTTTAATTTTCGCCCAATAAACTGGGAGTTTGAATCCTAAGCGTTGGAATATCGATCCAATTCACTTATTATTTGGTTAGCAATATTATGATCGAACAAGGGGACAAAAAGCAAGGATTTATGTATTGACCAGAAATTGATGATACGCAGAAGCTAGCTGGTATATTTATTTGGAGTTAAATTTTTATTTCTTGTTTCCGGGAGTCATGCGAGTCCCACCACAGATCTCCAACGACCGTCTTCGGAATCCGTAACCGCTCAAGTTTTCTCATTTTTTTAAAAGAATATTGACGGATAAATACATTTTTTTTTTCAGACATCATCGTACAAAGATGGACTCAAAAGCCGCAAAAAATCAACCTTTCGGATTGGTTGGGAGTCCAACTTTCTTCGATGAGATTGAAAGCGTATTGTTACATGCTAATTATCTATGAAATCTTTGGAAAAAATGATTTTCTTGGATGATTTATATCTTTTCCAACATTTGGAATCATCCACAAATTTTGTAACGGAATGGGGGGAGAGGGGGGTTGACATTTTTATTCATAAAATTTATTAGTTTTCATTCATAAAATTTTATGTGCAAATGCATGTAAAAAATTTACCCATATCGATATCTAACGAAATCTTAGAAAGACTTTCGGGGGAAGGGTTGCGAACTGCAAATTTTACAGAGTCGTACAATGACGGGAGGGGGATTTAATGATCATTCTAAAACCCTTACATTTGTGGATGGCTTCCTATTAGACAAATCAAAACGCATAGAAAAAAAAATCGAACCCGTAAACTTTCGTTTGATATTCAAACCCCCCAATGTCAAAAATTTACACTATTTCAGTTCATAATATTTTCAGAATCAAAATGTTTTTTGAAATACTGCAATTTTCATCAAAACTTGAGAAGTTTGCGGTTCTATTTCAATGGATAGATAAAAATATTCTGTTCAAAAATGACGAAATTATGAAAGTTTTAGCATTTTTCAGTGGGGCTTTGCGAGTTAAAGTCATTATTTCCAATTGGTTTACAGGCTATTTCAATTTTTTTATTTCATTTATTTATTTACTTATTGATTGATTGATTTTTAAAATTGAAAAAAAATTATACCATTTACTTTATTTAAAAAAAAATATGTTATGTTTAAATATATATTCTTCAAATTAGTTTTTAAGCATTTTTGCGTTCAATAAACTTTCTGTCAGCTAAAACATTAAAATTAATAGGATCTATCGGTACTGTATAAAAAACGCTTATTTGATTTAAAAAGCTGATCACTTATTAGGCCTTGATTGATTGTTACTGGAAAAGTATTTATTTCAAATTTACTATGCTGATTAAAATTTAGGTTGGCGGCTACGGGTTGGACACTTCATGAAATAGGGGTCTGGTAGGTGTGTTTTAGTTGTCCACTGATATGACGGAGTGTGGCATCTACCAGCTTGTCAGAATATCTTGTGGGTGATCGGCTCACAACCAGTCTTGTAAGCGGTCACGGTAGTCGACACATTTTCTGTGATAATCGACTGCCTTTGCCTCCGACACTTGCAAAACAAGCTATCATAGTACAGTACCAAACTCAAATGTCATTTGACAGGCTCTGTCATACGACACTGTCGCCGAAGACCGTCACGAATGTATGTATTTTAGTTTCTCTCATTATAAGAGCTGCTGATGTTGTGCTTGTGTGAATTCTGAAAAAAATCAAGCAATGATGTCCTAGGAATAACATTTCTTATCAGAAATGGTTTAATTTACACCAAACTGAGGAATTAGAACAAAATCACTCATATCATATGATAGTTATTTGATCATTTTCTTTTTGCTCGAATGTTATTCTACCGGTTGTGTTGTGTGGGAGAGACGACGGTAGAGCATGAGTGTACGAATAAAAACAGACTGTCGCGCATGACAACGAAGCGAGTGTCGTAAAAAACGTCAACAGTTTCAACCTCTGCTCACAACAGAGCGCTGCCTTGCCTTAGAGAGCCGAAAAAGTCTTGGGTACATTATGTAGAGTTACCACTGATCATCCCATTGATTATTATTTTTTTAAACATAATTTTGAGTTTTAAGAACTCATCATCATGCTAATTTGATTCGGTTTGAATGAAATCAAAAATTTATCACATTCGCAAACACAACCACACATACAAAAAAAAATATGGTTGTACTGAACATGTTGACCTGCAATGTACACAATTAGAATGCTGTTGATAAGACTGGCAGCCATATGTAACCCACCAGAAATAAACATAATAAACTTATTTTTCAATTTATTCATGTTTCACACCCTATTAACATAAAACGTGAAATACTTATTACAGCTGTAATGTTTTCCAATAGTTTGAATATAAATATTTTATTTTAGAGATAAATTTTTCATTTCGACATATTTTTAAGCTGCAAATTTGTGGCATAAATTTGTAAGTTTTTGAAGGCGTATATATTTAATCGAAGCAAAATGTGTAATTTCACCGTAAAACTAGATGCATTTGAAAAAAAACGGACTAGTAATCAATATTTTAAAGTAATTAATTTCTCTGATTTTGTAGTCTAAATAAAAACATCAGTATGCTTTTTCCACATCACCTCACAAAAATACCAATACATTTATGTGATTAACTTGAATGTCATTTACATGTACTCGAAAACATCACAGTACTGTTTTATATATTTCAGTGAAACATTGCAGTTAAGTCAGGTAAAACCTCATTTACAACTTGTGTCATTCATATATCATGTTACATGCACCTTATTTGCAACACCTTATGCCACAAACATAAGTTGCAAAGAGACTCCACCTTCTGCGCTTTTTAAGGTACAACGAAGTTTTATATGCGGTGCGTTGTCCATAGTGTGGACCGTCTATAAGTCACACTAAGGTTGTTGTTACTCGCTGAGAAACAAATTGTGTTGCTTGGGCGTATTTCGTCTACAATGTGCAGACTTCTTCAGTGTCTTGTACTAATACTCGAGTATTAGTACAAGACACTGAAGAAGTCTGCACATTGTAGACGAAATACGCGTATCTGTCAAGGATAAGCAAATAAAGTAGTGGAATTAAATGGAAAATACTAATCCTTCTCTCTCTCATTATGTGATCAGAGATGTTATGCCTCAGAACATCCCGGCGGCGCCGACTGGGATTGAACCCAGGCCTGCTGGGGTGAGAGGTAATCACGCTTACCACTACACCACCGGCGCCGTTATCCCTGGTTTTGAAAGATTAGTTGATGAGGAATAGACTGGTGACAAGGTGGATAAGGATTCAAATTCCGGTTTAGTTTTCAAACTTGGATGTGATACAAAATCAACAGGCCGTTAAGATGGCTGAATTGCAATATTACTTCAAATTTTCTAGTGCGTAAATATCGAACATAACTGCAACATCACACATGAAGTTTGCTCCTTCATATTTGCATATATTTTATCATTGTATGCTTTCTAGAAGCTGTTATTTAGGAACTAGAAGATGCGAATTGATAATGAGATCCATCATATAAAAATGCTTCGAGACCGTATTCTGTGTGCCTGTGAGTGTCTTCAATCCAACCCTCACTGGCCCGACAGTGGTACAGGGTGTATTCGATAAAAATGACACACCGAAAATCTTCTGTAACTTTTGAACCGTATGAGTAGAACACCTGAAAATTCGAGTAAATCTTAGTCATAGTGTATTGTTTACATCTGTCAAGTTTCATAGTTATTCATACAGTAGTTCCGGTCATGTTGTTGGAACAAGAAGAGGCGTCCTATCGATGGATCGCTAAAAAGCTTGGAATTGCAAATTCAAATGTGTCTCGTGTGATAAGAACCTTCAAGGAGCATCTGAGTGCCCGAAGGAAGGAAGGGATTGGTCGTAAAAGTGGTCAAATGGACAGTAAAATGGCCAGGAAATTGGTTCAACAGTTCAAGAACCGTCCAAACATGTCAATTCGAGATATCGCTAAAAAGTCCCAGGTGTCAGTCGGTTTTGTGCAGAAAACCATGAACCGTGCTGGGTTACATGTTTACAAGGTGCAAAAAGCCCCAAACGAGAATGAAAAGCAAAACATCACTGCGAAAACCCGCGCCTGGATACTTTACACGAAGTTGCTCACCAAATCGTGGTGCATCGTGATGAATGACGAAAATTACGTCAAGGCCGACTTCCGTAAACTTCCTGGGCAAGAATATTTCGTTGCCAAGTCTAAGTTCGATGTTCCGGAGGATGTTGAAAGAAGAAATTATCGAAATTTGCAAAGAAGTTCCTGATCTGGCAGGCGATTTGTGGATGTGGTGAAGTAATGGCGGGATTTTCTCTGATCACGCCTTCCAGAAGGAAAGTTAAGCCGTTGGTCCCCGATCCATGAGTTGATGGGTCGATAGATAGGACACAGGTACAGGTGTGGGAGCTGTCTCCCTGATATGGTTAGCATTGGTTCTCAGTAAGGAAAACAAGATCGACGGAAAACAAATCGAGGAGAAAAGCATCATAGACGTCATCGTCCTCGCAGCAGCTACTACCTACAATCTTCCATGCACTCATAACCTATCGAATCTGGATTTTCATAAAACGATTCTCATCTATTCAAAACACAGGAACTAACGTCCTACTGTTTAATTTAAGAAATTACCAAAAAAAAAATTAAATGAAATCTAGCATAACTTGTCGAAATGACGTTAGTCGCAAAAATAAACAAATCGAAGTTTTGCTTCTAACCGATTATAAAATACATGCATAGCAATCATCGTAGGAAAAATTAATGAAAACAAGGTTTGAAAACCGTAACGGCGATGTTCCCACTTATCTTTACACAAGTTTCTGGTGGAAGTTGGGCGTCTGTTCTCTGTGACCTAGGGTAGATAAATTGCGTTCGTTTTGAATATGTTCACTGTAAAGTACGAGCGAAACGAACAAATGAGTTCATTATAAATCAACGAATACGCGTTTGTTGATATTCACCACGGCTTGATTATTCAACCCATAATTGTCAAAATCAGAGGCGATCCTCAAAAGCAAAATAATCAAATTCATTTTGGGCAAAATTATTATTTTGAATATTGTAGATTCCAGAGTCTAAAACCTCGATATTATATTCAATTCAGCATGAGGCAATAATGTTCCATCAATTTGTGTATAAAAACCAATGCAACACGTTATATAGCGCTGCACGCAAACCAACACCATCATCAGATAGGGGAAACTTCTGCCTGTGATGGTGTTGGTTTGTGTGGGTGGCCTTCGATTTGTGAGGAATGGGTTTTGGAACGATTTGTTTACAAATGCTGATGGGCCATTTTCTATTGTTGATCCAGAAATTTTGACTTCGATACTCAGAGGTTGCCTTGATCAAGAGAATGTGTTTATGTCAAAATTCAAATTCATGCAGATAGTTGGTCTATCTGTTAAGGTTGTCTTCATTTTCAGCAAAGTTGAGTGTAGAAGGAATGATTTTTATCAGCACTGGACAGTATCCTCAATTCTTTCCGAGTTACCGAGGTATCTTCACTGCAAAACAAAAACCAGTGTATCTGATCTGAAGCATTTGAAAACCGATCTGTCAAATCGACGAATCATGCAGGGTGCATGTAACAATCAAGATGTGATACCGACGAATCAATCAAGGTATATGTGAGAAGCAAACAAGGAAAAGGTGTATCATTTTGTTTTATCAAAAGTCTTGTCCGTGTTTGCGAAAACTCAACATTTTTCATAATTCTCTTAAACGTCATCCTTTTACCCAACTAAGAGCAAAAACAGATTAAAAAAAAAACCTTAACTTTTAAATAGGATTTAATAATCTCATGTGGACATTGCTATCCAATGTTTCTAATTTCCAATCAAATTTCACATACGTCCTTTTGAAAAGTTATGCTTGAAATACTACACGCCATTTCAAAACTACCCAAATTTGGGTAGAATCCACCCAGATCGGTCAAAACTGAATCTACCCAAAAATGGGTAAACTATGTTGGGAGTGACAAGTTGACAAATAAACAAAGTAGATCGGATTCATGGCTATGTTTTCCATTTGTCAACTTGTCACTGCCAACATAGTTAACCCATTTTTGGGTAGGTTCAGTTTTGAACGATCTGGGTGGATTCTACCCAAATTTTGGAAGTTTTGGAATAGCGTATTGGAAAAAAAAATGACAGAAGCTAACTAAAAAAAACGACGCCCAAATAAAAACACACGTCCTTTTGCGAGCACAGCACACTTCGATCTCTCAAAGATTACCGTATTATCTAAAAATTGCATTTCCTTGCAATTTCTTATTTATTCCAAACGGCATTATACAAAATTAAAGCATAATTAAAATCATCCCATGCTGAATAATAATTCGGTTATTCATGTTTAACGTGATCCATGATACTTTGGAAATTTGACTGTTGATTCAAAGCGGAAAATATTCACTCAAATGCATTCATAATCGAATGAATCCTAGATCAAGTTTACTAAAAAATAACAAAAACTGAGGTTGGCTTTGACTTTTTCGTGTAGTAATCTATGCCGAGTAATCCATATTGAAAACAGTTGAAATCCCAAGGAACAAGGTTCAACAAAATGACAAGTCGCCAAAGTTCCCAATTTTGATTTAATTAAAATGGTAGAGAACAGAGTATTGGCTGCCCCCTTTTCCTACGACTCGAACTCATCATACTAAATTTGTATTTCTTCGTCAAAATTGTGTGTGCACGAAATCGGAGGATTCTCGCCAATTTGATGTATTATGTTTTGCGAATTCTGAAGTCATTGATAATTTCAAGCTTGAACATATGTTTACTAAAATTCTTATAAAATCGATGCTTCCCGAAGGATATTTATCTCCAAAAGTGCTCCGTGGCTTGTAAAATTCTGAAACCCCCTGCTCTAAACCTTCAAAGCGGAGGGTGGCTTTAATGATGTCAAATACTTTTTCAAAATGAAGCACCCTAATGGGACAGCAATGTGGGTATTTTCAATATGCGACGCACATTTCATGGATTTTTTTCGCATTTTCGCCATACAAAACATTTTCGGTGGGATTTTTTAGAGTACAATAAAAACAACTTTCTTGAGGTTGGGCGATGAAAAACCATATGGGACTAATGTGCGAGTATCGGCTGAAACTGAAGAAAAGTTTAGTAATGTTAAAACCTAAAACCAAGAAAGAAGGGACAATTTGTTTGACAACAAAACTGTGCTGGCAGCAGAATCGTGAAATCGGATTTGAAAGGAATTTCTCGAACTCATGAGTTATGCCAACTCCGCCTCCGACTCCTAGTCAGAAAATTGAACTCGGATTCAGACCTCTGTGATATCAGATGCAGACGATTCAATTAAGGCGGCTAGCGAAAAGTTGAATGCGGTAGTGGCTTTTCTTCTTAATGACCGAGTAGGTACCATCCATATTTGCGGGAGAACTTGGGAAAATGTATAGAAATCCTATCAAAACTATGCATTTGCTTGTCGAAAATTCATAAATTGATCTATTTTTAGTAACTTTTTGCACAGAAGCCGAATCTATTTGCGATGTTCAGCAAAGTTGCTCTGCATATTTTTTTCCAATTTACGCCTCAATTTTTGACAAGCAAATGAACAGTTTCATTCCGTTTCCCATAAATTTTCCCCAAGGTCTAGTATTTTTATACCAGCTTAAGAAATATTCGATAGCACGTTTTGCAAACGCACATTGTACTAGTCCGCTTCTATTTTAAAGTTATATGGGATATGGATGTAATGCCGGCCTTATGACAAAAGATAAAGGTGCATTAAATTATATCCAAAAACCTACGGTTTAATCTACAGAAACAAAAACACACAAGAACAAACAACAAGATAAATCCTTCAATCATAACACTCCATTTCTTATGAACTGTGCATCATTATTGATCACTGTTATTGAGCAGGCAGTTCATTCACCTTTCCTTTAAATAACTGGTATTTTAAGGGAAGGTCAATGAACTACCTGCTCAATATCCTATGTGTTATTTCAGGTTTTTTTTTCTTCTATAATAGAACACTGATTAAAATCTGATTTTATTTCACCACGTATCTATAAACACTCTTTGAAGGATCCTAGAGGTTGAGATCTTATTCTTTGACCCTTTTTACTGCTCGCGCATGGAAGATAAAGAATCCTTTCATCAAGTATTTTGTGCGCGCGTAGCACAATAGTATAATAAGGGCTCAGTTCATTGAACTTCCACATTCATTCGATTACAGCTTAGATGGCACGTTGTAGAGACCTCAAAATGACAAAAGAATGCCGAATGAAAGAATAATATGGGAGAGAACTGTTTTGGTCTAAGTGCCTATTTTTGGCCTATCGAGCAGTAAACATCAAACTTGGATGATTTTTTCGTAAACCAACCAATACGATACCTTAGCTCACAACATACAAAACAAGGTCTATTGCGTTCATATAGAAAAACATATTTACTCCCATGATTCTCAAAAACAAAAGATGCGCTCCAAGCGAATCCATTTTTCTATTCCAATTTTGCCTTCACTAGTATGATGAAGTGTATCTAATTGCGTTTCAATGTGTTTATACGAAATTGAAACTCGTAGACCGATTTTAGAATCAGGAAGCAGTGTTGTATTTTTAACGAAATATGAACAATTGGTGACTCTTTATCAAATTCAACGGTACACTAAAAGAAATTTAGATGACATTTTTGTAGAAATATTCCACTTTCATGTTCAAATCCATGCGAAAAAGAGAGATAAAACACGGCTATTGCTTAGTATACCGGAAATTAGATGTTATCCTTAGTATTGAAAACAATAAATACTGCATTTCTTGTACACTTCTAAAGGCTGACTAAAAGTAAATTGGTAAAACCTGTAATTCGTGATTCATAAGCTTAAAAAGTTCATTAAGGTTGCTTTACAGTACTTTTATTAAAATTTCAAAGTTACAGCATTAGATGGTTACATTTCTCGAGTTCGAACGAAATCTCGAACCTTCCTCTTGATGGAGCCCATCAGCGCCCGCACAGTGGAAACGGACACGGAATCAGCGCATTTCTTCCATTTTGCTCGCATTTGCTGGATGTCCTTGACTGCCCCGCCGCTTCGTCGTCGGCTGGAAAGTATAAATACCATCGATTTTGATTCCGAATTCAAATATTTGATTTGAGGTGCCACATGGTGGGGTTTGACCAAAGTTAGAAACTGACCACTCCCGTAGGGGCACCCGAAATAAGTCCAGATGTGGTCAATGTGGTCCTGGGTACTCAGTATAACCACCTTCGATAATGCTTTCGAATTCTGATGTTATTTGAGGTGAGGTGTGTTAGGTTTCGATCTAAGTTAGAAACTGACCACTTCTCCAAGGGCAGCTGTCACCTAAGGAGTTCAAGGCACGCAGTATGAGCAGGCCTGAACATACTCATTACAGCTAAAATACTACTTTCCGAAATTATGAAACTATGAGATATTATAATTATAATGTGTATATGTAAGATGCAAGTAGAGGAAGTAAAGTTTGTTTATGACACATAAAATCTGTCAATTCTCATTCATGACGATTACTCATTACAGCTAAAATAGCTAATTGTGACCCCCTGAAAGCACAATTGATTGATTTTATGTGTCATACACAAACTTTACTTCCTATTCTCATAGTTTCATAATTTCGAAAAGTAGAATTTTAGCTATAATGAGTATGTGCAGAACTGAGTATGAGCTATTATTTTTTGAACCCTCCTGTAATTTGATATGTCGCATGATGGGTTTGACTCATTTCAGGTTGGCACATACCTACTCACTGGAATATGTTCTAGCCATATATCCGTAAACGGTTGACTGAATTCAAAAATATTAAATAGTGTTCTGTGAGACCGTAGTATTTTTCGATGCAGTGGTTGCCGATAAACTTAACCTACTTTTTTTCGTTATTTCGACCTATTTAAATTATACTCGTAAGTACTCTTCACGGTGCGTGATGAATTTCTGTAAAAGATTACAAAGGAATAATTAATTAAATCAAACTCAACGGCTAGCTACGGTGAACGGGTTACTTTGCTCTCAATAGAAACAGAAAGTCATTAAACTCAATGTTCAGGCTCAACCTTATCAAACATTGTGTTGGAATAGAGCATGGTTGATAGGGTGTTTTTAATGAACAAATTAACGGAGGCTAGCATGATTGACAGGACAAGGTTAGGATTTAGCGGAAGTGTGAACTGTTCTTAACGGTAATAATTATGCTTAATCATCATGGTGTGACTAAAATGTGTTACTGACAGCGCCGGTGGTTGTACGAAGAGCGTGTCTACCATACATCCCGGTTGGTCTGAGATCGCTGCCAGTTGATGTATTTTGGACATAGGAAAGGGAAAAAGGAATTTAGCCACAGGTTCCAATTGCGATCAATTACCTATCCGGTATTTGTCACGTAATATCATAAGATCAACTACATGACCCTAGGAAGACTGTTACAATGGAGCAATTCATTACATTGGAACATCTCAACGAAATCGTTTACTAATATGCAGAGTCAGGAACGTAATGAGGGGGTGAAAAAAACGACATTCCAAAGGGCGGGGGTTCAATCCCAGTCGGAGTTTTCTGTGGCATAAAATCTCTGATCACGCCTTCCTTCGTAAGAGAAATAAAGCCGTTGGTATACGGGCCACAAGTTGATGGGTCGATAGGTATGGTCCAGGTGTGGGAACTGCCTCCCTGGCATTGAAAGCATTGGTACTCAGTACGGAAAACAAGATCGATGGAAAACAAATCAAAGTGCAATCATACTCTATGCCCAGGGAAGTCAAGAAATTTCCCAACCCGAAAAATTCCTAGAATGGACTGGGAATTGAACCCAGCCACCTCCACCATGGTCTTGTTTTGTAGCTGCGCTTTCACCGGCTGAGCTAACGGAGCCCCCATATTACGTTTGCTCTCAAATGCCATTGACAAAAATTTTCGTACTCATACCGAAGCATCTGGAACACCTCCATGTAATCCATCCATGATGATGGAAAATAAAAATATATACACTCCCGAGCATAAGTTTAAGGACACCCCCAAAAACATGACAAATTTGTTATGTTCATATCTCTGTCATGTTACGTCCAATTTTCGTTCTCTTTAAATCATTTGAAAGGTATTGAGTGGAACTTTCCTCGTAGACAAATTGTTCAATATAATTTTCAAATTTTGTGTGCTATAAGTTCACCCAAAGTTACAATATTTTTCAAAATTTACTCTGAAGAATCATGACTGATTTTCTCAGAATTGGGTAGGCCAAATTTTAAAATAAAAGTAGTAGTAGAACACTTAGGGATCGTCTATTAATTGTGTCACACTTTTAGGGGGAGGGGGGTTTTGGATACTGTGACGAACTTTACAAAAAAACAATTAAGGTCCATATAAAAAATGTGACAGAGGGGAGAGGGGGGTTTTTTTTTTTTTTTTTAATAATTCGTTTATTTTTCCAGGCTCATGAGAGGGGGGTTTGAAAATGGGCCAAATTTGCGTGGCATAATTAATGGACCTTCCCTTATGCTGTACCATTCATACCATTCAAATAACCTTTGGTGATCGAAAATTGAACAAAACATATTTGCATGGTTTTTTGGGGTGTCCTTCAACTTATCATCGGTAGTGTATATATCAATTTTGTGGAACAATACGATTTTTCAACATGTTTTATTATATTTTTCGTCCCATGTTTACTTACAGAAAATTAACAGTTACGTTTTAATAATTATGTTTCTTCCTTATCTTGTTACGTTAAGCTATTTTCACAGTTTTTATTCAATTTGAATTAAATATGCAAATTGGTAACTCGTAAGACAAAGTTCGATATGACAGGTCATTTATCGACACACAACTTAACACATTTTGTTCATCTCAGCAATTCATAGGACCCGAACCATTCTGTGGAGTTTCTGCTTGTTCTCTTAAAATGGAGATCAAGAAACGTTCCAACCAATTGGAACAACACTTCCATTGCTAGACAGTCGAAACGGTTCATAATTCCGAACATTTCAATGACTAGTAAAATTCTTGAATTATCAAAGAAAGATCTCAGTGTCTAAACTGGTTTGATAACATGACCTTTTTTCATGTAAATATCATTTTAAATTAATAGGAAAACTGCTCATCTGCAAAAATTGAGTTCGTATTGATGTGAAGAATCATTCTATTTAAAATTATCTTTTCAAAAAAAAAAACTTATTTATGAAAGCAAACATATTGGACGGTAGCTAGAAGCTTCAGCTAGATTTTTATCCGGCTTCAAAATTGGAACAACTTTTGCATTTTTCCATTTATCAGGAAAGTATGCCAAATGGAAACATCTGTTAAATAATTTTACCAAGAAAGACAAGGAACTCTCTGGGAGTTTTTTGATGAGGATATAGAAAATTCCATCATCACCTGGACCTTGCAACTTTTTAGTTATAGACCTTACTTCGTCCAAATCAGTCCCCCAGGAATCATCAAAAATATTTTCCCGTGAGAAAATATTCAGATAATCCCGAGCAACCTGATTCTCAATAGGACTAGTAAGACCCAAACTGAAATTATGGGAGCTCTCGAATTGCTTAGCAAGTTTCTGAGCTTTTTCCAAATTTGTGATCAAAATTTTACCACCTTCTTTAAGGCTTTTGAGGTTTTTTCAAATTTTTTGTGAGTTTCCACAAGGGTTTGGAACTTGGGTCTAATTTAGAAACATTATTTTCAAAAGTTTTATTCCTCAGGGCAGAGAATCGCTTTATAATTTGTTTTTGCAAATCTTGCCAGATAATTTTCATGGATCGCGTGTTCTTTGAAATTGTCTCCTACGGACATTTTTAAGACGGATCAAGAGCTGAAGATCGTCGTCTATTATAATTGAATCGAATTTAACCTCGCATTTTGGTACTGAGGCAGCTCTTGCTTCAACTATAGAAGTAGTCAGATTCAAGAGCATAACTAATCTCATCTTTGGTTTGCAAAGGAATGTTTGGATCGAAGTTATATTCCATAAATGTTCGATATTGCTCCCAATCAGCTCTATAGTAATTGAAAGTAGAGCTGTTGGGATTAGAAATTATTTCTTGGGATATTTCAAAAGTTACTGGAAGGTGATCAGAACCGAAGTCAGCATGGGTAACCAATTAATTATATGATTTGAGTAGTAGCTATACTGAAGATCCGAGAGATGTCGCCCCTTCAGTGGTAGGAAAATTATTTTTGCAGTATGGAGTATGCTTTCATAGAAGGAAACAAATAAACGAGTGTTTACCTTATCACCATAGTAATGTACTCGTGCAATTTTTGTGCCCATAAAGACGATAATGAATAAAATCTGAAAATTTCCATGCATTTCCAAATGGTTTCCTACCATTCCCATACATTCGAAAGTGACATGATTAATTGGCTACAAAGTTGACATGAATCAGTTAAGACCAAATCAATAGTGGAGGGATTTCTTGCAGAAGAAAAGCATGTTGGGCTGTTTGGATATTGAATAGTGTAATAATCTGCAGAAGAATGATCAAACAGAATATTACCATTGGAATTGCTTTGAGCATTATTCCATGAGCGGTGTTTTGCATTAAAATCACCAATAATGAAGAATTTAGACCTATGACGGGTAAGTTTCTGAAGGTCACCCTTGAGAAAATTCTTTTGCTGGCCTACGCATTGGAATGGCCAATAGGCAGCTATAAACGTAAGTTGTCCAAATTTTGTTTCAACAGAAACTCCCAAAGTTTCATAAACTTTGGTTTCAAATGAAGAAAGAATTTTATGTTTGATTCGTCTATGAACAATGATGGCAACGCCACCATGGTCAGGTTTAAGGAACGTTTCAGTTATAACAACAATATGCACGTTATGAACTCTCAAAAAGTTAAATAGCTCGTCTTCATTATTTTTAAGAGATCGAGCACTCCAATTTAAAATATTTAATGCTTTAAAATCCATTGCTGACAATATTGTTTGCAAATTTTACTCCAGTTTGAATAGCTTCAAACATGAAGTTAGATTTAAGTATATCAGAAATCATATCAATTAATCATTTCTGTGAAAATTCCATTTTAGAGGCAGTAATGCTTCCTAAGTCAAAATAGTCAAAGTTTCCGTTAGAATTACGTTGGTTAGTATTTTGATTTCTACCCACTGCAATAGCAGCATAGGTAGCTCCATTAACTCGCTGAAGATTGTTAGCAGCGAGGGGAGTAGGTACAGATGAAAAATTTGAAGCAGGGGTGATATTTCTACCTACGGGTACGAATGTAGAATTTGTTCCTCGCTGATCGTTGTTAACAGCAGAGTAATTTATACCTGGTCGGAAACGTGGAGCGTTTCCTACCTGGCGCTTACAACGAGATTGTAGGATCGCTTTGCGAGTCTTACATTCCCGAAAATTGGATTTGTGGTTTTCACCACAATTTGAACATTTAAATTTCTTAGGATCTTCCTTCACAGGACAGTCGTCCTTTGCATGAGAGGAATCAACACAATTCATGCATTTAGCTGGCATGTAGCAATTTTTAGTTCCGTGACTCCATCCCTGGCACTTATGGCACTGGGTGAGGTTTTGGAAATTTCCTCCAGTCTTCCTGAAGTGTCCCCCCCCCCCAGCATAAGGCTAGCTTTTTCCAAGGC
Organism: Ochlerotatus camptorhynchus; assembly: GCF_037179485.1. Taxonomy (NCBI): domain Eukaryota; kingdom Metazoa; phylum Arthropoda; class Insecta; order Diptera; family Culicidae; genus Ochlerotatus; species Ochlerotatus camptorhynchus. The sequence continues at coordinate 393,149 of NW_027041148.1, forward strand.
CTTAAGGTTGTTTAGTTCACTAGACTTGAAGTGAACTAAAGAAAAAACATTAGAAATCCCGTTGCGCGAATCGCCAGGACGGGATTTCATTTTCATGTTGATTACTTGGAGTGGCACAAATCCAAGTAATTTTGCCAGTTCATCTTTGATCTGATCCAAGGATTCACCACTGGGCAGTTCTTTCATGACAACCTTGAACACACGTTCAGTTTTTGTGCCGAAAGTAAAAAAACTGTGCTGCTTCTGAGTAAGATACTTGAGGAGACATTCAAATCCGTTAAAGGTTTCAGCCAATACACGGCATTCACCCCGACGTCCAATTTGTAGTGAAAACCTTACTTACACGAAGTTCAAAAGTTCCATGCGAAGAGCATGGAAATCGGAAGTGGTTATCACAATAGGGGGATTCTTTTCCTTTTTGGCTTTAAGCTGGGAAAGTTTACTAGAATTTTTCTTGGATGATGGATCGTTCTCATCATCCGTGCGCAAATCAAATTGATTACTCAAATTAATTTCATCAGAAGGGGGATCAAGAGTTTACCCCTTTCTTTTGCGTTTAGGTGCCATGGCGGCAGTAAATTTTTATCCAAATCGACTTCCAAGCAGATTACTCGAAGGATCGAAGAGGAATTTTCCAAATCGATATCCAAGAAGGATTACCTCGGGTAGGGTCCAAACAAGGATCGAAGAGGAATAAGAGTTGAGCAAGGAAGCAATTTGTCCCGTAATGTGGGTAGATCACCTTTTCGTGGTACGTTACGGGATGTAAGATCTACCACCGATTCCTAGTCCAGACTACTTCAAACTAGAGGAATAGGATTTTTCAGTAATCCAAGGAACACATCTTAGTCCTTGTTACTTTTTATGCCTTGTTGATAGTGACAAGACTCGGCTTTGTCTACCGAGGATGATCTGGAAAGAAGGAAAAAAATTATTTTGTTGTCTTCATCTATGTGATTCCTAATCTTCTATTCGTTGTTCCCTGGTTTGAAGTGGTTAAGACTAGTGTTCTGATGCATGGTCATTATCGGTGTCATACCTTAATTTTGTTGCTAAGGAATCCAATTTTGATTGACAAAGGGGCGCGCCTTTGGAGGGTGTTTCAACACTCCGAAGGGTATAAATAGCAGGACCTTTCAATTTGAGTCGGATCCTTGCGATAAATGCAAGAGTGACAACTGTAAAAAAAATCGAATACTTCATCATTTCTCAATAGTGATGGAGTAATACGACATGCACTAAACTAAGGACACGGGATATACTACAATAGATCAATTTACTGGTCGCAGTAGTTTTAGGTCCCGAACAGAGGAAAAAAAAAAAGGAAGCAATTTTACAGGTTGAGCACTGAAAAGTGCTGTTTAAATTTGTTGTAGCTTCAGGTAGTAGTAACACTTCCTTCAGCAAAAAGCAAATAGATCAGCACGGTCAGATCAGATCAGAGAGCACGATGCGGACTGATGACAAAACCCTTTGATATTTTGTAAGCAGGTCCCAGTCAAGTAGTACATTTCATTCAAAATGTAAAAATGGCTGGGAAAAGGCTTTTGGTCAGTCTATGTCGGTCGCTTCACAAAATAGTGATACGACATAACTGATAAAGCAATATAAAAATGGGGAATATCAAAATAGATCAAAGTAATGGTCGCAGTGATGAATATACCCAACACGGAAAAAAACACATTTTGTTCTAATTTAGTGATCTGACAAGTTCAAATGATAAGGGCTTTAGCATAAATGCTTCCACATATTTGTATGTTGAGGGACGCATTGAAAAAAATTAAAATATTCACCTTTTTACGTAAGAAAAAATAAAGACAGAAACATAGAATATATATTTTTTGTGTTTCGTTAATACGTTTTTTGTAACGACTTTCTTTGAACGTTCATTAAAAAGTTATGAGTTTGACATCCAATAATTTAAACATAACAAATTCTGCACCTTGCACGTTTTTACTCCGATTCATTTCTTGGCCCTCTGGACGAAACTTTGTGAAACATCAAATTTTTTGGCCAAGTCCCGCGTAGAAATGTTCGGATTCCGTTTGAAATGAGCAATCAGCACTCTCTCGGTTTTTTGTCCGTTGTTCCTGGTTTTCGTCCAGCTCCTGGCTTGTGGCCACTGTTATCCGTTCTTGAAACCTTTAGAGGACCCTTAAGACGGTCGAATGATGTATATTCATCAATTTTCCCATGGCGGGATGGGACAACCCAGGATTTTGCATGTGGGTGAACAAAATCCTTTCGCGAACGGTTTGCTGATTTTCTTCCATCTCGACCAGAATCTTACTGACAGCTGCACAACTGAGTAGATGTAAACAATACACTCTAAAGATAACTGGGCCAAATTTGATTAAGGGGAGGTTCATTTGGATTTGGCCGAAAATCGTGCAAACTTTGCGATTTTTTTGTGGGAAAACGAAAAAACACACAAAGTTGTGCTATTGAGTTTTAATGCGTAATACATTGATGACTACAAAATGTTTTTTGTTTTTAAAAATTCAAAATGGTGGCTTGAAAATGGCGGATCTCGTCGGCCTCTGCACACGACAATGTTCGCTGCTGTCAATTGTAGGGCCTTCCGTGGTAAACTGAAATGAGTAACTGTCATATGTTATGAAAATACATAATATTTCCTACGGCATATACCATACTTAAGCAAATTTTTAACTAAAAAAACCTAACTTTTTGAACGTTAAAAAAAGTTAATTTTTTCTCTGCCAATAATAGGTATAAGCCGTAAAAAAAAGTATTTACTTTAAAACTATGTTTGAATGAAGCGAGTCGGATGAATAGAACAAGAATTATCATTGACAAGAGTTCTCAAAACAAGGTTCCGAGAAAAACGTGTTATAGTTTTTGGCGTGACATGGGTCCGTTCGAGACGCTCTAACTCGAAAAAAATAACTTATTGTAGTGGAATATCCTTTGACACATATATTCTACAAATGTGTAGTTTTCATTTTATGTAAAAAAATGATTCTTTCGACAAAACCTAAATGAACCTCCCCTTAATTTCGGTCAAGTATGAAAAAAGTTACGCAAGTTTGAAAGTGTCGCAATAACTATCGACTAACCCTTTAGGAGTATTTGACCCAGAAAGTTTGCCAAAACTTCAATTCAATGATTTTGTGTTGAAATTGATTCAATTTTGGCTAGTAATGTGTTTTTTAGAATTATTTTAAAAATTTAAAAAAAGAATAATCCATCATAAATTTAATTTTTTCGTATTTATTTATTTTTCCCTTGATTTGTTTCCGTCGATATCTTGTCTTCCGTGCTGAGCACCAATGCTACCGACGCCAGGGAGGCAGCTCTCACACCTGGACCCTACCTATCGACCAATCAAACTCATGAACCGGGGACCAGCGGCTTTACTTCCCTTCTGAAGGAAGGCGTGATCAGAGATGTTATGTCTCAGCAAATCGAACCGGACAATCCAATATTCTTCGGTTGAATAATTGGGCACTCGCAAAAGTCTCGGCCCGTCTGCTGCTGGACAGGGGTTGAACTGGTGTCTACGACAGATTGGAAGGCCGCATAATATCAGTGTCCACCCAGCTAAAGCTCCTCCCCTTTTTAGTTTTTCTCGTTAAACTCCTTCTATCAACAAGTAAATCTTAGCCTTTAGCAGGCAACACTTTTTTCGGCGAATTAGAAAAGAAGCAGAGGGATGAAAGTCAATTCTTCACTAACCTATTTCGCACTATTTCTGCTATACATACTCTTCTGTCATCCACAAGAACAAACGTATCAATGAATATGTTTGCCGTCGAGTTATTAACGAAACAGAAAGTCGATCAAAATCCCTTGCACCCCTGCTTTCAAGTTTGGTTACAAGATTCCAACTCTAGAAAGCATTCTGTGTGGTAATTGGGGACGTGTGGTTCTGAATATGGCGATGAGTGTGCAAAATGTTACGCAATTGCATCCTCCCTATTTGCACACTCCCGAAGATCGGAGGTGAATGCCAATTCAACTTGTTTCGTCTACTAACGATTCTCTGATGACAGTGTTGGGGAAGCAGCAATGCTAAATCCACATTTTTAGTCTAGAAAAGATTCTCTGATGACTGTGTTGGGGAAGCAGCATATGCATGTACGTAATTGGTGGATTTGTTAGTTATTTCGACGCTTTTGGACAAACCTTGACATTTACCATTTTTTCAATAGTTTTTTGTTAAAAAAAATCAACAGTTGAAAGCATTGCTATCGATGCATCGAAAGATTTCTGATCCATTGGTGATAAAATTATTGAAATTGGTCCAGGGGCAGCTGAGTTATTAACGTTAAAAATATTTCATAATTTCGTTACATGTTACATTTCGGTTTTCCCAAAGTGAACCTCCATATAGAAATCACAGACGTAGTCCAACGTCAAAATTGTATAGGATTGTCATAACAATGATCAGCAAGCCTGTTGTTGTTGTGATGTAATTGGCGATTTTATCTTGCACATATTCGTGTGTCAATTTACCCTATTTCGTATTCTTTCGCTTTTCAGTCTTTCTTGATGTGCTGTAAAACTGTTCGTAATAAAATACTTTTTGGTCATTGCCACAGCAATAACATATTAACTTTTATCAACATTTGGACATGTAGAAGCAAAGTTAGAGCGATACAAGTGAAGCACACTAAGCTAAACTTGATAAGCTGACAAAAAAGACAACTTAGATGTGATTAGTGACACTCATTGAATGAGGTTAAATCAATTCCATTCATATCAACATTCTAAGCCGTTCATGTTGATTAATTGGCCATATTTCATAGAACAGCTTGATGACACGTAAATGTCAATTATTATCAGTAGAATTTGTGTGGCGAAATTGCTGATCAACGCATTATTTATGACTTAGGACTACATTCTCTCGGGAAATCAATTATTAAAAATTATGGTTGTTTTTAACACGCTGTAAAAAACGTTTAACCAGCCACTGACAGAAATGATTGACTGTTATTGTGATAGTTAATTCTACACTCAGTAAACGTTAACCGAATGAACAAATAAAAACTTGTAGAATCATGCTAAGCGATACCACTGACGTAATTTGTCTCACAAATATAGAAGACCACCTGGACAAATTTCCTCGTTTAGCACACCTTATTTACCAATGTAATAAAATCCCATATTAAGAGAAAGAGAAAAACCCTCTCCCATTACGCAGCACGAGTGAATGGAAAACCTTCACCGAAAAATCTGACTGAACAATAAAACAAAATTAATATTTTATTCCCTTGCTGAGAAACCTATGCCAATCACTACCATGAGTTGAAAGGTCCAATAAGATGTGAAAGGCTTCAATTAAACCGAAGACAACAGCAGTGCGGATAGTATCGGTTGCTGTGAGGTTGAGTTCGTCCATATCACGCAGTTTTGTCAACTTTTGTTTACTTTCGAGGCAGAACAAGCTCAAATGTTTCGAATTGATCAACAACAAAAAACTTCACTGTAGAGACTAGGTCTACAAGAACTTCGAAAAAGGAAAAGTGATAGCTGTTTTTCGAAACGAAACCCAGCGATCAGTTGAGTTATGCAATTTGGTGAATGGATCATGCACTTTTTGGTATAGTATTTCTTTTTGCAGGTCAACGATCGGATCGGTGACTTTCACGCCGGATTTTCGATCAAGGTCTTGCTACCCGTCATCGCATGTAGGTTACGATCACGTGCGCCCCGCAGAAGATGAGATAAGCAAGCGATTGAAATGCTATTAACAAGGGATTGTTTGTGCTATGTTTTACCAAACAAATTGCTACATAGGCATTCCTATCGAAATCCTGCTCATCAATCAAAAGTTTTGCCACGAATCGCAAAAAACCAGCCCAACCCAGCATTGTGTCAAGCTCGTTTTATTCCATGGACATATACTAGCGTTGGCTGCATAAAGCTGAGTTGTCAATTTTGCAATCACATGACGAAACAATCAACCATATTAAATGTTGCATTCACTCGCTAGACACTAGGCCGAACCTGACGTTTGCACTTATGCACTGACCTGCCACAACTATTAAGGCAGACTAAGGCACTGTTGATTGTGCAATTACCACGGCAAATAAATGTCAAAATTATGACTAAAATGCCCTAGAAAAAAATGCTAATATTTGCAATTTTATCATTTTAATTTTGAACTTTTTTCCAAGAGCCAAACCTTTTTATTTTAGCTATAAAAAGTTTTGAGAGGATTTATTTGGATAAACATACTGTATAATTTGAACGTAACAAAGGTAACTATGATAAAAAGGGGAATAAATATACTTTTTCTTTGAAGATATAAAGGCACCATTTTGTAGAAAAATTTCAAAATAAGCAACTTTGCTGAAGAAGTCAACATTCTAACAACTCAAGCATTTTTAGAGTTATGGAGCACTTTTTATGGTAACTCCCTTAAATTTAGTTTTTCAATAATCGCTTTTAACGGCGCCGGTGGTGTAGTGGTAAGCGTGATTACCTCTCACCCCAGAAGGCCTGGGTTCAATACCAGTCGGCGCCGCCGGGATGTTCTGAGGCATAACATCTCTGATCACGCCTTCCTTCGGATGGGAAGTAAAGCCGTTGGTCCCCGGTTCATGAGTTGATGGGTCGATAGGTAGGGTCCAGGTGTGGGAGCTGCCTTCCTGGCACGTCGGTAGCATTGGTGCTCAGCACGGAAAACAAGATCGACGGAAAAAAACAAATCAAAGAAAAAAAAAATAATCGCTTTTTCTAGACAATGATTAGAAATACAAAAACACACGTTTTTGTGCATGACTGTAAGCCACTATAATTATTCCTTTTATGTTTTTTTCATTACCCAAGCAACACAGAAAACAATTATTTTATTCAGTCAGTATAAATGACATCCGTCTGAGCACGATCCGACATACTGTTAAAGATGTAGGAAGTAAGGCACAGCAAGTTAGTGGCAGTGGTGCAACCAGCCATGAAACCATGCTGGTCGATAGTAATATACGGCTTACAGTGAGCGAGTGACGGTTCCATAACAACGAGTTCGAACAATTTAGCAACAGCGCTAAGCGAAGTATGCCTCATAGCCTAGTCAGTAAAGGCACGGTATTACCAAGCCGGAGGCGGTGGGTTCGATTCCCGGTCCGGTCGAGGGAATCTTTCGGGTTGGAAATTTTCTCGACTTCCCTGGGCATAGAGTACCATTGTGCTTGCCACACAATATACAAATTCATGCAATTGGTATTGGCATCGAAAGCTCTCAATTAATAACTGTGGAAGTGCATTTAAAACACTAAGTTGAGAGCACGCAATAAGCTAATATGCACTAAGCAATAAGCTTGAAATGCGAATAAGAAGAAAGAAGAAGCTAAGCGAAGTAATGCCACGGTAGTTGCCAACGTCCTGTTTGTTGCCTTTTTATGTACTGGAAACATGTGCGCTAGCTTCCAACAGGATGGGAAAAATCCGACGTCCGTTGAAAAACCTGCAGCAGTGGAGACAACAAACTGTCCAAGTGCGTTTTGAGGAACACCGATGGAATTCCGTCAGGACCCGGATTGTACGACGACTTGAGTTTCGAGGAAGCCCTGAAAAACATCTCGGGATTGATGCCAATTCTGCTCATGGTTTGACCAGAGAGTGGTACGTAACTGGCAGCCAGCCGGGCATGGTCGTCACTCAGTCTCTCGTCCGTGAAAACACTAGCAAATTTTTCAGAGAACAGCTGAAATATATCTTGCGTAGATGAGGCCACGTTACCATTATGTGTCATAGACGACGGCAGACCAGCTTCATGACGTTGTTCTTTGACAAACTTCCAAAACTGCTTGAGACGTGACTTAAGCTTTCTCTGCAATCCACGTCGATACTGAAGAAAGCACCATTTCGCAATTCGTTTGTATGCGTGATTGATCCTGACATAGTGACGTTGAAGGGATAGTGTGCGGTGGTTGGTGAACTTCCTAAGAGCGGCTCTCTTTCTGGATTTCAGTCGACGAAATTCGCTCGTATGCCATGGTGGATGGGTCGTATGATGATGAATCTTTTTTGGAAACAGTGGCAGGTGAAATATTAAAATCATGCATCAGCTTAGTACTTAAGGGCAAAGGAAGCGGGGCGCCCGGGAGAACTGTTTTACTAATTTCAAGAAATTGAGCAAGTTTTCTTGGGATTTTCTTCCACTTGTCTGTCCGGAACTGATTAGAGATTATTTTTTGGGAACAAACTATACTGATAAATCTATTTATTTTTACAGGAATGTGTTTTTACTGAAAAAAATGGTCAAAAGTACTCGACATTACTTTGGTTTTCTAGTTTCAACACCGGGCCAGGGCAATTTTTTGGATATTTATGTCAATCCATCGATAGCCAACTCCCAAAAGAACAATTTGGTAATATAATATTGTCCAATTACTTTCACTGGGATTAGTGAATGTACTTTTAATTCAATACAAAAAATCCCAGATTTATCATAAAATTAGCCATCACTGTACGAGGCGACTCATGAACCTATCGAGATTGACCAAAATGATCAAAATGAATCATCGGAGCAATCCACTGTGCGGCATTTCATAAAATTAGAACTGCAGGCTGGTGACGATTTTATTTTATCGAATGCTCAGAATTTGTTCGCATTTTCCTGAAATTCCTCAATTTTTAAGAATTGTTTAAAAGTTATTAGTTTACATGTTCCTGACAACAAAAGCTCCATATGGCATACCGCGTCAAATAGAGCTGCACTGATGTTACTACATCAAAGAGAGCTGCACTGTGTTATAATAGTGCTATGATAAAACGGGGTAGAACATGGATAATTGCTAAACATTGGAACCCTACCATAACTTCTTATTACCTCAATTTCTAACAATGCCTACTATTCAGTTTGATTTGTCTTTGAAACGATAGTTTCAACCAACATAATTGCACAGACCCACCCTAATCATTGTAAAAATGAACTGCTTCTTGGTGCACGCATTTATCCCGTGCGGTGAATATGCTTGTATAGGTGCGCTAAATGGACATGATCATATTACGCCAACGATTGCTTGAAATTTTTATATGGAACTATGTATATTTTTTTATATCAAATAATTACTAAGAGTAAAAGCAATCCAATGATGCCAATTATAGAACACAAATAATAAGTTCATAGCATACTTTTTGGATTTCCAAATCATGCGCAAACATTCCCCGCTATAGCAGCAGCACGCAGTGTGAAGTGGAAAGCCGAGAAATAAAAACAACCCACAGCGTATGTTCAAGTTCATCTACAGCTACGAAATTTCCGGAGCATCCGTAAAAGTGATCAATTTATGAAATTGATTCTAGAACTCTGTGTTTTTTTCAAAACCACTCATAGACGTCTTTTCAGAATTATTTTGGAGTTGTGACTGGAATATGGACCCTGGGTATCACAGAATGGACCTCTGGATGATCTGGAACATCCATATAAGTGGTCAATTCAAGAAACTGATTCTGGAATTAGATTTTTTTTGAAACTATGTATGGAAGTCTTATCAATATGAATTTGGAGATGTGAGCAGAACATTGTCCCTGGGATCCAGGGGACAGTACTCCGGAAGATCTGGAACATCCATCGCGATGTATGTTAATTAATATAGAGGTGAAGAGAGCTTGCAATGATAGCTTTTGATAAACGATGTTATTGTGCAAAGGGTGAACACCACAGAGATTTATGCTCCTACTCGTCCTCTAAGAAGCATACATTTCTTTCATGTCAACAATCAAAGAAGGAACTTTGCTATAAATGGGACGTTCAATAAAATGATGTTTTGTTATAACGATTATTGCGAAACAATTGACGTGACAATGAACAAAAGTATGCTAAAAATGTTCGAGTTGAGCCAGATAAGTTGGTATAAAAAAAAACAGACGTTATAAACTTATTATAACTGAAATAGTCGACGTTTGATTGGTGAAGAATTAGTAAATAAATAAAAATCATCGCCCCAAAGTGCTTTTTCTCGGTAACATCTGAAATTATCTGCAAAATGTATTGGTTGACCATAATATAGCTACCCCATGATTTGTACGATCGCATTAGCTAAATGGATATTATGTTATATAAAAATAAGGTGCAAAATTGAGCACTTCGTTTCTCGATCCTCAGTACTTGTTAAAAAAAAATTGTTTTGCAAACATTAGTTGTGGTAAAAATATTTATAATATTCTTTAAAAATTACCAAAGTTACCCCGTTTTACGGTACCCAACAATTCTGCTTGTTCTATGGGAAACTACCCATTCCTCCAAAAAATGCACATATTCAATCAAAAATAATCAAAGTTGTAAATAGGGTATTTTCAATGTAAGCTTTGACTACACTTTATTTATATATCGCTATGCATAAAAAATATGCACTTTTGAAATACTTTTTATGATTAGCGTGTCTATTTGAACTTTAGTTTATTAGACACAGACACCTACTTCATTACTTTTTCTGGTGGCATCTAACACACGGATGTCTTGGAAGCATGAAATTATTCATGCATGGAGGAGGCATGAAAATAAATTGATTTGCCAAAATAAAATATTTGAAAGGTTATTGCATGAATTTTGTCAAATTTTACATTTTACGAATTCAAAACTGTCGAATTTAATTCGTTTACTACTCGGTGTACATTTCCTTCTACGCCGTTCACGAATATGGAAACGGATTTTTTTTTCCGAGTATATTATATGAATGATGGATCATTGATTTTCAATATTTACGGTACTAATAAAATAAAACTGGCCAACTTTAAAATCTTTAAAATAAATTATATGTATGACAAAACTCACGATGAGCATTATAATTCTCTTAAAATACATTTGACTAAAAAGTATGCATAGCAGTGTAAATTCTCTCCATGATGAACTAGTTTTTGGCTAAAAATCATGTTCATAAAGTATGTAAATAAAAACCAAAGAATTTACTCTATTTATACAAGCCATTACTATTCCACTTTTATGCATCGAATGAATGAAAACGGCGAGGCTAGATTTAGTATGGAAAGAAGTCTACATTTCCTTTTTTTCTGAGTGTTCAATAGATGGGTAATGGATTTTTACGCACAAATGACCAACTGTTACCCAAAAACGCAATAAGTTACTCGAAGGAACGCTGATGAATGTGGGTAACAATTATTAATTTTTAGCTAAAAAATAACCTATTAATTTATTTTTGGAGTGGCATTGGCATGAGAGTTTGTGGTAGTCGGATGGCGCCAAGTCTGGAATATAAGGCAAATTAGGTAGAATTTCCCATCCACTATTATCCAAATAGTTTTTGACCGGAGTTGCAAGCTGCCTGCAGCATGTGGCCGAACGTTGTCGTGATGAAAACTTACTGACTCGTGCCTGGTCTCATATTCTGGCCGTTTATCCTTCAATGCCCGCTTCAAACGAATTAGTTGGGTTCGATACAATGGTCCATTGATGGTTTGACCACTCGAAAGCAGTTCATAGCATACGACACTCTTCTGCTCCCACCATATGCAGAGCACCATATGCTTATCTATCGCCGGGCTATAGTTATTTCCATTTTTTGTCACCAGTGACAATACGATGCAAAAACGAATTCTTTGAAGCTTATTTAGCTCAAAACTTGCCTTGATTTCACTCGACAAAATATAAGACGCCGATAGAAATGCACCCAATAAAATGAAAATAAGATTGTGAGCTTCATGCGTCTTAACAATTTTCGGTTGAAGTCCGGTTTTAGTCACTTCTCTAATTTGATGTAACTTGATGTGTCGCATGGTTTTTTTTTCTTTTGGTTTGTTTTTTCCGTCGATCTTGTTTTCCGTGCTGAGCACCAATGCTACCGACGTGCCAGGAAGGCAGCTCCCACACCTGGACCCTACCTATCGACCCATCAACTCATGAACCGGGGACCAACGGCTTTACTTCCCTTCCGAAGGAAGGCGTGATCAGAGATGTTATGCCTCAGAACATCCCTGCGGCGCCGACTGGTGGAGGTATGGTGGACTCTAGTTCGGTTCTGGACAATTCCCCAAGGGCACTTGGAACATGCCTGAAGGGTCCGAAGCGACCATTTAGCAAGAAAAAAATCTCGACACAATTTTTTCTTCATTTTTGGTAATAAGTGTCCTTCTAGAAGTTGTTTGGAATAAATGTGTCCTTGTTTTGATGCAATAGCTGATTAGGGTGGCTTTCATTTAAGTATGAATGCATAACCTAACTTTTTTATATACATATGCAGTGTTCAGCAAAGTTGAACAGAATGTAATTTAAAGCAATTTTGTTCAAGACACCATATTTCCCACCTTTATTCGACCATATTTGAGAAAATTTTCAGCCTATAATATTTTTTTTTGCGCTAACGTTTTTGTCTCAATTTTTTAAATACTGCCTAGGCAACCGTCAATTATCGACCCCAAAATGATATGTTTAGAACAATATTGCAACAAAACTAAACCAGATAGAAAGTTGGTGTCAAAGAGAGAGTTGTAGAACGCTGTACAGGCATCGTTTGGTTAGACAAAACAATACACTTTATTACGTAAGATTTGAAATAATAAGGTATAATAATAATAATTTACGGAATCATGATCAGTGTACATCTGAGATCATGAATTATCATTTGTGTTACACATCATGATCATACGATAATCCACTGATAATCCGATAATCCACGATAATCCACTGAAATGATAACAATCACTGTGTAATGTATCTCGAAATCTAGGAATTTGCTGTCTTCGGCAAAGTTGTTTTGGATGTCAAGTACTCAACAATATGGACCGGGAAGACATGTAGATGTAGAAAATCGATGACCACTGCCATTTTAAAATCCAATATGGCAGCCGTTGGTTTCAGAAAAACTTTCAAATACCCTACAATATGGGCATTTTGGAACTGAGATAAAGTGTATAGGCCGAAAATCAATGTCCACTGACATTTTGAAATCCAAGATGACGACTGTTGGTTTTAGATAAAACTGTAAAATAAATTGATCAAAATGGCGGCGGACATTGATTTTCGACATACATATCATTCTGATTTAAAAAATACCCACATTGTAGGTTATTTGACAGTTTTTCATAAATCAATCGCTGATTTCAAAATGGCAGCGGACTTCAACTTCTGGCATCTACGTGTCATCCCGGTTTCAAAATTATCCATATTGTAAGGTACTGCTTTTGTTTTATCTAGGATTCTAAAATGGCAGCAAATTTTCTACATTTGTATGTCATCCCTGATCTATAAATACCCATATTGCAGGGTGTTTGACAGTTTTTTGACAGCCACCATCTTGGATTTCCAAATGATGGCGGTCTTCGGTTTTCGATCTATATACGTCATCCCGTTTCGAAATTACCCGTTTTATAGAGTATTTGGTTTTTCTTGTGTTACGTGGGGAATTTTCAGTGCCAGTTGATAATGATGAACGGAGGTTATTGCTATTTCATATGATCATAACCTGTAACACAAATGATAATCGCATTATATCTCCAGAACTGTCCGTTGTGAATTTTGGGTTTGTAATGATCATGAGTGTAACCAAAATGAGAATGACATTATCTTTATCTGAACCGGTGGATTTGATTCCCTGATCGCAAGGAGTATTCAATACTCCAAAAGCCAAAACTGGATAACTTCATAAAATATAACTCAAAAACGAAACAAAACACATCGTTTATTTTTTATATGTTATGTAAAAAAGCCTAATTTTTCAAGGAAGAATATAAAAACATATTACTCCCTCTGTCTACAAACCCTGATAACCATAAAAAAAACAAGTATAATCAATGTTTATAGTACAAAATCCGATTTTTTTAATATTATTGTAGTTTTCTTAAAATAACTTTTAATTACCTATCATTTAATATTTTGATCTTTGAAATCGGCTTAGTGGTACAAAAGTTCTGAACATATAAAAATGGCGATTTTGAAAAATATCGAAAAAAAAAACGATTTTTTGGACCACCCTAACATATAAATGGTCACCCTAATGACAAAATAAAAAAAACACTAGTCTAATATTTTGCAATAAGGAACAAAACTAAAAAAATTATCGAAATTCTGAAAACCACTATATCGTTTTGCGTTGGAATGACTGTATATATATATATAAAGGGTGATACGGTCAAAATTTGGTCAATATCAACTTGACGTATTTCTTTCAATTTTGCATTTAAAAAACCTGAACACCCCTCATTTTGAAGGTGTGTGTGTGTAGAATGTTGCTCCTATTTTGATTTTGGAATTCACTCTTCAGTTGTCAAAATGCCGTCCAAGCAAGAAGAGCAGCGTATCAAAATTTTGCTCGCGCATCGCGAAAATCCGAGCTACTCGCACGCAAAGTTGGCAAAATCGCTAAAAGTTGCCAAATCAACCGTTACAAATGTAATTAAAGTGTTTGGGGAACGTTTGTCGACAGCCAGGAAGTCTGGATTGGGGGGAAATCGAAAACCGGAAGCCGCTGAGACGACAAAGAGAGTTGCCGGTAGTTTCAAGCGAAACCCCAACCTCTCTCTCCGAGATGCCGCAAATAAGCTGGGTGTATCGTCTACAACCGTGCATCGAGCCAAAAAACGAGCCGGACTATCGACTTACAAGAAGGTAGTGACTCCAAATCGCGATGATAAACAAAATACGACGGCCAAAGCGCGATCCCGGAGGCTGTACACGACGATGCTGACGAAGTTTGACTGCGTGGTAATGGACGACGAAACCTACGTCAAAGCCGACTACAAGCAGCTTCCGGGACAGGAGTTTTATACGGCAAAAGGAAGGGGAAAGGTAGCAGATGTTTTCAAGCACATGAAACTGTCAAAGTTCGCAAAGAAATATCTGGTTTGGCAAGCCATCTGTACCTGTGGCTTGAAAAGCAGCATTTTCATAGCTTCCGGGACTGGCAACCAAGAAATTTACGTGAAAGAGTGTTTGAATAAACGTCTGCTGCCTTTCCTGAAGAAACACGGTTGTTCCGTACTGTTTTGGCCGGATTTGGCATCTTGCCATTACGGTAAAAAGGCCATGGAGTGGTACGCCGCCAACAACGTGCAGGTGGTTCCCAAGGACAAGAACCCTCCCAACACGCCAGAGCTCCGCCCAATTGAGAAATACTGGGCTATTGTCAAGCGGAACCTAAAGAAGACCAAAAAAACTGCTAAGGGCGAGCAGCAGTTCAAGGCAAACTGGCTTTCTGCGGCGAAGAAGGTGGACAAGGTGGCTGTACAAAATCTGATGGCAGGGGTCAAGCGTAAGGCCCGGCAATTCGGATTTGGAAAAGCGGAAGCCTAACTGAATATTTTTCCTGAATTTTATACTAATTGAACTTGAAAAAGAAATTTAATTTGATTTTTTAAATAAACGATTTCACCGATTTACACGCGTTTTCCCTTGACCAAATTTTGACCGTATCACCCTTTATAAAAGCCTCTCATATACAGTTTCAGTGAGATAACCATATTTTATGCTCTAACTCTTTTGTTTAAATTTTCTCACTAAAACTGTGTATGAAAGAATTGTAGATATAGTGAAAACCTACATTTTGTATGTTGTTTCGATTTGATTCTCATGAGATATAATTCAAATTTAGATTTTTAGAAAAAAAAATCTTCCAATTTCATCCTCAAATGTTGCATAATATGTGGCCTTTCAGATTCCACATCAAGAAAAATTATATCTCTCTGCTCCTAATCAACTAATAAAATTTTACGCCGAAATTTTCCAACAATTAATTTAACCATAAATTTTATATTTTTATAAGAGCATATATTTGTCCATAACGTTTTTTTACAGGTCTATCGGAAGATGGGACAACTGTCATAATTGTTAAGAGAAAAGAGCTGCAACACATGAAGATGAAGTTTCTTCATATAAGAGAAGCAGCGAACAATACAGCAGGATTTGGATTCAAGACCAGAAATAATGAAATTTGCGTAGACAGCAAGCCACAATGACTGTGACAAAGGCAACAATGTGCTACATAGCCTTCGTGAATGGTGGAAATCCTAGTGATATAGAGGTTGCTAGAATTCCGAAGGATAATTCTTTTTTTGTGGATAAAATCGAAGTCAGTATTACGGATTTTATTAACAAATATTTTATTGAACAGCTTGTATTAAAAAATATTTCTGTCAAATCTAAAACCTAAAGTATATAGTATATTGAATTCTTTCAGATCAAGTATCTTCTGACTTTTTTTTCTTTATCATCGTTTCCAAATCCAAATCCAAATTGTATTTAAATTTTTTGAATCTCGATGCTATTAGCAAATATTTAATTAAATCGAAATAAACTTATAGCAGGCGCTATTATTCTTCCATCGAAAATTTTGCCAACTTCTCCTGCATAATTAAAAAAAAAAACTGATTTCATCCTCTTAACACATACAGTCAAGATTCCCAAAGCGCGGATTCGTTAATGCTGGATTCCTATAGCGCGGATACAATAAGATTCCTATAGTGCGGTATAACCACGCTATGGGAATACAGGTACCATATGAAATTTGACCTAATTGGGGCCGAACTCTGATTTTGAAGCAATTTGGAAATATAATGTCCTGGAGTATTGGGTAAACTTATTGAGCAAATAGATGGTGAAATTTATCTGCCACTAGGGTCCTCTGGGAGAGCTGGAAGATCCGGAACAAACGTAAAAGTGGTCAATTCATGAAATGTGTCCAACAGATTCCCGTTTTTCGAAAGTACTTACAGAAGCCTCATTAGACCGAACTCTGACTTGAGACCGGAAAATGGGCGCTGGAGGCCACTGGGTGACCTTCCGGAAGCTTCGGAACAACCGTAAAAGTGGTCATTTAATAAAATTGGTCCTAAAGCTCCGTGGTTTCTAACCTACAGTGTGGGTATTTCCGGAAATGTATATCATGTGATTTTGAAATCCAAGATGGCGACTTCCGGGTTGTTAAAAAGTGCCAAATACCCCACATTATGGATATTTCTGGAACGGGGACGACGTTTAGAGGCCGAAAATCGATGATTGATGCCATTTAGGAATCCACGATGGCAAATTACGGTTTGAGAAGAAATGTCGAAAAACCACAATATACACTGAGCCAAAGAAAGTAAGAATTCCAGTAGAACCACTTATGAATTTAAACCACAAGAAATCGGTATGAATTTAACTGATATGCCTTATGAAAAATAATAAACAGACTGGAACCGAACCATGGACGTTGAGATTACAGGGCCTGTATCATGACTACTCATCTGTCAACGCTAAGAAGAATGGAATGGCTAAAGGCGAATAAGAGCTACCTCATGTTAGACGAAAACCTTGCATAAGTCATGTTGTTTTATGTTTTATTGGAAAGTGAGATACTGAAAAGCAAATTACATTGCCAGAAACACACGTATGGGAGAAAATTTTGTGAAAAACCCGGCTACCGGAAACCGGTGGGACTTGAACCCACAACTGCCACCTCGGTACGCGGGTACATTCCCAATTATACTGTGACATGTTTATGAAATTCATATGGGTCGTTCATAAGTGGAACTTGATGGAATTCTTATGTTCACTTGCCTTAGTGTAGATATTTTTTTAAACGGGACAACGTGTAGAGGACGAAAAAGGATGTCCTACGTCATTTTTAAATCTTACATACCGGCCATCGGTGTTAGGAAAAGTGTCAAGTACCCCCACAATATGGGTATTTCCGGTACAAGGACAACGTGTACAGGAAGGAAATCAATGATTGGCGCTATTTTGGAACCCAAGATCCTGTTTATTTCTATCCACTTTATATATGTATCAAAATAATTATCTACTCCATGCCTGTCCGGATAATTTTAAAGCCTGAAAAGCACCTACATAAAACTCATCAGAAAAAGCTCAAACTTGTGACCGAAAACTGAACCCTGATAGCCACGTGATGCCCTTTAGAAGGAATTCGGAAAATATTAAATCTCCGAAGGTAATGTTTGTCGATGATTTGAAGTTCTTTCGGGTAGTTTCATCGTTAGTTGATTTCTGTGCCATACAAGCTGACATCGACGCGTTACTACACTGGTGCAGGCTAAACGAAATGGATGTAAATGCCCGAAAATGTAATGTAATTTCTTTCTATCGACCACCAAGGCGTACGCAGTGCTTGGATTCATCAAACGAAACACGCAGCAGTTTGAAGACATTCATTGCTTGAAAAGTCTATATTGAAAAGTCTGTACGCAGCATACTTGAATATGGAGTGCTGGTGTGGGTGCCATACCATGTCATTCAGATTAACCGGATCGAGCGTATTCAAAGGAACATTCTTCAATTTGCACTTCGTTTACTTCCGTGGAATGATCCGGTTTGATTACCACCCTACGAGCATCGCTGCGCCTTGATACATCTACCGACCTTGGCTAGTAGGAGGATCTTGTTGCAGCGGCTTTTTATATTCGACATCCTGAAGAGCAACGTAGACTACTATACGTAGCAATATAAATGTAAATATTCCGGCCAGAACGATCCGGCCTGCAGATTTTCTCCGCCTTCCTTTGCACCGCACTCTTTATGGACAGAACCATCCGTTTGATGTTTGTTGTCGTCGTCTTAATGAAGTATTTGTCCTTTTTGATTTTAATGTATCTAAGACAATGTTTAGAAATAGGATTAGTGAATAGAAATATCTGTCTGTAAAATCAGTTCGAAGACTAGTAAAATAAAATAAAATAAAATAAAATAGACCCTGAATACTTTAGAAAAATCCACGAGCTACTACTACCAGTTTCAGGAATTGACCATTTTTTCTGTTGTTCGTGATCTTCTGGAAGGTCACCCTGCAGCCCCAGGGTCAATTTTTCGGTCACAAGTCTGAATTCCTTCCATAAGTGATTTCGAGATAACCACAGAGCTCAAGGACCAATTTTATGATCATCCGGAAGGTCATCCAGTGGTCGCCAGTATCCATTTCTCGCTCACAAGTCCAAATCCATTCTAATGAGTCTTCTACAAGTGCTTTAAAAAAACGAGTTCTAGTGCAAGTTTCATAAATTGACCACTTTTACGGTTGTTCCAAATCTTCCGGAATGACACCCAGTGGCCTCCAGTGTCAATTTTAGGGTCACCTGTCTAAATTCATTCTTATGAGCATTCTAGAAGTGCTTTCGAAAATAGCGCAGAGCTCTAGGACCAATTTCACGAATCGACCACTTTAACGGTTGTTCCGGATCCTCCGAAATGTCCCTTCATGGCCACCACGGTCTATTTTCTGGTCACAAGTCCAAGTTCTATCTGATGAGTCTAGTAGAAGTGCTTTCGAAAAATTCGTAGCTCTAGGACCAATTTCATGAATTCACCAATTTACGGTAGTTCCGGATCTCCCGGCTTTGCCAGAGGACCAGCTGGTGCCCTAGTGGAAGCTAGATTTTAATTTAATAGATTCTGCAAATATATAGCTGCCCTAGATATATACAGTTGTATTCAGCGCATGTCGATTTTCATACAAAATGGCCAACTTTGAAATGCTGTAACTTTGTTCTCTTTTGATCAATCGAGTTCAATCTTTCACGGCAGAACTACAGTTCAATTTGGTAGAAACGAATTATAAAAAAAAAATATACATCTGTCGGAAAGTGAGATACTAGGTAAATTGTTCGAAATAACAGCATTTCCAATGTTTTGTATTTCTGTTAAGATTTGAATTTATAATTTGTTGCAGTACTCATGATTAAACAATTGTCAACCAATCAACAAATACACAGCATAGTTGTAAAATTATAAAATTTTCGCAGAGCAAATATTTGCAAACCAAAAGCTGCTATTATTTTAAAAAAATTGCTTTGACCCCAACTTTCCGGCAAAGGCCACGAAAAATTTTATGTTTCATATATACAAAGTTGAGCATATTTTTTGTTCTGGCGTGAAAAAAGGACAAAGTTACAGCATGTCAAAGTTGGCCGTTTTGTAAGAAAATCAGCATGCTGTTATTCTGAACACAACTGTATAAATAATATTGAAACAAACCATTGTCAAACATGTTTTTTTAATCGTTAGGAATGGAAGCCTTCCAGAGCTCGCTACTCTAAAAGACGCCTGTTGATATAAATGAAAATGCACATGTTAAATAAAATGTGTGCTTTAAAATATAACTGAAATGTTAAGCAACATTGGAAAAATAAATTTTTTGAATTGCTATATATTGATTTAGCATATAAGCTAAAATTCATTAATTATTTAGCAATCAGTATCACCAGCCTTCCAGGGCGCAAGCTTGCCATTCTAAAACATTGCCTGTATATCTAAAAGAAAATGGCAATGCTCTTGAAAAAATAAAAATTTATACTTTAACATAAGACTAAAGTTTTCAACAAAATTGGTAAAACAATTTTGTATTCAGAATGTATCGGCTCGCACACCTGGACCCACCATCGACCCACAACGCATCCGGGTACCAACGGTTTTATTTCCCAAGGAAGGCGTGATCAGAGATTTTAGGCCTCAGAATATCCCAGCGGCGCCGACGGGGATTGAACCCAGGTCCTTTGGGATGAGAGGCAATCACGCTTACCACTTTACCACCGGTGCTGCTAACTGATGTCAGTTGTTAGTAAAAAGTTGTTAGCATTCTGAAATTCAGAATTTATCGGCTTTCCAGCCGCAAACTTGCTGACATCATACACGCCTCAGGACTAAGCGGATCGTAACTATGACATTACTTACTGAAACTTGAAATAATTTTATATTTATTTTGAATATGTTTTGAAACGTTTGCAAATTGTCTAGAATAAACTAGTTGAGTACTGAATATTGATTTCAGTTGTTAGAAAAGAGTTATTAACAATTTGGAATTCAGAATTTACCAGCTCCCAAGCCGCAAGATCGCTGGCCTCATACACGCTCGCAGCCACAACCAAGATTAGTGCCCACAAATTCAGGATAGTTATTTTTTAAACTATTTCTGAACATATATAAGTATTGTTGATCGCTCACCCCAAAAGGGCCTAGGTTCAATCCGGGATTTTCTAAGGCATACAATCTACGATCACACCTTCCTTCGAAAGGAAAGCAAAGCCGATCCATGAGTTGATGGGTCGATTGGTACGATCCAGATGTGGGAGGTGCCTCCCTGGCGTCGGTACCATTGATACTTAGTACGGAAAACAAATCAAAGGAAGAAAAAGTATTGTTGTATAAGTTATGAAATAATTATTTATGATTATATTGAGCAATTAACTTGTTTATAAAAATTCTCAATTATATCTTCAGCTGTGTGTAGAATCAATATTTCAGAAAGGTATTCATATCAAACAACTATTCCATAAAAAAATGTAAATTAAATGACACAGATGATTTCTTTTGGGGTTTGTATAAAATGTTTACTGAACGCGCGGATGAACACGCGCTGCAGCAGCTGCTTTTTTTTCGTTTCTTGGTTTCCACATCACGATGGTCTATAGCGAGAATCGTTTTCATTTGATTTGAAAACTCAAAAAGTATGCTACAAACTTTCTACTTGTGGGCTATTATTGGTACCATTAGATTCCTTATGATTCGAGGAACGTTTTGGTATAAAAATAATTACATACTTCTATATGAAAAAACCAACTAATCATAGGTGCTAGATCATCACTTCTATCATGCTTACCCATACACACATGCGCGCGGCGTAGGATAAATGTGTACAGCAAATAACAAGTAGGAGTTCATTTCATTTAATGATTAGGGTGGGTCTTGACAGTGGCACCGTTTGAACCTTTCGCTTCTAAGAACTTAGAAAACTGATAAAATTTGAAAAGCAACGCAATTTGAAAAGAAGAGCGATGATGGTTATAACGACAGCCCAGGACCACATTGGCGACACCTGGACATGTTCCGAGTGTCCCTGCGTAAGTTACCAGTGTCTAACGTTCATCAAAACCCATTATGCGGTACCTCTCATCGAATCATAATTCAAAAGCATCTTTTTTTTTTTTTAAGAATGCGAAATTGTGCGATGATCAAAATTTAAATAAGATGAGGGAACTTCTTTTACTCAGTTGGTAGATGCGCGACCCGATTCTGTTTTTGCACGAGGATACGTACCGTGCAAAAGTGTTGCATAGAGAAATCGTGCAAAAAAAGTTGATCTAGAGAAACCGGGAAAATTGGAGAAAAAACCACGAAAAATCGTCAAATATCATATAATATGATAACATCGAAAATTCGTCAAATACCATACAAAATGGATAATTCCGGAACTGGTGTGACATACGGAAGTCGGACATGCATGTTTGGCGCCATTTTGAAATCCAATATGGCAACTTCCGGTTTGCTGGAAAACTGTTAAATTCGTCAAATATCATACAATATGGGTATATCCGGAACTGGTGTGACACGTAGCACCCAAAAATACATGTTTAGCGTCATTTTGAAATCCAAGGTGGAGACTTCCGGTTTGTTGAGAAACTGCTAAAACTAGTAAAATATCATATACAGGTATACCTCAATATAACGTAACTATTACTTTTTACTTCAATCGTCGATATCTCGCAAATAACAATTCAATCATACAAATGAACATTACCAATAGATGGGTAATTGTCTCACATATCCGATGGTGTTGTTAATTTGCTTGATTGAATGATCGTTTGCTAAAAATTTACGATCGAAGTCAAAGTTACAGTTACGTTATATCGAGGTATACCTGTAATATGGGTATTTCCAGAACCGGTGTGATATGTAGAACCGGTTGACATGTAGAACCAGGATGATATGTAGAAGCCAAACCCGGAAGTTTTGGATTTCAAAATGGTGCCAAACATGCATTTCCAGCTTCTACATGTTATACCGTTCCGGAAACTCCCATATTGGATGGTATTTGAAGAGTTTTCGAAGTTTTACACGAAACCAGAAGTCACCATCTTGGATTTCAATATGGGGCCGAACATGCATTTCCGGCTTCTACATGTCACACTGGTTTCAGAAATACCCAAATTGTATGGTATTTGCAGGCATCAAAATTATCCCTATCCATTATCCATTATCCAATCTATCATTGGATATTATCCCTATCCCTATCCGGATAATTTTAAAACGGATAATAGTCAAGTTAAAATTATCCGAATAGAAAAGTTTTAAAATTATCCGGAGGAAAGAAAAAAGGGATAGGGATAATATCCATTATTTTTCCCTCCGGATAGTATCCGGAGTACTCCGAACAGTTTATGTTTAGAATAGGGATGTTTGATATGAAATATGTTCTCATCAATATGGGTATTTTTGGAATCGGGGTGATGTCCAGAGGCCAGAAATTGATATCCGACGCCATTTTGAAATTCAAAATGGTGGCATCCGGTTTTTTTAAAAATTGGGAAATACTTGCAAATACCCATCAATATGGGTATTTTTGGAATCAAGGTGATGTCCAGAGGCCGAAAATTGATATCCGACGCCATTTTGAAATCCAAAATGGCGGCTTCCGGTTTCATAAAAAGTTGGAAATACTGACAAATCCCATCAATATGGGTATTTTTGAAATCGGGGTGATGTCCTGAGGCCGAAAATTGATATCCGACACCATTTTTAAATAAAAAATGTCGGCTTCCGGTTTCATGAAAAGTGGATAATACTGTCAAATACTCATCTATATGGGTATTTTTGAAATCGGGGTTATGTCCAGAGGCCCAAAATTGATATCCGACGCCATTTTGAAATCCAAAATGGCTGCTTCCGGTTTTATATAAAATTGAAAATACTGTCAATACCCATCAATATGGACATTTTAGGAATCTGGGTGATGTCCAAAGGCCGGAAAATGATATCCTATGCCGTTTTGGAATTCAAGATGATGGCCATTGGGTTTAAAATAAGTGGCCCCATCCCGATTCTAAAAATACCCATTTTTAGGAGTTCATATTTGATATCAAACATCCCTATTCTAAACATAAACTGCTCGGAGTACTCCGGATACTATCCGGAGGGAAAAATAATGGATAATATCCAAGTAAGACTCCGTTTATTTCTATCCACTGGATAGGTCTATCCGGATAATTATATTATCCAGGCCTATTTCTTTACGATTTTTTGCAGTTTTAAAGCAAACCGGAAGTTGCCATCTTGGATTTCAACATGGGGCGAAACATGCATTTCCGGCTTCTATATGTCATACCGTTCCGGAAACTCCCATATTGAATGGTATTTGACGAGTTTTCGCAGCTTTTCAGCAAACCGGAAGTCACCATATTGGAAGTCAAAATGACGCCAAACATGCATTTCCGGCTTCTAGATGTCATGCAGGTTCCGGAAATATCCATATCTTATTATACTTGGAGAAAAACCCTATAAAAAAGCTATAAAATTGTCTCGGTTGATAAGGCGCAAAAAAAAGACCAAACCACCCCTCGCCTCTAAATACTACGTAACTTTTGAATGATCCCTTACGAAAACAAGAATATGATGGAAAATAATTCTCTATTCTGCATAACTCGAGAACTAATCAAGCAAATGGAACCAAATTTGGCATGTGAAGGTATAAGGAGATGGTCATAGGGGGTAGCGCCTTAGATAAGAGGGGGGGGGGGCTACTTACAATAAAGCAACTCAATCTTATATGGAATTCCGAGCAAGGCCGGGCACACTCAGCTAGTTTCATATTTTATGGCATTTACAATGATATCTTATGATCAGGAAAGACAAGCTATTTTGAAATACATCAAATTCTAAGACTGCATCGGGAATCGAACCAACATGGTCTTGCTCTATTTCTGGAACTTATTACCGAATGGGATCAGTCCTTAGATAACAATACTTTTTCGGATAAGAACAGTCAAACGCTTGTGTTCATTCTGCTGTTTTGGATATGTGTATGTAATTGGATCATTCTTGCGAACGGTTCATCCAAAAAATTCAAATCGGACGTTGTTATGCGGGTGGTCGACTTCCTTTGCCCTTAACTTCACCAGTAGCGGCGGGCGGTGACGATCCAGTCTCACCAGAGCAGTGGGCGCCTCGCCTAAGAAAGGAGCCATGTCCTGGGCGCTTACAAAACAAAGACCCAAACTGCGGTTGTTCTGGTTAATAACATGGTTGATTTGAGAAAGAGTGGCTGAGCTGTAATTGTCCAGAAGGAGCGAAGCGTAGGAATGGATGACAGAGTGATTCATGTCAGGATAGAGGAAGCCGTTGCGAGTTTTTTTTCCATGAAATCCCCGGGAGATTGAAGTCACCGAACACAATAACTTCATCGGTTGTTTTGGCGGTATCCAGAACAGAGAAAACCGATTGGCAATGGGTTTCGATGAGGTCACGCTCCCGTAGACGGTCGGGAGGAAAGTAAACCGCACAGAGAAACAAGTTAAGATGACCCAGTTTAATCGACGTCCACACCTGCTCTAAGCATGTCCAAGCATTATTTTCTAGTAACCTCGGTCTAAACCTAGAATTTATAGCCACTAAAACACCTCCACCTTTAACTTTCCGACTATTAGCAGCATTTCTATCGCAACGGAAAACTTCATAATCGTCGCCGAACACCTGACGAGAGAGCGTGCGTGAATCCAACCATGTCTCCGTGAGAATAATGATGTCGTAGCAAAGATCCGAGGTAGCTACGCGAAAATCGTCGACATCACAGTTGATACCACCGACGTTCTGATAATACAGCAGCAAGTCTGAAGGAGCAGGTATAGTTTCAATACGTCCTAGCCGGGACGACTGCTGAACGCTGGCTGGAATGGTTCGACTGTGGTAGGAGGTACAAGGGCTTCCATGAGGCCAACTTCGGTGCGTCCCAGTGTCCGGTTGAATTGTGATGGCTGATGAGGTAGGGCTGTCGGAAATTGGCTGCAAGCGATGAACGGATCAGGAATCATCGAGTACATCAAATTATCGTACTTGCCTTTGACGTTGAGTTGGAAGACCCCTGCACTACTCCCACACGCAGGGCCGGGACGACTGCTGAGCGCTGGCTGGAATGGCTCGACTGTTGTGGGAAGTACAAGGGCTTCCATGAGGCCAACTTCGGTGCGTCCCAGTGTGCAGCTGCCTAACTGTGGCTGATAAGAAAAGTCAAATGGAATTTGCTGGACTGGCAAAGAGTTTGGATGAAGTTCGGTAGAGACAAGTGAAACATGTGTCAAAGAAGATGGCAATGACGAAACCGGCCATTCAGGAACAGGTTGGTTGACGAGCTCTGTGCAGCGATGGGATTTGTCACTTATTATGTCATGGCGTTGTTGTCTTAGTGATCCGGGTAATTGGGTGACTCCATGCTGGGTGATAAATTGGCATTTGGCGTTCGAGAAGGGTTCCAAAAATTTGCAACATTCCTGTTGTCCTTGAACTCACGGAATAGTATTCCCTTTGGCCACGTTGCAGTCGAAAGAGCCTTTGCTTTCAGCTCAGGACTCATACCGAGTTTGAACGAAATGAATGACAGACTGCTGACTAGTCTGAATGTCTCAACGTCATTTATTCCTAACTTCTGCATCGCCAGTTCACGTACTTGCTCCACTGTGACGTCACGAGAGATAAGCGAAAGGTAGGGCCAAAACTTCTGCCTTGGAGGTGGTACAGCACAAGTGCCGATAGATGGAGATATTGAGCTTGCAGTTCCACACATCAAATCCTGTTGACGGCGTTCAGCAGCTTCAGGTTTACGGAACAATCGTCGGCTTCGCAAAGACCCAGCGGCATTCGTATTACGAGTTGATGATTTTGGTGTAAGTGCACTGGAATTGATCAAAGCGGTGAAGATCAGACGAAGTTCACTTTTGAGTTCATTTATGATTTCCGACTTAATTCTTTGAACGATCTCATTATGATCGCCAAGGACATGTTCTTGCCCAGCATTATAAGCGCCTCGAATGGAATTGCGGAAACGAATGTCATCCATTAATTTGGTACACGACCTGCACATCCAGAACAATTGCGAGCAGGGGTTGAAACAGTTGACGTTTTTTACTACACTCGCTTCGTTGTCGTGCGCGACAGTCTGTTTGTATTCGAACACTCATGCTCTACCGTCGTCTCTCTCACATTTCACAACCGGTAGAATAACATTCGATCGAAAAGAAAATTATCAAATAACTATCATGTGACATGAGTAATTTCGTTCTAATTCCTCAATTTGGTGTAAATCGAACCATTTCTGATAAGAAATATTATTACTAGGACATCATTGCTTGCTATTTTCAGAATTCACACAAGCACACCATCAGTAGCTCTTATTATGAGAAAAAACTAAAATAAATACATTCGTGACGGTCTTCGGCGACAGTGTCGTATGACAGAGCCTGTCATACGATATTTTAGTTTGGTACTGTACTATGATAGCTTGTTTTGCAAGTGTCGGAGGCAAAGTCAGTCAATTATCACAGAAAACGTGTTGACTACCGTGACCGCTTATTTACAAGACTGATTGCGAGTTCATTTTCATCTCATCGTTAACAGCTGAAGTGATATTGACGCATTTGAGGTGAAATTCCGCCTTGCAGAAGCCGCTGCATGAAATGGAATCGTCAATGACATCAGTAGCACAGGAGTGGCAAGTAGAAGTCATTTTCAGGATTGAAGTAATTATCAGGATTTGATGTGATTGCCAAAGCAGCGCTACTATATAGTTTAAAGTAATGCGCCTAGAGTAGTATGCAACAACAGAGCAGGTAAACTTGACGGCGAAAGTGCAATACAACTGTAGAATCCAGGCGATAGCAATGCGCCAAAATGTTTGCAACAGTTTCATCACGAGCTCAACAAAAGCTCGCAAGCTTCGACATTTTGCTGGAAGATAGCGGATCGAACGATGAAGGTATAATTTATAACCGTAATAACAACATAGCCAAGTGCAAGTAATTTAAGACCAAACGCAGCGGTATACGTAGCTAACAGTGTTGCCGATTTATTCCTTCCCAAAGATGTTCAGATATTCGTGTATGCAGACGATACATGTAGTCTTAGTCGTTGTGGGGACAAATGCTACCCGAGTCCGTATTAAACAGCAAGCAGCTATTAGAGCAGTTGCTAAATGGGCTAACTCAAGCGGATTCGAAATGGCAGCAGAGAAATGCGCAATATCCCATACCTGTAACCATAGACATATCACTTGGTCACGTGAAGTCAAATGTGCATCCCGTTCGGAAAAGTCGTTAAAATACTTGGCGTGTATCTCGATCGACATCTTTCGCTTAATCACCACTTTGAACAGCTAAGAGCCAATTTAAAAAAAGAGAACTTGCTTACTGCAAACTATTGGTAGATGCCAGTCCACCAGTAATCGAAACACAATCATAAACGTGGGAAGCAGCTTAATTTTAGCAAAAATTTTCTATGGTGTACAACAAAATGGTTCGTGAAGCCTCTGGTGTATTGGTGGTGGTAGGAGTCCTGCCATTCGATTATCTGGTTGCACTCGTCATTATACAATGAGCGAAATTCCAAACCTTCTAAAGCCTCTTAATTACGGGAGCTTAAAATCTGTACCACACTCTTACTGGAAATCAACTTGCAACAGCCTTACCATTTATACGAGTAAGTGATAGCAGATTGAATGACCCCATCCCCCGAATTGATTGGCGACTTTAATACATACTTTCAACGGCTGATCCCCCATGGAAAATACAAGCAGAATTTAATTCACTTGTTGCGAGAAACTACGGATCCCACATTAAAATATATACAGATGGCTCAAAAGCCGGAAACAGAGTGGGTTTTGGCCTACATGGTCCAGATTTAAGTATATCACTACGACTACCGATGCTCTGTTTTCTCTGCAGAAACAGCCGCATTGAAGATAGCCCTAGAATTAGTAAATCCCCGTTGAATACCGCCGCAGTGATTTTCACCGATTCCGCTAGTGCTCTGAAATCTATTGAAAGTGGAAAATCGCGGCACCCTTGAATACAGTCTATAGATATGCATAATAACCCCAACGTAACATTCTGCTGGATTCCTAGCACAAGGGAATCACCGGCAACGAAGAAGCCGATAGACTTGCAGCTCACGGTAGAACCAGTCAGCGACAAAGGACTAAAGTTCCTGGCGGCGATATTCGAAAACACATAGTATCATCTGTAAAATATGCCTGGAACATTACGTGGTCAAACGAAACCGAACTATTTTTGAGAAAAGTGAAAGGAAACATAGAGAAATGAATGAAAATGAGAAAAAAAGCGGAAAGAACAAAGGATCTTATCCCGATTGAGAGTCGGATATACCAAACTCACGCACGCTCATTACATATGAAGTACCCGCAACCCTTCTCAATGCGAAGTATGTCAGTGTCGCCTAACTGTGGAACATCTGCTCGTTTTCCGCCCAGTCTACGAAAACTGTCGAAAAACCGTCGACTTACCTGGATCCATACAAGAAATCCTATGAAATGATCACAACGCTGAAGAAAAAAGGTTGTTATTCCTGAGAGAAAGTCAACTAGTTGATAAAATATGACCACTTTGTGATTTATAATATTCGACCTCGAACTGAACGTAGTACCTTTTATATCTCCTATCCATTAGAGGGGAATGAATTTATTAAAATTTAAAACCTCCTAAATAAAATAATAAATAAATAAATAAATAATAATACAAAAGCAATTACTCCCAAATCTCAAAGTTCTCCGGATTTGCGAAATTCAAAATGGACGAATTTTAGCTCAAATATTAAAAAAAAATACCGGATAAGCAATTATGTCAATTTTCATGTAAATCGGAGAAGGTCGAGTCTCAATTTTTGTTATTTATTTGGCCTGGAAATATTCTATATGAAAATTTAAAATTCACCAGTTGATGAAATCAAGGTGTTTTTCTAATAAAATTAAAAGCGACAGTGAATATCATGTATTGCATAAAATCTCTTAAGCATTACTTAGTTATTTATATTCGCAACATGTATGGAAACTTTGAGGTATTTACCTTAAAAATGATTTTAGAAATTGATAAAATTGTATGGAAATGCCACTAATCGGGACGAAATGCACCCATGCACTACATCAAAAGGGTAAGACGCACCATAATGATGAGGCAAAATGCAACCCAACAATGGGCAAAATGTACTACAATAATGGGGCAATATAACTCTCCTTACCATCTTATAAATGATTTAGCCGACACTGACCGATCTCGTGTAAGCATGCTGCTTAAGCGCCACTCCGGTAAAGGAGACCGCATGCCAAGTTGAGTTTACCTGGATGAGACTGCCTCAGGGCGAGTCCCAGTATAAATCTTCCTAAAAAGAAGATATCGAGCCAGCTTAACTATCACGGAAATTCATCGGGTAGAAACCCCCTATATCACATATATTTCTCTAAAGCTCCCGGTAAGAGAGCACACAAACCTAAAACCAGGCTTGCTGAAACTCCTCAAACTTACTGGAGGTTTTAAAACACTCTTGTCCTACTAGTTTAGCCAGCCCTCACCTCGAGTGAGTGGCGGCAGGAATATGGAAGAAGTAAACAAAAACTCTTCGAGAGAGATGGTGAGCCAGCGAGAGGATGATTTGACGTGAGGTGCGCTTTTCGAGCCTCCGGATGACTTTTTTGTTCGTCGCAAGAAACTCAGAGTTCACCCAGAGTGAGAGTAAAAGCTAGTAATAGAAAACATGAACATGAATGGCAGCAAACCTCACTCTCAACACACTCAAGCGACCAGATAAGCAGAGCCACGCTAGGACTAAACGATTACGTTTCAGTGAAGAAGAAGGGTAAGAAGATTCATATTCAAAAGCGACTTTTAGTTTGTACTGATTGATCAACATTAGTATTTTACGGAATCAAATCAAAAATTTCTCGCACAACACGAGAAAAGGGCCTATCATTGCTGATCGATTCTCTTCATCGATTTTCTCTTTGGCGAATAACCCGACTGCAAATGAAATTTCCCATTCAGTGTGTTGTTTCCGGCGCAAGCTAACATCATCTTCTGTCGATCTGTGCTGCGATCTTAGCGAGAAATTCGTTTATGTTGCTGTGGTAAACCAAAGAGAAAGTCGATCAAGAGAATCGATCAACGAGGATAGGCCCTTTTAAAATGTTACGCGATATTTATTGTAGGAACACACCACTGCGTCCTAGCAAGAAGTACGGTCGACTTGTTTCGCGCTCCTTTAATTTGGAAGTTTTCTCGCTATTATCTGACGTAAATAATCAGTTTTTCTCGCTTAGTGATTCCTGGCATAATTCCGGATAAATTTATCAAAAAGTGAGTTTTTTCTGAGAAGAAAGTGTGTTTTCGGCATCATCGAAAATTGTGTTTGCGATTGGCAATTCACCAATCATTTTGCGCACCATCGGTGCGTGGTCACGCATACCTGTGCACACGGATCATCGTCATCGAGTGTCAGCATCTGCCTCCACATTCAAACCGCTCATCCATCATCGTGTGTTCAGCTGAGCGCCGAGCTTCATACAAGCACACACTAACGAAGACCACCCGCACACGCGGATCGAAGATCATCAAAGCTGCGCGTCGCTCCGCTGCTGCTGTGTAAACGCTCGGTGGTAGTAGTATAGGATTATCAGATAAGTTTTTGTTCTTGTTTCTTTCTTTCTCCCATCAGTTAAATTTTAAGTTTGTGTTTCTGTGTTTGTATTTTTTTTTTCTCGTGTATTGTGTCCGATTAATTTTGATTATCGTTGCAGTGGTAGAGCGTTTTTCGCTCCCACTAGTACGGCAAAATGGACATTTTGTCGGAAGACGAAATGGACATTTTGTCGGAAGATGACACTTCTTTGCCACGCGATAGCAAGAAGGGTCGAAAACGTCTGTCATCCCAGAAATCAGATGATGCCATCCCTGGTTCGTCATCTCAGTCTGGTAATGGACAGGGACAGATAAGCCCCCGATCGCGAGCCTACCCAGAAGACTCGACTGGCCCATGGGTTGTTTACTTTCAGCCCAAAAAGAAACCTTTGAATGTAATGCAAATTACTAATGATCTGACGAAGCGGTTCTCGGCCGTGACCGAAATCTCGAAGGTGAGGTACAATAAACTTCGCGTTGTCGTCTCTAACCTGAAACAAGCTAACGAGATTGCTGCCTCCCAGCTCTTTACACTCGAGTATAGAGTGTACATCCCAGCTCGTAATGTGGAGATCGAAGGTGTGGTCACCGAAGCGAGTCTGACCCCCGAGATCTTGGCGAAGCAAGCGGTTGGCCGTTTCAAGAACCCCTTGCTTCCCACGGTTGAGATACTGGAAATCCAGAAGCTGAACTCAGTATCTTTCAGCGAGGGTAAAAAGAGCTTTACCCCCACAGACTCGTTTCGGGTGACCTTTTCTGGATCTGCCCTTCCTCACTACATCGAGTTGGGAAAACTTCGGCTACCTGTGCGTTTGTTTGTTCCTCGGGTCATGAACTGCCAAAACTGCAAACAGTTGGGACATACGGCCTCTCACTGTGGCAGCAAGGCACGCTGTTCCAAATGCGGGGAGAAGCACGAGGATGGCGCCTGCACAGTCACTGCACCAAAATGCGTGTACTGTAAGGGAACTCCTCATGGTCTCTCGTCGTGCCCGGCGTACAAACAACGCGGGGAGAAACTAGAACGCTCTCTTAAGGAGCGTTCCAGGCAGTCTTTTGCAGCAATGCT
Organism: Ochlerotatus camptorhynchus; assembly: GCF_037179485.1. Lineage (NCBI taxonomy): Eukaryota > Metazoa > Arthropoda > Insecta > Diptera > Culicidae > Ochlerotatus > Ochlerotatus camptorhynchus. Next base: position 425,571 of record NW_027041148.1, read on the forward strand.
AAAGACAGCCACACCATCAACCAACGACAAAAATCCCTTTGCTGTTTTGTCTGATGACGAGTCTGACTCTGACTTGGCTGAGGAGGGAGTTTGTTTCAGTTTTCCGGAAGGTTCTGCACGGAAACGAAAACGCATCCGTTCGCGGAAAGTTGCAGATAAGGAACCCCAAATCAGCTTGCCCAAATCAAGGAGTGATGGAAAAAAGGAAGTTTCAACTCCTCCTGGTTTCCGCAGAACTGACTATAACCAGAACTTTCCATCTCTCCCGGGGACATCAAAAACCCCTGATGGCCCATTTTTAAGAACAGAAGCCCCTTCTTCATCCGGGTTGTTCTCATTTGATAAAATTGTGGACGATATTCTCAAGTACCTCAATATTTCTGATCCTCTCAAAAGCATTGTTCTGGCAATGCTTCCTTCTGTGAAGACCCTCTTGAAGCAATTGACATTGAAGTGGCCCCTCATTGCAGCAATCATTTCCTTCGATGGATAATTTTCCAAACGAGGTCGGGGATTTGATCACTGTTCTACAGTGGAATTGTCGAAGTCTCATTCCTAAATTAGATTCTTTTAAGTTTTTAATTCACAATAATGATTGTGATGCATTTGCTGTTTGTGAAACTTGGCTCTCTTCAGATATCGATCTTCCTTTTTATGATTTTAACATTATTCGACTGGATCGTGAGGATTCGCATGGAGGAGGGGTACTTTTGGGGATCAAAAAGTGCCACTCCTTCTATAGAGTGAATCTTCCACAATTTCCAGGTATTGAAGTTGTCGCATGTCAGGCTATTATTAAAGGTATGAGCCTTTGTATTGCTTCTGTTTATATTCCTCCTAGAGCCGTTGTTAATCGAAAACAACTTTCAGATATCTGTTCGGTACTTCCTGCTCCACGGTTGATTATGGGAGATTTTAATTCCCACGGTACAGGCTGGGGGGAACTGTATGATGACAACCGTTCTACTTTGATATATGACCTCTGCGACAGCTTTAATATGACAATTCTTAACAATGGAGAAGTAACACGTTTGGCTGGCCCATCCTCGAATGGAAGTAGATTAGACCTCACACTTTGCTCTAACTCATTATCGTTGGATTGCACGTGGAATGCGATCCAAGATCCCCACGGTAGTGATCACTTGCCGATCAAAGTTTCAGTTGCCAGTGGGTTCAATCCGTCGGAACCCGTTAACGTCGCGTACGATCTTACCCGTAATATCGATTGGACAAAGTTCAAGAATGTGATAGAAGATGCCCTTACGTCGGTAGAAGGGCTTCCACCGTTGGAGGAATATAACTTCCTCTCCAATCTGATCTTGGACAGCGCGCTTCAAGCTCAAACTCGGCCGGTTCCAGGAACGTCTTTCCGTAGGAAACCTCCTTCCCCTTGGTGGGACCAGCAATGCACTGAGGTTTATCGTAAAAAGTCCGACGCGTTTAAGCTTTTCCGGAAACGTGGAACACCCGTACATTTCGAAGCGTACTCGGCTCTTGAACGCGAACTCAAGAGCCTCATCAAAGCCAAGAAACGCGGATACTGGCGGCAATTCGTGGACGGATTATCGCGCGAAACGTCGATGAATACGCTTTGGAATGCGGCGCGAAGGATGCGTAACCGGTCTTCACACAACGAGAGTGAGGAGTACTCGGATAGTTGGATTCTCAAGTTCGCGCGAAAAGTATGTCCTGATTCTGTGCCGGCACAGATGACTCCTCGCGAAACGACGAATTCGGTAGACGAGATCAGCCAGCCTTTTTCAATGCTGGAGCTGTCACTCGCGCTCCTTTCGTGTGGCAATTCGGCTCCGGGGGCTGATAGAATCAAGTTCAACTTGTTGAAGAACCTCCCAGACGTCGCTAAGAGGCGCATGTTGAACTTGTTTGGTCAGTTCTTGGAGCTTAATATTGTTCCGGATGATTGGAGGCGGGTGAGAGTTATAGCCATTAAAAAGTCTGGAAAACCCGCGTCAGATCACAACTCGTATCGTCCCATTGCGATGTTATCGTGTATTCGAAAATTGTTGGAGAAAATGATCCTTTTTCGCCTGGACAAATGGGTTGAGTTGAACCACCTACTCTCAGATACTCAATTTGGTTTCCGTAGGGGCAAGGGAACGAACGACTGTCTCGCGTTGCTTTCCACTGAAATTCAGTTGGCTTTTGCTAATAAAGAGCAAATGGCTTCTGTCTTCTTGGATATTAAGGGGGCTTTTGATTCAGTATCGGTTGAAGTCCTTTCAGACAAACTCCACGCTTGTGGCCTTTCTCCATTAATTAATAACTTTTTGTACAATTTGCTGTCAGAGAAACATATGAGCTTTTCTCATGGAAATTCTACAGCTTCACGATTTAGCTACATGGGTCTCCCCCAGGGCTCATGTTTAAGCCCCCTTCTGTATAATTTCTACGTCAGAGAAATTGACAATTGTCTAAGGGACAACTGCACGTTGAGACAACTTGCAGATGACGGCGTAGTGTCTATGACAGGACCCAGAGAGGCCGACCTGCAAGGACCATTACAGGATACCTTAGACAATTTGTCTACTTGGGCTATCCAGCTAGGTATCGAATTCTCCACGGAGAAAACTGAGTTGGTCGTTTTTTCTAGGAAGCATAGCCCAGCACAACCAAAGCTTCAACTTTTGGGTAAACCGATCACTCATTCTATGTCCTTCAAATATCTTGGGGTCTGGTTCGATTCAAAATGCACCTGGAGATCCCACATTGAGTATCTGAAGCGGAAATGCCAACAAAGGATCAATTTTCTCCGAACAATTACCGGAACGTGGTGGGGAGCCCATCCGCAAGATCTTCTAACGTTGTACCGGACAACGATTTTATCGGTTTTAGAGTACGGTAGTTTTTGCTTCCAGTCGGCGGCTAAAACGCACATCATCAAACTGGAACGGATCCAGTATCGCTGTCTTCGTATCGCGTTAGGATGCATGCACTCGACTCATACGATGAGTCTCGAAGTGTTAGCGGGCATGTTGCCACTCTCTGATCGGTTTTCGGAATTATCTCTCAGGCTCCTCACCCGTTGTGAAATTATGAACCCACTGGTGATTGCAAACTTTGAGAAGCGTCTTGAGCTAAACCCTCAAACTCGTTTTATGTCATTGTACTACGTGTACATAACACAGGATGTCAGCCCTTCGCAGCATAATCCCTATCAAGTTTGCTTCTCCGACTTCGACAATTCTGTTCTATTTGATTTATCCATGACGCAAGAGATTCGCGGAATCTCAGAGCATCATCGTTCCATGATTGCTCCGTCAATTTTCGCTGCAAAGTTTGGCCAAGTTGATTCCGCAAGATCGTTCTTCACAGATGGGTCACTAATAGAGGCGTCCGCAGGTTTTGGTATTTATAACGAAGTTCATAGCGCCTCTCGAATGCTTCATGCTCCTTGTTCCGTATATGTTGCTGAACTGGCGGCAATACATTGTACGCTAGAAACGATCGCCTCACTTGCACCAGATCATTATTTTATTTTTACGGATAGTCTCAGTTCTGTCGAGGCTATTCGCTCCATGAGGCCGGTAAAGCACTCCTCGTATTTTCTCATGAAAATACGAGAGCTTCTAAGTGCTTTATCTTTAAGATCTTTTGTCATCACCTTTGCATGGGTCCCATCTCATTGCTCGATTCCGGGCAATGAGATGGCTGACTCACTTGCAAAGGTGGGCGCTATGGAAGGCGATATTTACGATCGACAAATCGCCTACGACGAATTTTTCTTCATTTATCGTCAACAGTCCCTCGCCAGCTGGCAAAATAAATGGAGTGAAGGGAGTTTGGGACGATGGTTATATTCAATCATCCCTAAGGTGTCGAAGTGTCCCTGGTTCAAGGGGTTGGATGTGGGTCGAGACTTCATTCGTATGATGTCTCGCCTCATGTCCAATCACTACTCGTTAAACGCTCACTTGTTCCGTGTTGAGCTGAGGGACAGTAATCTCTGTGAATGTGGACAAGGTTACCAGGACGCAGATCACATTATTTGGTCATGTGCTGAGCACCGTGGAGTCAGATCAGAGTTGTACGATTCCCTTCGGGCTCGAGGTAGACAACCTAATGTTCCAGTTCGGGATATTTTGGCTAGACGCGATCTGGAGTTTATGCAACTCATATATGTTTTCTTGAAGAATATTAACCATAGATTGTAAGTTTGATTAACCTTGTGTTTAGTTTGTGTTTTGTATGTGTGTGTGTATTTTTTTGTAGATTTGTTTCTGTAATAATTGTATAATTACAGAGTTGATATAACGTCGATAGGATTAAGTATATGTTTTAGAAATAGTGACATTTTTGAATCATAAATCATATTCCAAATCTCCTTTTCCCTCTCCCGATCCAAACAATTGTCATCCACTAACCTCGAGAAGACCGCGAGTAATCGGTTCCAATCCTTTAATTTTAGATTTAAGACATTTATAATGTATAAAGAAAATGATAACTTGGCTCTGTAAAGTTTATTCGATTGAGCCTGTACAAATAAAGTAATTAACAAAAAAAAAAAAAAAAATTATTGTAGGAACGAAAAAACTGTAAGTTTGTATTCAACTAAAGCATGCTTTTGTGAATTTGTGCATATTCACTCCTCTTTCTCTATAATTCTACCTTGTCCTACTTGTGTGCGTTCTGTTTTTCTATCTACCTACTATATTGTGCTGTGCTCTTGTGCTTTGTCTACGATAGGTATCCCACGAAGGTGGGGCAAAGCTTGGCACCCTAGTGCTTAAAATGAATGGGTTGGGTGGGCGTCCATAGATAATGACACTTGCGCACGTTTTGTCTTGCCGACACCCAACCTCAAATTCATTGGACTTGTCCAAATTAGCGAAGCATTATGCTCTTCGACCTATGGTCGGCAAAAACATATCCTCCGTGGCGCCCTTGCCGTACGGCACACTCAACAAAGAAATTGGAACGGATTGCTGCGCTGTTGTTACTAGCTGCTACGATGATGCGCGTTCGACCGTTGGTGGTTAAACGGCCAACGATTTCCACGTGGGTGGGCGGATGGTGATCTCACCAGACGTGGCGCTTGACAATCACCAAGCCCCGATAAGCGATTACCTATAACTAAACAGTAAACAAGGAGAAATTAGAACTATCACGCGAATAAAACGAAACACTTCCACTGTAATCTGCGGTTCGGACGAAAATGAAGAGAAACCGTGACCCTCAGATTAGGGAAGGTGACCTCGATCGAACTCAATGGAAGTTCGATTTTCCCGCGAACTTCTTCGAACTAGATCGGCAATGCGAGAGATTATTCTGATCGCTGGCCCTTCGTTCAAAGTCGTGTGTAGCCACAACTCTCTCTTTTCCCAACTTTCCCGAAGATTTCACTGGACTCGACCTTGGGAGAAATTGCACAAAGTCTAGTGGCGTTACTCGCGAGTCATTCTATTTGTATAGTAAATCGGCCAGTGTCGTTTCGCTACTGGCATAATTTTTGGCGTATGGATTCGATCTATTTAATTCTTATTTTATGACGAAGGCTACAATGATCATGACCAATTGAGGCAGAAGAACGTCTTCGTTTTTGTCTGCGTCCAGTTCCGGTCGTAGTTGTCCATGACCACTTAGTAGAATTCGAAACGTTGCGGATCATTTCTGAAGAAAAATTAGAACGCCCTGAACTTAGGAGTGCATTTTGCCCAGAATGTATAATGAAAATGTTTTTGATCTTAAAATAGATATACATATTATAACTTACCGGTATTTTATCAGAAAGATGTAGCTCTAACATCAATCAAACGGGTAATATATTTTACCAACGCTTAATAATGCTTTAATGCTTTAATCGCTAAAAAATCTTTTTTAATTATTTTATTTTATTTACATTATCTGATAACATTGAGCTGCCAAATTAAAACGGTGTCCAAACGAAACATAGATTTAACTTGTAGGGTAACTAATTTGATGTAAAAATGTATTTTAGGCTTAAAACAAAGAAAGTGCATCTTGCCCCAACGGTGCAGGTTACCTCAGGTACTCCTATCTAACCAAGTTGTCGGAATTTCCGTGACCCACTGATTGAGAAACGCTGCCAAAGTACGTAATTTTTCATATATTTTACGACTTGTCTTCAAATCATTTCATTCCACAGTCAAAATGCGTGTGCGTAATCTCATTATTTTGCGTTCGTGACATGCCCTCTTTTTACCATGACCTGTTAATGATAATGGTGTTATAATTCACAACAAGCTACATCATCATCATTAAATATTTTGGTAATGAAATAAAATTAATTTGTCGGTTTATGGCGAACATTCCTGAATCATAAAAATGCACTTTCAACTGATAGTCTTCCCGGATGAATCTTTAACAAATTCACTGGAGACTGCAACCAGATGAAGTATCACCACAAACAAAGCAATCAGAACAGCACTTGCTGATTTATTACCACCTTGGACCTATGATTTGTTGGTGAAAAGTAAAAACAAAAGTGTTCGTCATCTGTTTACATCATCATAACGCAACCACTGATCGGATCAATGAAAAAATCTCATGGGTTTAAGTGTAAGTACTGCCTTAAAATTACCCATTTTTAGATAATTTTAGTCCAGACTGATTCGAAAATTCCATATAGATCATAAAACAATATCTTAAGCTTACGTATGTTGAACTTTTATCAAGCCAAAAACTTCACAGTCAAGCACAAAATTTCTCGACTTCCCTGAGCATAATGGTGAAGGTTTAGAAAGCTCTCCATCAACAACTATGGATGAGCAAAAATTTCCAGTTGGATCGTAAGGCCTAAAAAGACAAACACGAATGAAGTTGCACGATTTCTAGACATGCAAAATATTGCATGAAAATGTTCCAAAAAAAAACCGGACCAAAATCTGCCGGATTCTTAAATATTCATGCTACCACTACCACAAAAACCCCCATGCGATGTTTTTCCTCCTGAAAGCTCCGAAGCCGAGCATAATCATCTCGAATAGTATTGGTGTTGAGGTTTTTCTTGTTTCTGTTGTTCGGGTGTTTTATGCTGCCACTGGCTGTGCTGATGTTTCCTTCATCGTTCTCAGTTGACCCATATTCTACTCCCCCCAGTAGCATATATGTATATTTACATCTTTCTCCCTAGATGGGCGAAAGCGTTCCGCAGCGGTTAGGAGTTGTAAATGGTATAAACATACCAAACAGAAGAAATAGCTTCAGTATTACATAGTAGAGCAACATTGACTAGATTGCTAATATCGGTAAGGCACCCGGGGCCAATGCTCTCTCACTTCGAACGCACTACCCACCATGCCTCTCCATTGTGCGTTGCCGGATTGTGGATTTTAATGTTACGGAGTGCGTAGAAAATTTTAGGCAGTCAGTCAGGCAGTCAGTGGTATGTAGTACGAGTTTTTATGTTGAGCGCTTATGTATGTTATTTACGAAAAATATAACTTTCGGGTTCGAAGACCTTTCGCTTTCTGTGGAGCAGTGGAGTGCGCAGATTTTCGATTTTCGTTTGCACGTGTCTCAACTCAATCTACAAACACTGGTGATGATGATGATGCTGTTGCTCCTATTGCTGGCTAGGCCGTTTCCCGATTGTATAAGAGTGGTTATGCAAGAATCATTTGTCAGTTAGAACATTTTCGTAAATAACGCATGATGTAATCGTGCGTCGTGAATCATCAGTTGATTAGAATAATTTTTATAGCTTAATTAAAACGGCTGAATTCCATTATTGATAGAGAATCAAGCCTCTTTTAAAAAGAACTCAAGCGTAGGTACGCTTTTTAGGGTGGACAATGGAGAGTGGGGAGATGTTATGATGTATTGTATTTTCGGTAAACCAAATTATATTTTTATTAGCAATGTCGGTAGTTTAGTGGTAAGCGTGATTACCTCTCACCCCAGCAGGCCAGGGTTCAATCCCAGTCAGCGCCGCCGGGATGTTCTGAGGCATAACATCTCAGATCACGCAGGGAAGTAAAGCCTATGGTCCCCGGTTCATGAGTTGATGGGTCGATAGGTAGGGTCCAGGTGTGGGAGTAGCCTCCCTGGCGTCGGTAGCATTGGTGCTCAGCACGGAAAACAAGATCGACGAAAAACAAATCAAGGAAAAAAAAACATATTTTTTCTCTGTTCGGGAGATAAATCCATTGCTATCAGTAATTTAATCTATTAGGGAATCCCTCAAAATATTTGGTCTTGATACAGTTGTCATTATTGCCTTTATCGCAGGGACCCGATTCTCGATCAATACTTGAAAAGGGCCTATGGTAAAATTCCAAGTGCACCCTTCAAAAGGAGACCAGCCAGCAGCACAAAATTTCCACATACCTCGAAGAATATTCAAAGCTTGAGACAAAGCTGACACAATTAGTCAAAGCAAAAAATGTGTCGAAGGACTTTCACGAGAAACCCCAGGGTGGCTCTCAACATGCGTAACCGCTCATCTTCTAATGAGAGTGAAGAATACTCCAACCGATGGATTTTTCGCTAAAAAGGTCTGTCCGGACTCAGTTCCAGCACAACATATTCGTCGAGAAGCATCTCTGAGCGACAGTTCTCTGGATAGACCATTCACAACGCTGGAATTCTCTATAGACCTTCTTTCATCGAACTCCTCACCGGGAAGCGATATGTTAATATTCAATCTTCTGAAAAATCTCCCAGATATCGCTAAAAGACGCTTGCTAGACTTATTCAATTCCTTACTAGAACACTACATTGTACCGCCTGAATGGAGACAGGCCAGTAACACCTCTCCAGAACCGTTTCTGGGAGCTCTCTCACAGAATACTAATCAAATGCGGAGTGACAAACACACTTATAATTTCAAATTTTGTCGAAATTCTTGGGCTGAACTTCATCATCGCAGTTCCTCAATTGAATATGATCTGACCATGAAACAAGCAACTCGTGAGATTCCCGATCAATTTCGACCCATTAGTATCCCGCGTATTTTTACTCAAAAGTACCAACACGTCATTAGCGTAAACACATAGTTTACAGACGGGTCCCGTCTCAATGGATGCACTGGCTTCGGTCTCTTCAATGAAAACTCTAGCGCGTTCCGCAAACTTCAGGAACCTTGTTCCGTTTTTGTTGCTGAGCTGGCAGCACTCAAATTCGCATTGGGGATGATTTCCTACATGCCCGCAGACCATTGATCCATCTTCTCGGATAGTCTCAGTTCGATTAAGGCTATTCGGTCGATGAAACCAGGTAGGCACTCATCTTATTTCCTTTCAAAGGTAAGGGAGCAGATGAGTGTGCTGGTCGAAAGATCATATATGATTGCCTTTGTATGGGTCCCCTCACATTGGTCAATTCCAGGCAATGAGAAGGCGGACTCTCTCGCAAAGATGGAAAGCAAATTTCACACGATGAATTTTACCATTTGGTACGTCAGAGTACCCTTTCAAGTTGGCAAACCTATTGGGACACTGGAAATCTGGGATGGTGGTTACATTCAATTATTCCTAATGTTTCTTCGAGAGCGTGGTTTAAAGGCTTGGTCTTTTTTTTTTCTCTGTTCGGGACCTAACACCACTGCGACCAGTAATTTGATCTATTGTAGTATATCCCGTGTCCTTATTTTAGTGCATGTCATATTACTCCATCACTATTGAGAAACGATGAAGTATGCCGTTTTGATACAGTTGTCATTCATGCCTTCATCGCAAGGAATCGATTCTAATAGTAGTAGTAAAACTATGTTTATTTCTGTTGATTATGGTAGTACATTGATTTATCATATTGATTGATAACCTACCTGGCTCTTCATCATTGTTTAATTTGATATTCTAACTTAATATTTGCGTTTTTCAACTAGTTTACAGAATACCCGTTTGGGGATGTGTTTTATTTGAATTGAAAAAAGTGATAACCTACCTAACTACGAGTATAACTTAACCTAACGTGCTAGATCACGTATGATCTGATGATTTGATCTCAGACAGGTGTCTCTGAACCTTCCCAGGATGAATACTCTCAGTTCTTCTAATATCTGAATTCCAGCCAGGAGGTGAATCTCAGAATTTTTAGTCCGCGGGGGATGCAGCGATCTTATCAAGATGTTGCACTTGGTTTTCGTTTTGTCAACGTGCTCCCTGAAAAGAAGCTTGCTATCTAGTGTTAGCCCGAGATACACGACCTCTTTGGACCATTCCACCACTGTGCCGTTCAGGCAGATCTTGTTATTCTCCGACGGAACAAGTCTAGGAGATTTAGAGTGTGGAAAGACGTCCAGGCCTCTCTGAAGTTTGGCAGTCAGAGCTCCGATGACCCTACCCTTGTAGACGATGGATGTGTCATCTGCGAACAGAGACAACGATCCACCATCAGGGGGAGCCGGCATATCGGAGGTGAACAGGTTGAATAGGATGGGGCCAAGGATGCTTCCTTGTGGAACCCCGGCACCGATGTTGAAAGCATCCGATGTGATGCCATTCAGAGAGACTCGGAACGTCCTGTCTGATAGATAGTTGTTTATTATCTTCACTAGGAAGATTGGAAGACCGTACTGCTGCAATTTGAACACCAGGCCATCATGCCAGACATTGTCGAACGCTTTTTCAACGTCCAACAACGCCATGGCAGATGTTTTCGAAACAGACTTGTTCCGTCTGAGAATGTTTGTTACTCAAGTCAGCTGGTGAACGGTCGAACGACCTTTCCGAAAACCAAACTGTTCCTCGAGTAACAAGTTGTTTTCATCGGCAGATGTTAGGAGCCGGTGGTACAGTGCTCTTTCGAACAGTTTTGATAACCCTGAGAGAAGGCTGATTGGTCGATAACTTGAAGGAGATGACGGATCCTTCCCAGGTTTCCGGATGGGTATGACTTTAGCTGACTTCCAACACGAGGGGAAGTAGCCAAGTCTGAGGCACTGATTAAAAATCAGTGCCAGATGGTTGTAGAATCTGGAACTCAAGTGTTTGAGTTCCAGATTCAAGATGTTGTCGAAACCTGGGGCCTTCATGTTTTTAGATGATTTGATATAGGCCAACAGTTTATCAGCCGTAATCTCGGATTCCTCTGGAAAAGTGTTAGGAATATGAAGAAGATTGGTTGCATTTTCAGCAACCTCAGATCCATGAGGGCTGACGATGTTTTTTCCAAGATTATGGGAGCTGACGAAGTGTTGACCTATCGCGGCAGCCTTCTCTTCAGGAGTTATCAGATGAACCACTGGGTCGCCGGCACGATCCAGTGGGGTCAGTGGTGGAGTGGGCCTAGGCTTATTTTTAAGAATTTTTGTAAGTTTCCAGAAGGGCTTAGCACAATCTGAGCTTAGCATTTCTGAGATTCATCATCCTGGCCTGAATGATCTTTGTTAATCGATTACAATTGGTCTTCAAGTTAGGCAGGCCAGAACGCTGGTACTGCCTACGAATGCTGGGTTACAGAGTCTAATGAGATCTTTGGTAGGGTTGTCAAGGTTCAGAGTGTTACTCACCTGTCTGGATACTGGCACGCCACAGGTTGCGAGTTGTTGTGTCCTATGTTGCTTACGAAGATGTCGATGGTCGCATGGACCCCAGACCGACTCAACCGGGTGGGAGAGTCCGGGGCCAAGATGGTATAGTGAACAGATCGCCAGCGATGATAAAGTTTCCGCTCCTCCGGGTGAGTTTGATGATGTCTTTCCGGAGGGTCACTGACGACCCGTCCCTGATGTTGGTTTGCTTGGGGCAGTAGGCCTTGATGATGGTGATTGGGCCAAGTGATGTGCTCACCTCCACTCCGATGGCTTCAATTGTTTTCAGCTAGAAGTTTGGTAGCAGCCGGCAACTGATGTTCCGTCTTGCGGCGATGGCCACTCCTCCACCTCTAGAGCAGGTGCGATCAAGTCTTACGAGCCGGAAGTCGGGAAGGAATACGTTCAGTTCGGGCTTCAAATGCGTCTCGGTGATGATAGCAATGTCGACCTCCTTGGTGTTGAGGAAATCGAGTAGCTCTCTATGGTTATTCGTCAGTGAGCAAGCGTTCCAATTTGCAATTTTTATAGCTTCACGGTCCATACTTGGTGACGAGTGACAAGGCAGCATGAAGCTGTTCAGATCGAGTCTTGCAGGTGCGTATGATGATGATGACCTCGGCCTCGAGCGTCACAAGTTCCTCCGAGGTGAACGGAGAATCGTCGACAGATTTACCTGGTGGATGAACCTGGAATTTGCTGGGCCGCAGCAGCAGCGAGACGATGCTGAACTGTCCGACTGTTGGGAACCATTTGGATACTCGCAGGATTGGCTTGTTGGTTGTTGAGCGGAAGCGGGGCTAGGTTCGGAACATGTCGACGGGGCTGGAAACCTGGGTACTGGACTTCCGGGAGTACAGGAGGCGAACGATGATTGCGGAGGCGACCGAGCTGGTTGTTGATTGTGGCCTTCCGACGGATATTAATGAACTCCACTCGCTTGAGACATCCGCGATTGGAGGCTTGGTGGTTTCCACCGCAGTTGACACACGTTAGCTCGATGTCATCGACTTGCTCACAGGACGCAGTTGAGTGAGTTCCAGCACACTTGCCGCAGTTTGTCTTCATGTGGCAGTTTTTGGTGCCATGGCCATATGAGAGGCAGTTCATACACTGCGTTACATCACGATGTTGGGGTTTGTAATGCTCCCAACTGATGATGACCTGAAACAGGTCCCGGATTTTGGATCTCAGAGCCGCAAGACTGGTGGATCCCTTCGTGAAATGCACCAGGAACAACTGATCACGGAAGCTGGTGTTTTGGTTGGGACGCCGGTTCATCGGGTACACTGCCTCAGGCTTGAGCCCGAACCGCTCCAGCTCAGATTTCACCGCAGTCGCCTCGAACGACGGTAATCCACGCAAAACCACCTTCAGTGGCTTGCTCGATGGCAGATCATGCGTGAAGAAGTCCACGCTGTTGACCTTCAGGAAACATCCTATTTGTTTGTACTCCTCCAGACTGGAGCACATGATTTTGGTACCGATGCTGCAAAGCTTGAAGCGAGCTTGTGTTTTACCAGTTCGGCACCCAGCTTGGCAACATCCTTCACCGGCGGGAAAAGCGGGGGAATCCGCTCTCGTCTTGCAATGGGAACGGCGTCACCATCGCCATTGCAGTACTCGTTTTCCGGCGTCATCCTGCGACGCGCTGGGCTTGATTAGCACCTTCTTTGAAGGGCCCGCTGCTGGCTCATTGGCACGTTTATGCACCATTTGTTTCGTGTTTGCAAGTTCAATTAAACTTGCCAGAACGCGAGAAAATGGCGACACTTCCACCGCGCAACGCGACAGCACAAAACGAAACAAATTCGAATCGAGAACTTGAGCGAAAATACGGGAACAGCTCGACAGTCGAGCAAAGAATGAATCGATTCTAATTGGAAGGTCTCGCTATTTATACCCTTCGAAGAGTGAGAGCACCCTCCAAAGGCTCACCCCTTAGTCAACCAAAATTTGATTCCTTGGCAACAAAATTAAGCAATGACACCGATTAGGACCATGCATCAGAACCCTAGTTTTAACCACTTCAAACTAGGGAACAACGAATAGAAGGCTAGGAATCACACAGATGAAGACTAACTAACTCATTTTCCCTAGTTTCAAGGTCATCCTCGGTGGACAAAGCCAATTCTTATCACTATCAACAAGGAATAAAAAGTAACAAGGACTATATGTGTTCCTTGGATTACTGAAAAATCCTGTTCCCCTCGTTTGAAGTAGTCAGGACTAGAAATCGGTGGTAGATCTTGATCTTACATCCCGTCACGTACCACGAAAAGGTGATCTACCCACATTACGGGGCAGGCTTGGGCTTAGTTCGTGGCTTCATTCACGTGATTAGTAGACTTATGCCCAACCACTTCTCGCTAGATGCGCATCTCCATAGAATAAACCTCGTGGACAGCAACATCTGTCGGTGTGGAAACGGTTACGATGACATCGATCATGCAGTATGGCAATGTACGGATAATGATGCCGGCAGAGAGCGACTTTCGAATATCCTCGAGGCCCACCAAGGAAGACAACCCTATATACCTAGCAGAAACGTGTTGGGAACCCGCGATATCTCCTATATGCATTCGATTTATGTGTTTCTGCATATGTCTAATATAAGAATTTAATTCCTTTGTCTTTTATCTCTCTTTATTAGTTTTGGTTTGGTCATCGAGACGAGTCTCATCGTCGCCCACTGGTTACCATAGCCGGTCGAACTCCAGACTAATCTAAAACCGCACTACCGTTCATACTGGCGAAAACGTTCTGATGAGACAACAAAACCCCACCCCCAAGCTCTTCTTAAGATACTATCCTTCGCCAATGTCCCCCTCTAACCTCGGGTAAGCCACGAGTATTGGGCCCAACTCCTACTAGACATAGAAATAAGTTAAGTTTGTTAAAAACAATGAACAATGAATTATCGGCTCCGTAAAGCTAATGTGATTGAGCCTTCCAAATAAACGAACTAGATAAAAAAAAACCTCATTTGACCAATCTAATTTCATAAATGTTTTGGGTTCGTCAGAGGAAAATAATAAACCGCCTGTAACCATTTGTTTTGACTGCATAGGAAGCTTGCACCCGGTAGTTAGCTCTACCGTAGATCAAATAGACCACTTCAGTGCTAACATTTTAAAAGGGCGTATTTGCTTTTGGGCCTTATTACCGATGTCACTTCACGGTGAAGTGATCCCCATTTGATTTACACGGCAATCACTTCACCGTGAGTGACAACTGGTCACTTCACTTCGTTTTCACAGTGAAGTGACACTCGTAATAAGGCCCTTTGTAAACAATTACTTTGCTTTGTAAGCAATGCCGTTGATTTCTCGCAAATAGAAGCGCATCCTTCTAAATTAATAATACTAGCTGGTCAGGAAATATTCCTCTACCTGCTGGTGTCATTAATTTTCATGAGTGAGCTTTTATTCGCGATAAATCGATAGCTACAGCCATTGTTTACAAAAGCAATTACTTTGAAATGTTGACGCTGATTTCAAGAACGCAATTATTCCGAATCTATTTTCAGTTACGATAAGCCCCTCCCCAATACATACATTATCAATCAAACAGTAGTGCAAAATTTGATTGACACGAATTTAATGTTTGTTGTGATCATTTACGGTATGATTACAATATAAATAAAGGAACGGGCTCACCAAATGAGTTTCCAGAAAAACACGTTAAACGGAGACGGCTTTACCAATGGGAATCTTTCTATTCCAAACTGATTTTACGGTCTTAATCACAATCACTATCACGACACGGTTACTGAATACGTAAAAACTGAACTGGATTATAAACTTCGGAAATAATTCAAACGAAAATTCTGCTGGATGGCGTAGGGCTACCAGCCAAAACGCTGAAAGAAGAGGAGTGCGAAAAATTCCAACTTTAGAAATCAAACACATTAAATTTAATCACGGCTAAGGCACACTTCGATCTCGTCAATCAAAACAGGTTTTCTTGGTGACAAAATTAAACAATGACACCGATAGTGACCACTTTAAATTAGTGAAAAACGGATAGAAGATTAGGAACACTAACCTATTTTTCCTTGTCCTTGTCATTATTAATAAGACATTAAACGTAACAAGGACTAAGATGCGTTCCTTTGAGTACTGAACAATCCTGTTCCCCTAGTTTGAAGTATGCATGAAACCGTAACGCACCGCTAAGTATCACCGACTTTTGGATAGCCGATAATTCTCTCTCCATCTTCAGCACCATCAGGACATCCATTAACTTCTTCGGCACGATTCTGGTAACCAATAGTAAGGCAGGAACAATCTACGGGATCTCCACTTATCCTCACAATTCCTTCAATAATCAATGGATCTTTCGTGACGAAAGTGTGCTACTTGGGTTTGTCATAAACTATATCGTCTGGGTAGCTATGGTGAATGAAGAGATTTATCAGTACAAGGTGGTTCCATTACAGCGATCCTTTTCCAGGACAGTATCGGATCGGTACCGGTAGTTTGGCACAAATTCCTCGTTAGTGTAGTGGTAACACACTTTATTTTAGTCAATTTTAGCCATTGGCTAGTTCTTCACTTTGCAGGAGAAATATCAAAGGTATAAGGCCTGCCTTCGGAAAAAAATACAGTTGGAATTTACAGAGTTTTGGTTTGACGACATTTAAAATTTGGGAAACACAGAAGAAGAAACTAGACCATTGACATTCAGTTAACTTATTGATAAATCCGAACAAGGCAGAGCTCCACCGTGGAAGGCGGTGCCCCGACGGCCGAAAGGAAGGAATCAAACATTGAAAAACAATCCAGCGTCCTTCAGGAAGGAGATCAGGCTAGCCAGGATCGAAGGTTCGTGGCCCAGTATGTCACCGATATTCCCTGAGAGGCCGTAGTGTTGCCGTACGAGCTCGTACTTTGGACACACGCAGAGGATATGCTCGATGGTGGCTGGAATATTACAGACGACGCAGTTCTTGCGGAAAACTCCTCCGCCGAAATCGTGTGAGAGCCGGATGTGACCTGTGCGAAGCCTGGAGATAACTCGTTGCTCCTTCAGGTTCCCAAGGTCCTTCCATGAACGTGTGCTCTCCTTGATTTTCCTTAGAAGCGGTCCTTGGTTTGCCAACCATTCTTCTTGCCACCTAGCCTGCATGAATCAGTGAGGATTAGGACTGATGGTGTGATTGCTGCTTCGCTGCCTCTGCAGAAAAAACTGAGCATTGTGGCGGTAGGCTCAAGCTCGTTGACGAGATCTTTCCTGTAATGTCTATCCCAACTTCGTTGTGTGATTTGGACCCGTCCGTAAAACGGTGCGTATGCCTGGGGTACCGGGAGTTTAGCATCTCCGCGACGGAATGTCTGAGCGCCACCGAGTTGTCTCCTGCCCTAAACTGGTCCTTAATTCGACTTTCGATGTTTAATGGTCTCGATTGCCAACTTTTTCCTCCCAGCCAGTGGCTCTTGGCTATTGGGGGGACGTCAGTATTGGCTGCTGTACGGAGGATTGTGTTCTCCTCCTCGAGGAGATAGATCCATTACCCGATGTTTTTGCCTAGTAGGCAGCCGCTTTGATGGCGACTGCGGTGTCGATTCGAAACCGGAAAGAAAGTACCCCGACTTCACCACAGGCTGTGTCGGCCGGCGTCAAGGGCAGGAGACCTGAAACTACCCGGATGTAGCCGTTGTAAACCGGTGCAAGGACTTGCAACAGTTTGTCCTTGTCCAAGATCGACGGAAAACAAATCAAGGAAAAAAAAGATCATCTTAGTACAGGGAATTTGATATACCTACAAATCCACGGAATCACGAATTCAGTTGTTTATGCTTATTATGCTTGTTGTTTGGCGAAGAAATTGAATTCTTCTGCTGCTCAAACGAGGCAATGGGTATGTTGTTCGTTTTCTACCTCTGGCTGAAGTAACCATTGAATGGTATCTGGCAAAGTTGGGCCCTTATCTTCAGCCGCCTGACTTCAATTCTCCGGATCCAAAAGTTCTATTTCCTCCTGCTGCAGTATCCAAGCATCCCTTTTGTTCTCCAGTTGCAGTTTAAATCGAATGTCAATGAAATGATAATCTGTCTGAAATTGTTGGTGTTTACTCGAAAATGACAAATTACGAACTACCTTCAACTTGGGTTCGACCACCCACCTCGGTAGACTGACGATTATTTTTTTTAGTTGACTCACGAGCCTTTGCCACAGGAATCCGTTTTTTCAGACGGGGAAAGGTATCGGGAAATGCTAAGCTGGAGCTGTTAATGTGGCTTGTGTAGATTTAGTACTGGAGCTTTATTGAGTTATACTTTTAAATCAGCATTCCTGAGGATTTTTTTGTTCAAAACCGGAGTAAACAGAACGAAAATGTTATACGGTAAGTAACATTTCGGTGGGTTTACTCAAAAGTGAGTAAGTGTTAATTTAACAGATTGCTAAACCAATGTTACTCAGTTTTTGACTTATTGCATGGAAATACGAAACTGAGTAAAAGTTACTCACTTTTGAGTAAAAATGAACCAGCGTGTATATATTACGTAATTCATTTAAGCCTCCTAAATCGCCTTTATGCAAGTTGGTAATTTTTTATCGGGATTTAAAACAGCTGAAAAAGTCGGTCAAATTTCAGATTACCGTTAAGAAATCTGTAAAATCGATAAAAATATTTTTTTTTTTATCATGATAAGTTATGGCCTATGGATCTAAGATTGGGCCCATTGCTAAAAATCTGCTATTAATCAATTTTATCTAGATGAACGCGTTATTGGGACGTTACTAATGGATATTTTTGGGTTGTTATTGAAAATTTAGTCGATTGCTGAATTTATGTATGGGTCCAAATTAGGGACACTTAGGCCGACATTACCTGCATTTCCCCTACCAACAATCTATATTGAGGCATTTTGGTCTAATGGATCATTTTTAAAAACATGAAATCTTTAAAATTCAATATCAGAAACATATAATTTTTAGTCTGTATAAGTTAGGAATTTTTTGAATTCTTCACTGATTTTTAATCTTTTACCGAACAGTTCCGTTGTTCAAAATTTACCGAACAGCGGAGGACTGGATTAGTGCGTACGACTAATATGAAACTCAAAAGTCCTATGTTAGCTATATGTCGTTAGCCCTATATAAAGAAGGTGAATTAACGGGATTCTTGTTTACTTGGTACCGCTTCATTAACGTCAGAGCATTTAATTGAAAGTAGCTTCTGAAAATTGTTCGGTTTATAAACTCATAACCAAGCTGCATAAAGTCAATCCTGTAACCATTTTCTCATAGCTCGACCCACCTATATTAGCATAGCAATAGTTTCCTGTCATTCACGTCCTCTAAATATTCAGATACTATAGATACTTTGCCCGTCCATCTAAATTAGTTGTTCCGCGGGTTCCCAACTGTTTGCTGTCATCAAAATTCCCATCACCTCTGAGCACTCCGAGTCGATCCGACTTCTACGATAACTTCTACGGCATGTTGCAATTCGGCCGTTGCCCAGGGAACGGATTCCATCGAATTTTTGATCGTAAATCCCACCAACACGTTCAACACTGCCCTATCTGGTGGTAATTTTTAATGTGTACACACAATCAAGCCCAAATCAACCGCACAGCAAATCCCATATTCCCATGTGACAAGAATAGCCGATGAAATCCGTACCCATAAGATCCCTCTATGCAGTTCAATCGTATTAAATATGTGCCGGCATGTGTCATACGCTGCGGCAACCAGAGCAGCAGAGTGATAGAGCATAGAATTCGACAGTTTCGTGGTTTATGTCTGTGTTGGTGCACGTGCCAGCGAGCTTATATCCGTAAAACTCGAGAAGCCGTTTTTATGCTCGCGGGGTCACTAGAACGATGAACTTTTACTTTTATCTCTAATAACACGCGTGCCCCATGGATGCGACGTCGTCGTAGGGTTCTCTGTCTTTTATTGTACACACGCTCGTTCCTTTCCCTACATGGTTACAAGGACGTAAAACGCGGCCTGTAGGATATCTAATCGAGAGCGAGTATTTAGAAGCGCGTTTTAGGTATGTGTTGCCCCTTTTTTTCTGGATTGACGACGACGACCAAATTGCCATGCTGCTGCCTCTGCCACTCTCACTCACTTCCGCACAGGCCGCATGCTCCGTAACCTGGGTGCATTGCACTCTGAATGAGATTTCATTTCATCGATCTGGGGAAGCACGGTTGAAATGGGTTTGTTTAAGGGATGATGGACGAACAAGGTAATTTTATAGAATTAGGTGAAGCTGGTTGCACTAATCACAGGCATGGAAAATCATTTGCATTCATTTCATACATTCATTTGCCTCTAACTTTTTTCATCAACAGCATTCCGCAAAATGATGTATAGAGCTTTTGTAGGTTTTGTTATTAGCTACAACTTTAGATCATCATTAAAATCTGTATCTCTTATGCATGACGAACTAGAGCGGGCAGAATGATTTTCCATGCCTGATTGTACACACTTAGAAATTATTACCTACTGCGGTAATTTTTTACCGAACTTTCAACAACTGAAATTCCGGTACAACTTTGACCACAGACAAAAAGACATAACATTCGCAAGTTGTTCATCGAACAAGCATTTAACGGTCAATTTAAAAGTATCGTAGTTAGTAGAACCGCCCCCTTTGACGCGCATAGTCAATTTCCTTGCGTTTGACGTTTGCACACTACCACCATCTCTTCAGCGTACTACCCACCACAGTGTACTCAACAGATGGCGGTAATGTTTTAGCGACGATGTTTTAAAGTGAGAAATATTCAATGTGTTATGCCTGTTTACTTGTGCTTTGACCCTCATTTGAAAAGCTATTTTGCTTCATTTTAATTTCAAAACAGTGTCAGCCTTGTTTAAATATTCGAGTCTTGCCATTGTGGTAACGTTTTCCTTGTTTTGAAGCCATAAAAATAATTAATAAAATGCCTGATTTTTACCGAACAGTCCATCTGTTGAAAGTTCGGTAAAAATCACCGATGTCGGTAATCATTTCTAAGTGTGTAGTTTCGATAAATTAGGTGAACTACATTTTTGGATTTCGATTGTCGATTCCGAAAATTTGCAATTTTGATTAACATTTTTTGTGCTGATATAATGATGATCCAATGAATATAATGATTCTGCATAATTTTTAACTATCGCTAAGTAAAAGCTTACATTTCTTTTCTTCCAACATAAAGATTGATTAGTAAATGAGGGTTTTTTTAACTTATTGGATAGGTTAGGGCCAAAGGTTTTCAGAATGTTATGAAAATATACCCACAGGTAGAGTTTAGAATCAAAAAAAAACTCAAACAAATTCGTGGTGGTTATTTTTTTCGGAAAATTTTAGTTGAGGTTTGCGGATTTTTCCGGACATTAAAGGGTGATACGGTCAAAATTTGGTCAAGGGAAAACGCGTGTAAATCGGTGAAATCGTTTATTTAAAAAATCAAATTAAATTTCTTTTTCAAGTTCAATTAGTATAAAATTCAGGAAAAATATTCAGTAAGGCTTCCGCTTTTCCAAATCCGAATTGCCGGGCCTTACGCTTGACCCCTGCCATCAGATTTTGTACAGCCCCCTTGTCCACCTTCTTCGCCGCAGAAAGCCAGTTTGCTTTGAACTGCTGCTCGCCCTTAGCAGTTTTTTTGGTCTTCTTTAGGTTCCGCTTGACAATAGCCCAGTATTTCTCAATTGGGCGGAGCTCTGGCGTGTTGGGAGGGTTCTTGTCCTTGGGAACCACCTGCACGTTGTTGGCGGCGTACCACTCCATGGCCTTTTTACCGTAATGGCAAGATGCCAAATCCGGCCAAAACAGTACGGAACAACCGTGTTTCTTCAGGAAAGGCAGCAGACGTTTATTCAAACACTCTTTCACGTAAATTTCTTGGTTGACAGTCCCGGAAGCTATGAAAATGCTGCTTTTCAAGCCACAGGTACAGATGGCTTGCCAAACCAGATATTTCTTTGCGAACTTTGACAGTTTCATGTGCTTGAAAACATCTGCTACCTTTCCCCTTCCTTTTGCCGTATAAAACTCCTGTCCCGGAAGCTGCTTGTAGTCGGCTTTGACGTAGGTTTCGTCGTCCATTACCACGCAGTCAAACTTCGTCAGCATCGTCGTGTACAGCCTCCGGGATCGCGCTTTTGCCGTCGTATTTTGTTTATCATCGCGATTTGGAGTCACTACCTTCTTGTAAGTCGATAGTCCGGCTCGTTTTTTGGCTCAATGCACGGTTGTAGACGATACACCCAGCTTATTTGCGGCATCTCGGAGAGAGAGGTTAGGGTTTCGCTTGAAACTACCGGCAACTCTCTTTGTCGTCTCAGCGGCTTCCGGTTTTCGATTCCCCCCCCCCCGATCCAGACTTCCTGGCTGTCGACAAACGTTCCCCAAACACTTTAATTACATTTGTAACGGTTGATTTGGCAACTTTTAGCGATTTTGCCAACTTTGCGTGCGAGTAGCTCGAATTTTCGCGATGCGCGAGCAAAATTTTGATACGCTGCTCTTCTTGCTTGGACGGCATTTTGACAACTGAAGAGTGAATTCCAAAATCAAAATAGGAGCAACATTCTACACACACACACCTTCAAAATGAGGGGTGTTCAGGTTTTTTAAATGCAAAATTGAAAGAAATACGTCAAGTTGATATTGACCAAATTTTGACCGTATCACCCTTTACATACTTTGAAAATTCATAACTTATGGAGCAAGTACCGTGAAAAAACTTTGCAAAAAAAATGATAAGGAAATTATGTCAGCAATCCATGAAAAAAAAACATAATCTTAAAAATGACGTCGATGAAATTTTTCACGGTGGAGGAAAATTGCTAGGAAAATCAGGGTAATTTGTTAATTGTCAGGGTAATGCAAACTTTTCTAATGAATTTTTCATGCTTGAATACTTCTTAACTTTCACTGGTGAAAATCTTTTAAGTGGCGTCTTTTACCGAATTTCGCTTATGACCAAAATCTAACGGCCCGGAAAAGTTTGCTCTAACTTCTCTGATTTTTCCGAAATTCACATACTTTGAAAATCCATAACTCATGATTTATAGATGCGTTCATATTAATAATTGCAAAAATCGCATGATAGCAACACTGTAGAGTTAGAAAATGTGATCTCAGCATTAGGTTGTACTTTAGGATCAGGTCTTCAGCATACTTACAGAATTAATAGTTTTGGACAACTTTCAAGAATGTACCAACATTCTATATTGAGGCATTTTGGACTAATGGATCATTTCTAAAAACTTGAAATCTTTAAAATTCAATATCTCCTAAACGAAACATAATTTTTTTTTCGTTAAATAATTCTTATGTAAAAAACAGTCTGCTTAACAATTTGGCGTCATCAAAATAAAAAAAAATAAAAAATGTTCATGACTTTGTACTACCTATATTTAGCACAGGATGTCAGCCCTTCAAGAAATATTCCCAATCGTGTAGTCTTCTCCGATTTCGGCAATTCAGTGAATTTTGATTTATCTATGACGCAGGAAATCCGCGGAATTTCAGAGCATCATCGTCCTATGATTGCTCCGTCATTATACTCTGCAAAGTTTGGCCATGTTGATTCTGCAAGAACTTTTTTCACAGATGGATCTCTAATAGAGGAGTCCGCTGGTTTTGGTGTATTTAATGAATTTCATAGCGCCTTTCGAAAACTTGAAGCTCCTTGTTCTGTATATGTGGCTGAACTGGCAGCAATTCACTACATCTTGGAAACTATTGCTTCACTTCTTCCAGACCACTTCTTTATTTTTACGGATAGTCTCAGTTCTGTCGAGGCTATATCCGTTCCATTAGACCGGTAAAGCACTTCTCGTATTTTCTCTTGAAAATACGAGAGCTGCTTAGTGCTTTATCCGTGCGCTCTTTCATCATCACCTTCGCGTGGGTCCCTTCGCATTGCTCAATCTTGGGCTATGAGAAGACGGATTCACTTGCGACGGTGGGCGCTATGGAAGGCGACATTTATGATCGACAAATCGCCTATAGTGAATTTTTCTCTATTTATCGTCAGCAGTCGCTGGCAACATCAATGGAGTGAAAGGAGGTTGGGACGATGGCTACATTCAATTATCCCTAAGGTGTCGAAGTTTGCATAGTTCAAAGGGTTGGACTTGGGTTGAGACTTCATACGCGTGATGTCTCGTCTCATGTCCAATCACTATTGTCTAAACGCTGACTTGTTCCGTGTGGGGTTGGGAGACAGCAATCTCTGTGAATGTGGACAAGGTTACCAGGACGCTGATCACATCCTTTGGTCTTGTGCGGAGTATCGTGGAGTCAGATCACATTTTTATGTTTACTTTAATAATATTAACCTTAGATTGTAAGTTTGATTAACCTTATATTTAGTTTGTATTTTGTACGTGTGGGGTTTTTTTTCGTGTTGGGTGTATTCATCACTGCGACCATTACTTTGATCTATTGTGATATTCCCCGTTTTTATATTGCTTTATCAGTTATGTCGTATCACTATTTTGTGAAGCGACCGACATAGACTGACCAAAAGCATTTTCCCAGCCAGGTATTACATTTCGAATGAAATGTACTACTTTACTGGGACTTGAATTCCAAAAATCACAGAGTTCTGCCAGCCCCTTATCCAGAAAAATACGCCATTTATTGAAGATTGCTGCACAAGAGCATAGCAGGTGTTCAGAGTCTTCCTTTTCTATACCACAGAATCGACACATATCCTCTTGAAGTTTTCCTATTAGCTTCAAATGATATTTACATGGACAATGTCCTGTTATCAAAGCAGTATAGACACTGAGATCTTTCTTTGATAATTCAAGAATTTTGCTAGTCATTGAATTGTTCGGAACTATGAACCGTTTCGACTGCCTAGCAATGGAAGTGTTGTTCCAATTGGTCTCCACTTTCATCTTTTCCCATTTCTTGATCTCCATTTTAAGAGAACAAGTAGAAACTCCACAGAATGGTTTTGGTCCTATGAATTGCTGAGATGATCCTAGCCTGGCTAACGTATCGGCTTTTTCATTCCCTTCAATTTCACAGTGGCCAGGAACCCAATATAAGTTTACTTGGTTTTGACAGGCCAATTTCTGAAGTGACATTGTACATTACGAGTTTGGAATTGCATATTGCTGATTTTAAAGCATTTAATGCTGCTTGACTATCAGACATAATGCAGATATTCGAATGTTTATAATTCCTGCGCAAGCATATTACAGAGCATTCAAGAATTGCTTGAATTTCTGCTTGGAACACGGTTGGCCAGTAACCCATGGATATTGAGATATCAATCCCTGGACCAGTTACCCCTGCTCCCACACGGTTGTTCAATCTTGAACCGTCTGTATAAAAAACAGTTGAACCTGGACGGATGTTTGGTCCCCCACTTTCCCAAACATAAACGATCGAAATTATATTTTTTTTCTCCATCCAGTCTTCATTTTTTAATACAAGAGAATCAATATCAAACATTTTTTAAATGCTAAGGTGTCCTGTAAGATCACCTTCAAGGAAGTACTTTGTTCGTTGAATCCTTAAAGCGCTCCTTTCAGCTTCTAATTGGATAAATTGATGCAACTAGTGAAATACTCGGTGTGCTGTTCATTGCACCAGTTATTGAGAGAGTAGCTAGTCTTTGCAGTCTCCCCAGCTTCTTCTGAGCCGATTTTTCATTAGTTTTCGGTCACCAAACTAATGATGCGTAGGATATTCTGGGTCTTACAATCGTCAAATAAATCCAGTGGATCATTTTTGTTTTAGGCCCCATTTCCTACCAAATGTTTTTTTACTTATCCAAAGAGCATTTATTGCCTTATTAAAAACCTGCTCTATATGTGAATTCCAGTTAAGTTTACTGTCAAGAATGACTCCCAGATACTTGACTGTTCGTGAAAGTTCTAAATAGGTTTCTTTCAATTTTAAGTTATTTATAGAAAATTTCCTTTTCCGTGTGAACGGTACAATAGTGGTCTTAGAAGGGTTTATATTCAACCCTTCTTTAGCGCACCACGACGAAACAAAATTTAAAGCAGTTTGCATTCTATTTGAAATGATATTATCAAATTTTCCAGTGTTATCAAACGTGTGGGGTTATTTTTTGTAATGTTTTTTTTTTTCAAGATAATTTCATGTTTTAGGATAAATTAAATATTTGTATCGTAAACCACATTTCAAACCTCCTTCTTCCCTTTTCCCATCCAAAAAATTGTAAATCTCCACTAATCTCGAGACAACCGCGAGTACTCGGTCCAGTTCCTTTAACTTTAAATATAAGACAGTAATGAATAACGAAAAGGATAACTCGGCTCTGTAAAGTTTATTCGATTGAGCCTGTACAAATAAAGTAATTATTAAAAAATAGGGGCATTTTAAGATATTTGCATTCATAGTTTTCAAATAAAAAAAATCGCATAGTTGGCAACACTGTAGTAAAAGTACAATTACAAAAATTGAGTTTACGTTTAATATGATTCCAAAAGGGTACCCAATGTCTTTTGTATATTTATTGGATTAAGAGATATGTAAAAATAAATCTTGGTGTTTATTAAAAATCGGCAAAAGGGGGGGGGCAGTCTTCAGAGCAGATTGGCACACTTGTAAGACAGTTTAAGATATTCAGTTAACCAACATCCCTCCCCCCTTAAATTCATGGAAGATTTCTAAATTTTCAAAAATGGAACACAATCTCATATGCTTATTTAATATTTGTTCATTTAATACCACATTATTTTCATCTAGCTATTAAATCTTATGTAAGAAAATGTCAATGTTATTTATTATATGTGTAATGACTCATAATAATTTCCATCGCGCAACACATAAGTAAATTTGCTTAGCAAAAGTAACAGAGTATGTGAACTGTAAGTACGTGTAGTACTGCAAGTGAATGCATTGACTCCGCAAACTGAATGCCTATTTGACCCCACATTCCATGCATGGTAGCTTGAGTCATAGTTCGCTACCTTGTTATAGAAGATTCCGGAAAACATTGTTTCATCGTCAAAACTGGTTGGATCGCAAACTGATTGTGAGAAAATCAAATATTTCAAACTATCAATTCTCGCATGGGTAAAAAAAAACCGCGAATGATGTGATTAACATTGCTTTTGCGCATTAATTTGAAGTAATTCTCAATGCGTATGCTAACAACTGATTGCACTAAACTGCCGTAAAATAATATTGCTAAATCATAATCCAAAACCAGTGTAATTAGCAAACAGCACTTTAATTGCAACTTTTATTACTGTCAGTGATCCGCCTCATTTGAAATAGCTCAACCACAGCCAACTTTCCACTAAGAACGAACTGCTACAAACGTCTTGAAGCAACAACAAAACAAATCACGTGAAGATTTTTTTCCGTCATGAATATTTAAACTCGAATGCTCATAAACTGAACTTCCCTGTTTAAATTTGAAGATGCTGCCCATGTTAATGAACGGAAATTTTTCGCATCGGAGGCCCCTTTTTATAAAACCTAATGTGGGATATTTCCGTGGAAGATTTAATATTCCATCAAATGAACCTGTTTCCATGGTTAGTGACGGAACAAGTTCGTTTCGTTTACGGTAACAAAATTTTACATTATTGATATGCCAACGCTTATGCTACCGACACTCAACGCGCAAGAACTGGGCGGCAAAAAAAAATCGATACCAACATTCAGGGAAGGAGACTTCGATGAATGGCTACGAAAGGACTCGTTGTTCGCTGGTTGACGACAATCCGATTTCCGTTCTCAAATTCTGTGTAAATTCATAACCGGTTGATTTTTACGATATGTGGGTTTCTCATATCCTGGCTTCTAACTGAGAATTCCATATCTGTATTATTTTTGATATTTAAAATTACACCCTTAAAGTCAAATTTGTTTTAATGATTTTAAATCCAGGGCTGAAATGTTTTTTGTATAACTACACACAACGATTTTTGTTTAATCTCAAATTAAAATATTTTTTAAGAATCACGAAAGCTTAAGTGCAAAGTGATCGACCATATCGTTACTGGGGTTCATGTCGAGGGGTTGGCTTCGATCACCATTTCATACAGGGATTATTTTGGTTTGCATTTTTTTAATAATTTATGGGTCGCAATTTAGCATTGAAAAGTGACGACTTCATCCTTAATCTAAGGAGCATTGAAAAAACATATTTTGATACTAATCCTAATTGTTTATCCTGCCATATATTTTTTTTGTCAATTCTAAAGCATTCTGCGGAAAATTCCTCTCATCAACATTAGACAACCCAACTCCACTTTCGTTTTCAATTCGCATAAAGCGCCCGATGAAACACCATCTACAGGCTGTTGAACCCACCGCGGGACATTAGGGGCTAACATGCGCTTCCTCGTGCGATACTTATTTCCCTCCCGAACATCATTTTCGAAAACATAAAAGAGCCGAGAGCACTCAGCAACCGAAACTGGGTTAAACATATATTTTCACTATCCGCTTCGTCTCAAGTTACGCTTCTCCGGCTCGGCCAGTAGTAGAACATCGCACAATGGTACGCATGTACATGGGCTTATATGTTGTTATTTCACTCCCAGTTCTATGCTATAGCCGAAAACTCGGTTCCCTGAAGCGAAAACCCATGCTCCATCCAACACGTGTAAGCATAGTACGATCCCTCAGCGCCCTCCCTCCATCTAATTTCCCACCCACCGACCGGGGAGCTCTCCCTTTTTATGCGTAGCACCCAACCAAACCCCCCTCAACCGAGCAAGCATAGAATAATACGGATGGAGACCGACCAACCGAACATAAGTCGTAGTGTGTACATATTTCTGTACCTAGTTATAGCTACCACCGATCGCATATAGCGGCAAGCGAAAAATCAGTACCATCCCATCCATCTATCTGTCCATCGTGGGTTCAATGCTCAACTTCCACGCGCATCACCGAGTGCCGAATTTATGCTCCCCTCTTGGCAGGTCATTGAACTCGCTTGTTCTAGCTCACCCATTTATGTGTCACCCACTGCGCTGCCACCACCCACCAACACCGCACCAAGTATTGCCCACAGAATGTGAAAACGACGATACGACGATTTCATCTTTTCTAACGTTTATAATACGAACGGCTTCGATCTACGTGGTTTCCATTAACGTTGTTCTCGAGTAATACCATTTACGCGGGAAGCGCGAAACTAGAACCTAATTTGGTCCAGGTGCAACTTTTTTGGCTCATGACCGATTCAATTGAAGTTGAATGCCTATCTTGAATTACGAAGAAGCCAAACGCAGAGTATGTACAATAAATTGGCAAAATTTAATAAGTATTGAAGGAAATGTCGACACTGAAGTAGGAAAATTTTACTCAATTCTTAATTTTAGAAACTATACTAACAAAAAAAAGAAGAACACAAAACAATAAACTACCATCATGGTTCAATTTACTACTGAAAAAAAAATGAAGAGTAAAAAAACAGAGAGCCCACAAACTATATAAAAAAGAAGACACTAAAACCAATTTGCAAAACTATCATAGCTTATGCAATCAACTAAATACAGCCAATCAAATGAAGTCATGCCCTAAGAACTTTTTTAATTATGTAAACACGAAATTAAAAAGTGGCAATGTTCCTTTGCCAATGAATCTGAATGCAAATGTAGGTGAGAATTCTTATGAAATTTGCAATCTCTTTGCAAACTTCTTCCAAGAAGTATACACCACATTTTCCGAAGAAGATCGTGACCGCGTTTTTTTTTTTTTTCATTCATTCCTGAAATTTCTAGCAACATTTCTGTCAAACAACTATATCAACATGAAGTCCTCAATGCACTGAAAAACTTAAACGCGTCGAAAGGATCCGGATCTGACGGCATTGCAACCATATTTTTGAAAAACCTCTCTGAAGAAGACGCTCTTCAACATGTCTCTGAAAAACTGGGAAATTCCCTGAAACTTGGAAATCATCTTATTTGGCACCTATTTTCAAAACAGGTGCGAAATACGACATTCGAAATTATCGTGGAATTACTATTATTTCTTGCATTCATTAGAATCAATCGTAAACGACAAAACATTCTAGCAGTTGAAAAATCTTATTGCAAGTAAACAGCACGGTTTTTTGAAAGGTCGCTCAACTCCCTCTAAAAGCAGCGCCGGTGGTGTAGTGGTGAGCGTGATTACCTTTCACCCCGGTAGGCTTAGGTTCAATTCCAGTCGGCGCTGCCGGGATGTTCTCAGGCATAACATCTCTGATCACACCTTCCTTCGAAAGGGAAGTAAGCCGTTGGTTCCCGGTTCATGAGTTGATTGGTCGATAGGTAGGGTCCAGGTGTGGGAGCTGCCTCCCTGGCGTCGGAAGGATTGTTGGTGCTCAGCACGGAAAACAAGATCGACGGAAAACAAATCAAGGAAAAAAACTATCTTTAATCTTTTAGAATATGTATCTTTCATTCTTAACGCGATGGATAGTGGCAACCACGTTGAAGTGCTATACACCGACTTCAGTAAAGCATTTGATCACATCAATATAGGGTAAATTACCCCATTTCCGGCCTATTAAGCACAACCCACACTTAGTCTTTTATTATTACTGATGGCTTCCAAATTTATTTACCTTTCCGTACGTACCGTAAGATTTGATAAAGAGAAACCAATCGTTGAGATATTGTCAAAAGTCGAACACTGCTTCTTGACGCCAAACTCGGCCTACGGATTCTAAACTCAGCCTAACGCATTGAAACGCCATTGAAAGGCCAATGAATTCACTTCGGCCTATCGGATGAAGATAAAAATTGATTCGGTCGGAGCGCTTCTTTTGTTTTTGGGAATAATGGGTGCAAACATTCATATCACGCGTTCTCATTGACTTCGTTTGGTAGCTTATTAACTAAAGTATCGTACCAAACGCATCATTGACATGTTAACTCTGAAATCATGGATTTATTTGAAGTTTTCTGCTCGATAGGCCCAAAATGGGCGCTTAGGCCGAAGTAGTTCTTTACCCTACCATTATTAATCCTAAAATTGCAGAAAATACGAATGGAGCCTGGACTTTGGAATTGGCTTCAATCATACCTAACACGTCATAAACAAATAGTCCGTTTTCAAAATAAATTTTCAGAACCAATTTCAGTCACCTCTGTGGTACCTCAGGGCTCTCATTCAGGCCCACTTCTTTTTATTTTGTACATAAACGACATTTCTTGTACATGCAGAAGACATGAAGCTCATAATGGAAATAAGTAATTCTAGCGATGCAGACGAATTCCAGAATGAAATCAATATATTCAACACCTGGTGTAGTAAAAGTCTACTTCGAATGAGCGTAAAAAATGTACCGCAATAGCATTTAGCAGAAAACATATTGGAATATCATTAGGCAACCAAATAGTAGAAAAATGCAAAATTGTAAGAGATCTAGGCGTCATCGCAGACAGCAAACTGTCTTTTGTTGAACATTATAATACCACAGAGAACAGACGTCCAAGTTCGGTCAGAAACTTGTATAAAGTTGAGTGGCGCTAGCATCTCCTGATTTCCTCTACAAATTTTCCACTTTCGCCCAATTTGACGCTAGTATCGATACATTTTCTGTTGAAAATTGCCACTTGGCGCTACCAGCACTTAGTGTCTACTGTAAATTGTGCAACTCCAGCGTTATCAGGTTGTCAAAGAGGATTTTTAAGTGGGGAAGTCGCCGTTAGTGGCGCTTAAGTCGAATAGGAATCTTTTCACTAGTCTCTAGAGAAATTTTGTTCGAGCCTCAACGTCTCCCAAAAAACAATTCAGAGTCACAAATAAGCATATATATTGAATAAATGCTGTATTCTAGTGTAAAATGCTGAATAAAACGAGTTGTCGAATTATGTGCTGAAAAAAGCTCATTGAGACCGATAGATGCACATTTATTCCACTGTTTGCTCTGATCTGATTAATTTTCGTATTAAAAGCTGTATACACGTTAACTGTCTTCACAATTCAACGCCAGAAGTTTGATCTAATAACAAACTGAATAAGTGTAATTTGCGCATACATTGACGCTTTAATTCGACTGTTTTCAATTGATTTAATAACATACTTTATTAGACGTCTAATAAATGTTTTTTAGCTCCATTATTAGATTTCATTGCATTGCTGAATACAGGTGGATACAGTCAGTATAATAGCTCTTATACCACTATGCGTCCATGTTTTAATCGCATGCCTTGCATTAGATCCTAAGTAACATTGATCGGTTCTCTTCGTCGACTTTCTCTTTCGTTAATAACTTGAGCATAGAACCGTTTCTTGATGTGTTTGTCATATTAGATGCTAGATAAAAACTTCTTTTATCGATCTGTGTGCTGAAAATACCTGGGAATGCCTTTACATGGCCGTGGGGATGCAAAGAAAAAGTCAACGAAGAGAATCTGTCAATGTTACTTAGGACCTAATGCAATGTTCAGCTTTAATTGCATTATAACACACCATCGACTGGAAATGCTTTCGGCAACGTGGGACTCTTTAAGTAGTGATGAAACGTCACTAGAACTATTCCACAACCTCTGACAGCATATGAGCAAGTCAAACGCGCACTCTTTTGCCTGTAGATTTGCAGAAATACTTCAAGTCTCATCATACATTCATGTATGAGTTAGGTAAAGGAGTGTGCGTTTGACTAGTACCACAGACAAACAGACATAACACTCACCATCACATTCTTCGCAAATAAGGTTTTATTTGGGAATGTGCTTGCATTTGTCATGGTGGCGCCACTGAAGCGTTAAGCAAGCCACTGAATTTTGAACTTATCAGTGATGCCAGTTCTTTTTCAGCTCAATTTAGTATATGTCAGCTCTTGATAATGATAAGGGGACCAAGGGATCCCACTGGAGACATATATAGCAATGACCCGATTTCGCCAGCCCCTTTTTTGAAAATCTTTTCTACACGCAAACCAAAAATTTATTACAATGAATCATCCTCTGTTTATGAACATCGCAGCGAATGTTAGAAGTTGACCTTGCAGACGATGCAATGAATTTTAATCTTTTTTATTCCATGTTCTGTACGAAGTTGAGTATGCGAGGAAATGAGTGCTTCTTGTTTGCTTTTAGCCTTTCCATATTCCGAAGCATGGAGAGAGCAGTGGAGAAAGCACAGGTCTGATAATTGCCCGCAGTTCGAGTCTCCAGTCGGCAACCTTTTTTTTCGACATGATTAATTTCACTCACTAAAACACTCCACATTTCTCTTTGTACATTTTCTTGCATTGGACCGCAGCTCGGTATATCGCATCCTCCGTGCATGCGGTCTCCACTAACATCCTCCGATGGTGAATCCCACATAATTGTAAGCGAATCTTACATCCCCCGGTTGGGTGTCAGGAAACAGCAAGTTCCCCAAGAAATTCATGATTTGGCAGGCGATTATGTTCGTGCGGAAAACGGAGCAAGCCTTTCGTAACAACTACAACCTTAACTGGCCAAGTATAGATACATGTGCCTGAAGAAAAGACTACTTCCGTTTCTCAAATCACACAATTCCTAGGATTTTATGGCCAGATCTAGCCTCTTGTCAGTACTGGGCGTTCTGAAGTGGTACAAGACGAATGGGGTCAATTTCGTGCCGAAGAACCTCAATCCCCCAAACACACCGGAGTTGCGGCAGATCGAAAAATACTGGGCTATAATGAAACACGAACTCCGTAAACATCCTAAACTTGTCGCTACGGAGAGAAAATGTTGCGATCATGGTTTAAAGCAGAAAAAACCTTATGGGTGAAATTAAGAAGAAAGTTTGGGCATTTAGATTTGGTGAAGAAATAGAGTGAAATAAAGATACGTAAGTATTACATTCCCTGAAAATGTCATTGGTGAGTACCTCTAAGTAATGCAATTTAACTGTGGACACCCTTTACGGTGTTGTTTTAGCTCAAGATGAAAATGAATCTCAGTTCTGATGGAAACTAAAGAGCCTGAATTTATAAAGAAACGTTTTGTCAAAATTGGAAAATCGATTATCTGTCAAAGTCATAGGAAAAATCTTTCAAATCGAGCAGAAGACCTGTCAAATGGATAAATGTCGTCTCTGTACAAATTCAGGCTCTTTAATGGAAACAATTTGTATTGGTGTTAGAACTGTTGGCAAAATATTTATCAGGAACACGAAAAAATATCAGTCCTGATTTGTATGCAAACAATGTAGGGCCCTTACTTACCTTACCAATCAGGCTAAGGCCTTGTTGTCCTCTGCTGCCCGAAGAACTCTACTCGATCCATGGCCACACTTCGCCAGCCTCATAGTCTGCGAAGGGTCCGCTGGTCGATTTCTACTTGGTCGATCCACCGTGCCCGCTGCGCGCCTCTTCTTCTTGTTCCTGTTGGGTCGCTTTCTAGAACCATTTTCACTGGGTCGTCGTGCGTTCTAACGACGTGCCCAGCCCACCGTAGTCGCCCAATTTTCAGTCCACATCGTGCTCTCTTGCCGTGCGGATCTATTTGCTTTTTGCTGAAGGAAGTGTTACTACTACCTAAAGCTACAACAAATTTAAACAGCACTTTTCAGTGCTCAACCTGTAAAATTTCTACCTTGTTCAACTTTATTCCTCTTCGATCCTTGTTTGGACCCTACCCGAGGTAATCCTTCTTGGATATCG
Organism: Ochlerotatus camptorhynchus; assembly: GCF_037179485.1. Lineage (NCBI taxonomy): Eukaryota > Metazoa > Arthropoda > Insecta > Diptera > Culicidae > Ochlerotatus > Ochlerotatus camptorhynchus. The sequence continues at coordinate 459,573 of NW_027041148.1, forward strand.
ATTTGGAAAATTCCTCTTCGATCCTTCAGATTCTTAAAGTAATCTGCTTGGAAGTCGATTTGGATAAAAATTTACTGCCGCCATGGCGCCTAAACGCAAAAGAAAGGGGCAAACTCTTGACCCCCCTTCTGAAGAAATTAATTTGAGTAATCAATTTGATTTGCTCACGGATGATGAGAATGATCCATCATCCAAGAAAAATTCTAGTAAACTTTCCCGGCTTAATGCCAAGAAGGAAAAGATTCCCCCCTATTGTGATAACCACTTCCGATTTCCATGCTCTTCGCATGGAACTTTTGAACTTCGTGAAAGTTAAGTTTTCTCTATAAATTGGACGTCGGGGTGAATGCCGTGTATTGGCTGAAACCTTGGACGGATTTAAATGTCTTCTCAAGTATCTTACTGAGAAGAAGCACACATTTTTTACTTACGACACCAAAACTGAACGTGTGTTCAAGGTTGTCATGAAAGGACTGCCCAGTGGTGAATCCCTGGATCAGATCAAAGATGAACTGGCAAAATTACTTGGAGTTGTGCCACTCCAAGTAATCAAAATGAAAATAAAATCCCGTCCTGGCGATTCGCGCAACGGGATTTCTAATGATTTTTATTTAGTTCACTTCAAGTCTAGTGAACTAAACAACCTTAAGGCCTTAGAAAATGCTAGCCTTATGCTCCATGTCCGAGTGAAGTGGGAACACTTCAGGAAGACTGGAGGAAATTTCCAAAACCTCACTCAGTGCCGCAAGTTCCAGGGTTGGGGCCACGGAACTAAAAATTGCTACATGCCAGCTAAATGCATGAATTGTGGTGATTCCTCTCACGCAAAGGACGACTGTCCTGTGAAGGAAGATCATAAGAAATTTAAATGTTCAAATTGTGGTGAAAACCACAAATCCAATTTTTGGGAATGTAAGACTCGCAAAGCGATCCTACAATCTCGTTCTAAGCGACAGGTAGGAAACGCTCAACGTTTCCGAACAGGTACAAATTCCTCTGCTGTTAACAACGGTCAGCTAGGAACAAATTCTACATTCGTACCCGTAGGTACAAATATTACCCCTGCTTCAAATTTTTCATCTGTACCTACCCCCCTCGCTGCTAACAATGTTCAGCCAGTTAATGGAGCTACCTATGCTGCTATTGCAACGGGTAGAAATCAAAATACTAACCAAAGTAATTCTAACGGAAATTTTGACTTAGGAAGCATTACTGCCCCTAAAATGGAATTTTTACAGAAATCATTAATTGACATGATTTCTGTTATGCTTAAATCTAACTCCATGTTTGATGCTATTCAAACTGGAGTAAAATTTGCAAATAATATTGTCATGACTTTAAAATTCAGTAATGGATTTTAAAGCATTAAATATTGTAAATTGGAATGCTCGATCTCTTAAAGAGCTATTTAACTTTTTGAGAGTTCATAACGTGCATATTGCCGTTATAACTGAAACGTTCCTTAAACCTGACCATAAGGTTAAGAAGGACGCAAATTACTTGATTTATAGAAATGATCGTCTTGATAGACCCTGTGGTGGCGTTGCCATCATTATTCATAGACGAATCAAACATAAAATTCTTTCTTCATTTGAAACCAAAGTTTTTGAAACTTTGGGAGTTTCTGTTGAAACAAAATTTGGACAACTTACGTTTATAGCTGCCTATTTTCCATTCCAATGCGTAGGCCAGCAAAAGAATTTTTTCAAGGGTGACCTCCAGAAACTTACCCGTCATAGGTCTAAATTATTCATTATTGGTGATTTTAATGCAAAACACCGCTCATGGAATAATGCTCAAAGCAATTCTAATGGTAATATTCTGTTTGATGATTGTTCTGCAGGTTATTACACTATTCAATATCCAAACAGCCCAACATGCTTTTCTTCTGCAAGAAATCCCTCCACTATTGATTTGGTCTTAACTGATTCATGTCAACTTTGTAGCCAACTGGTTACCCATGCTGACTTCGGTTTTGATCACCTTCCAGTAACTTTTGAAATATCCCAAGAAATAATTTGTAATCCCAACAGCTCTACTTTCAATTACCATAGAGCTGATTGGGAGCAGTATCGAACATTTATGGAATATAACTTCGATCCAAACATTCCTTTGCAAACCAAATTAATTATGCTCTTGAATCTCTGACTACTTCTATAGTTGCAGCAAGAGCTGCCTCAGTACCAAAATGCGAGGTTAAATTCGATTCAATTATAATAGACGACGATCTTCAGCTCTTGATCCGTCTTAAAAATGTCCGTAGGAGACAATATCAAAGAACACGCGATCCTGCCATGAAAGTTATCTGGCGGGATTTGCAAAAACAAATTAAAAAGCAATTCTCTGCTCTGAGGAACAAAACTTTTGAAAATAATATTTCTAAATTAGACCCGAGTTCCAAACCCTTTTGGAAACTCACAAAAATTTTGAAAAAACCTCAAAAGCCTATTCCAGCGCTTAAAGAAGGTGGTAAAATTTTGATCACAAATTTGGAAAAAGCTCAGAAACTTGCTAAGCAATTCGAAAGTTCCCATAATTTCAGTTTGGGTCTTACTAGTCCTATTGAGAATCAGGTCGCTGGGGATTTTCTGAATATTTTCTCTCGCGAAAATATTTTTGATGATTCCTGGGGGACTGATTTGGACGAAGTAAGGTCTATAACTAAAAAGTTTCAAAATATGAAAGCTCCAGGTGGTGATGGAATTTTCTATATATTCATCAAAAACTCCCAGAGAGTACCTTGTCTTTCTTGGTAAAATTATTTAACAGATGTTTCCATTTGGAATACTTTCCTGATAAATGGAAAAATGCAAAAGTTGTTCCAATTTTGAAGCCGGATAAAAATCCAGCTGAAGCTTCTAGCTACCGCCCAATAAGTTTGCTTTCTTCAATAAGTAAACTTTTTGAAAAGATAATTTTGAATAGAATGATGCTTCACATCAATACGAACTCAATTTTTGCAGATGAGCAGTTTGGATTTCGCCATGGGCATTCAACTACTCATCAACTCTTAAGAGTTACCAATTTAATTCGTTCAAACAAATCTGAAGGCCACTCAACTGGAGTTGCTCTTCTAGACATAGAAAAAGCATTCGACAGTGTTTGGCATGAAGGTTTGATTGCTAAATTGAAAAAGTTTAATTTTCCACTTTATATTATGAAATTAGTTCAAAATTATTTAACTGACAGAACTCTGCAGGTAAATTATCAAAATTCCAAATCTAATCGACTACCTGTTAGAGCAGGAGTTCCTCAGGGTAGCATTCTTGGGCCTATATTGTATAACATTTTCACTTCGGACCTCCCTGATTTGCCTCAGGGTTGCCACAAATCTTTGTTAGCTGATGACACAGGCATTTCCGCTAAAGGAAGAAGTCTTCGTGTTATTTGCAGCAGACTGCAGAAAAGTTTAGATATTTTCTCTTCTTATTTACAAAAATGGAAGATTTCTCCCAACGCTTCCAAAATTCAACTTATAATATTTCCACATAAGCCTAAAGTTTCATTTTTGAAACCTTGTAGTAGTCACATAGTCACTATGAACGGAGTTCCAATTTCCTGGTCAAACCAAGTGAAATATCTTGGATTAATACTTGACCAAAAATTAACTTTTAAAGATCACATTGAGGGCATTCAAGCCAAATGTAACAAATATATTAAATGTTTGTATCCTCTTATAAACAGGAAATCCAAACTTTGCCTGACGAATAAACTTCTAATATTTAAACAAGTTTTTAGACCGGCCATGCTTTACGCTGTGCCAATATGGTCTTGTTGTTGCACTACCAGGAAAAAAGCACTTCAAAGGATTCAGAACAAAGTTCTGAAAATGATTTTGAAGTTGCCTCCCTGGTACAGTACTACTGAGGTACATAGAATTTCGAATGTTGAGACTTTAGAACAAATGTCCAACAAAATAATGAATAATTTCAGGCAAAAATCGTTGCAATCCTCAATTGCAACGATTAATTCCCTTTATACTTAGATAAGATTTAGTTTTAGTTTTTAGTTTTAAGATATCAATTGTTATACTGACATGCAGGTTAAAAAACCTGTTTAAAATACTTAATTGCCAAGACATGAACAATGTAAAAACACTTAGATATATCATAACAATTAAGGCTGGTACGTTACTGCAGTAACTGGATCACCTAGGTTAAAAATGAAATGTAATTTATTTTGAATTTGGAACAAATAAAGAGTTAAAAAAAAAAAGTCGCCCAATTTTTGCAATGTTGATGATGTATGGTTCTTCCAGCAGCTGGTGGAATTCGTGGTTCATTCGCCTCCTCCACGTTCCGTCAACATAGAGAGTCAACTTCGTGCGGCGGCGAATTTTATTGCCATAATGCGTCTTTGAATTTCTCTGCTGGTATCATTTTAGGCGGTCACAAGTTAGTCCAAATACACGAACTCATTGACCAGCTCGATTTCGTCACCGTCAATCTGAACTCGGGGTGGGAGGCTAACATTGTCTTCCATAGACCCTCTTCCTGTCATGTATTTTGTCTTTGATGCGTTGATGGCAAGTCCAATCCGCCTAGCTTCAGCCTTCAGTCGGATGTACGTTTCCGCCATCGTCTCAAAGTTCCGTGCCATGATGTCGATGTCATCGGCGAAGCCAAGAAGCTGGATGGACTTCCTGCAGATCGTGCCGCTCGTGTCTATCCCAGCTCTTCTGATCACACCTTCTAACACGATGTTGAATAGCAGACACGAAAGTCCATCACCTTGCCGTAACCCCCTTCGAGATTCAAAGGGACTCGAGAGTGTCCCCGATACTCGAACAACGTCGCCTTGACCAATCGCGTCAGTTTATCCGGAAATCCGTACTCGTGCATAATCTGCCATAGCTGATCTCGATCGATTGTGTCGTATGCGGATTTGAAATCGATGAACAAATGATGTGTTGGCACGTTGTATTCGTGGCATTTCTGCAGAACCTGCCGAATCGCGAAAATTTGGCCCGTGGTAGCGCGGGCACCCATGCATGCTTGGCATGCACAGTTGTACACACCAACTGCTCATTTGGTAATAACTTTTCACTCAGATGTTGAAATTTATTTTACTTTAAAGTTATTGATAGATTAGGCTCATAGTTTACTACATAGTTATTGATAGATTATGCTCATAGTTTACTATAGATATGCGAAGATTAGGTAAAGCTCAACATTTGAATCAACACTAATCAATTTAACACTTAAATTCCGAGATGTGTAGTGAGCATTTCTCACCTCATTTTACCAACGCAAAAACAAATACAGTTTACTACTAGCATTAAAATCTACTTTTTTTACATATCTATAACAAGCTTACACTCTATTCTATCTACTGCTTCAAAAAGAACTATGTTCCGTCAACTGTGTGCAAAGTTATTAGCAAATGAGTAGTTCGTGACCAAAACTGTGTATGCCAAGCATGCACCCATGTATCCCACCTGGTATTGCCCCACGAGCTCTCTTGCAAATGGTGACAGACAATATAATTTGGGAGAGTACCTTGTAGGCGGCGCTCAGCAGTGTGATCACGTGGTAGCAGCAATCCAACTTGTCGCCCTTTTTGTAGATTGGGCATACGACACCTTCCATCCACTCCTCCGGTAATATCTCCTCCTCCCAAATGTTGGCAATTACCCTGTGCAGCGCTCTAGCCAGTGGTTCACCACCGTATTTTAATAGCTCACTTGGTAGTTGGTCTACACCAGTTGCTTTGTTGTTCTTCAGCCGGCCGATCTCCTCCTCAACTTCTTGAAGATCATGGGCCGGTAGGCTGTTGTCTTCTGCGCGTCCTCCAAGGTCTGTTGCCGTGCCACCTTCGTTTTCTGCTGCATCGCCGTTGAGCTGCTTGTAATAGTACTGCTTCCACCTTTCAATCACCTCACACTCGTTCGTGAGAAGGTTACCGTCCAAGTCCTTGCACATATCGGCTTGCGGCACGTAGCCTTTGTGCGAACTATTTAGCTTCTCGCAGAACATCCGTGTGTCGTTTATGCGGTACAGATTTTCCATCGCCTCGCGATCTCGGTCTTCCTGCTGACGCTTCTTCCTTCGGAAAACCGACTTTTGTCTGTTCCGCGCTTGTCTGTATGCTGCATTCTTCTCCTCTACTAACAGTTTGCATTCGCCGTCAAACCAGTCATTTCTTCGGTCCGCGATAGCAGTACCTAGTGCCGCTGCAGCAGTACTACCTATGGTGGAACGGATGTCCCTCCAGCCATCTTCAAGAGAAGCTGTCTCAAGCTGCTCTTCCGTGGGTAGTGCAACTTCCAGCTGCTGCGCGTAGTCCTGAGCTACTCCGGCGTCCAGTAATTGCTCAATGTTGGGTCGTGGCGATCGACTTCGACGGGTGTTATGCACCGTCGAGAGTTTTGAGCGCATGCATACTGCAACTAGGTAGTGGACCGAATCTATGTTCGCACTGCGGTACGTGCGGACGTTGATAATGTCGGAGAAGAATTTCCCGTCGATTAGAACGTGGTCGATTTGGTTTTCTGTGTGTTGGTCAGGTGATCTCCAGGTGGCATTATGGATCCTTGCGGGGGAAAAAGGTACTTCGAACTACCATACCCCGAGAGGCTGCAAAGTTCACGCATCGTTGGCCGTTGTCGTTCGATACGGCATGCAGGCTGTTTGGCCCGATTGCCGGTCTATACATTGCCGATAACGATTTTGACGTCCTGTTGCAAACAGCCGTCGTACACCTGCTCTAGCTGCGCATAGAACACTTCTTTCCCGTTGTCGGGTCTCCCTTCGAGTGGGAAGTGCACGTTGATGATGCTGTAGCACTAGAAAGCTGGTTCCCAGCTCGTTGGTGGTGCCACAGCTCTGGTAGAAAGTAGCCGCTTGTTCATACCTTTTGTCCCGTACAGCAAAGTTCCTGCAGTGCTACGACTTCGAAGTTGCGTGGTTGAAGTTCGTCATTGATTAACCTATCGCAGCCCGGGAAGCCGAGCGATTTGCAGTTACATGTTCCGAGTTTCCAATCGTAGTCCTTATTTCATCGCGTAGGTCTGTGCCGATTGTTCCGATCCACATTTCTTTCTTCAGTATTTGAAACTTTATGTTTTTTTTCAGGGCCCCAACCCCCTGACTAACCGGGGGACCATTCTGCACAGCTCTGTTTAGAATCACACGTTTGCACTAGTACGGTGATCAGCCGCTCCTAACATGGAGGCCAGACGCCGTTTTGAGCTACACCTCCATAGTGAACAGACGCTCGGGTTTGGTGAAGCATTTCTTCTATCACTGTACTATGGTTACCGCGCCAGTGTTCACGTCGCACCTCTTCACTTTGCTATTGCCGGACTGGCAACATTGCCCAGACTACGCCACCCAGCTGTATCCATGTTTCAGCTGGTAGTCTTTTGTTATCATGTGACTCGGGGAGGCGTGAAGTAGGAACTTGTGAGGACCAGAGCTAGGTATTCGGCACACCATTTTAGGGGCCCTGCAACTTGTAATTACAAAGCAAAAATTGCTACAGTGACCGTCTCCACTGCAATTTTATTTCATCATCATTTCTGAATATAGCCTTGTACCATAGCGGCGCCGGTGGTGTAGTGGTAAGCGTGATTATCTCCCATCCCAGCAGGGCTGGGTTCAATCCCAGTCGGCGCCGCCGGGATGTTCTGAGGCATAACATCTCTGATCACGCCTTCCTTCGGAAGGGAAGTAAAGCCGTTGGTCCCCGGTTCATGAGTTGATGGGTCGACAGGTATAGGGTCCAGGTGTGGGAGCTGCCTTCCTGGCGTCGGTAGCATTGGTGCTCAGCACGGAAAACAAGGTCGACGGAAAACATATCAAGGAAAAAAAATAGTCTTGTACCATTTTAGAAAGATTTATTTTATTGGGGGCGGCCCCGGTGTAGTGATTGGTATGCATTCGCCTAAGTCACGAGTTCAAATCTCATCCCAAGCCACGAATGGCACAAGAGTGTTTAAATGACAATAAGGCTCATGCAAATTTTATTCTTAATTTATGTTATCCCCCCTCCTTTTCAAAAATAACAACATATTGAAAGGGCAAAAACATAATTTAACCTAAAAAATCGTCTTTTGCTCTGCGCTTCAACTTAAAACTTCACAAATGTTTTTTTTTATTATAAATTTATCACTTAAAGAGTTGTTTATCCATTAATGTTTGTATCATCCCCCCCCCCCTCGACTTACTTGAGTGATGTCGGACATAAAATGAAAATATTATTTGCATCAGCCTTATGGAAGTTTATAGTAGCTTAAACCGGTTCCACGTCAGCGACAGCAAAAAACCTCCCGTGGTAAGAGGTAGTAACATAAACAATTTACTCGGACAAAGGTAGCTTTTGATATGATTCAATCGAAGACTACATATTGCTTAAATACTGCTTATTTTCCATCCGAAACTATACTTTGCTTATCTCGTAGTTAGCAAAATAAAACCTGCTGTGAACTAGCGTTTCTAGGCTTCACATTTAACTGAGCAAACTTTTTCCTTCTCTGTCCTTTTACAATTTCTGCTAAATATAATGTGTTCAATTTTAAATTTTCACAAATGCTCGTATTTTTAATAATAAAGTAAATACATATTGAAAAGCGTGTTAAAAACGTATAGCATGACGTCCATGTGCATCCAAAAAGGCCAACTGCTGTAGCGATGTAAAGTTCCAATATTACATCACAGGCCCATCGGAAAATACTCACGAGTTGAGAACGCCAACGCCATCAGTGCCACCACCACGTGGTGTTCCCGTATCTCAAATGCAGATTGAGTTTGGTGCATGAATTGTAGTCGCAGTCATTCAACCCCACGGGCGAAAAAATAGACACACTCCAATATCACTTTCGTTGGAGCTCTTACAACAGCCAACAGCAGCAGCACTACATACCTACTTCCCCCCAAAAATATATCCGTCGACTATCACAGCATCGTCGCCCGCCGTCGTCAGTAGGGCGCGAATTGATGCAAGACACGTGCCGCCCGGTCGTTGACTGATAAAAACTTTGCCTTTCTGGGCCGGTTTTTCGGCTTATGTATTTATGCGTGTACCTACTAAACGCATCTACCTACTTTCGGTTATGTACGATGCATGGAATTTGGGGCTGTGGGGAAACAGATCAGAAGGTAAGCGCGCGGTGGAAGTTCTGCTTGGAGTTTTTTTTTTTTTTTTTTACTAAGGGAGCGGGAAATTGTGAGATTGCTAAATACGTGACGGATCCGGAGTGCGAAGAGCCAGAGTTCATTCACTACATAATAACATTATGTAACTTTATGGGTTTTCTGGGAACATTACAGGAAGGGATCCATGTAACAGGAAGAATCATGCTGCTTTATAGATTGGCGTGTTGCGTAAGAAGAGGAATAAGACATGACACAATTTGGAATGCATAGCGTAATAAACAGTCTTTATAAATGGATGTTTTGCAGAACTATAAAATAATGAAACTAAATAAATTCAAGGGCATTTAAAACTTTAAAAAAATCATGTTTTAATCTAAATACCAAATTTCAATTTTCAGCCGGCAATTTTTGATGGTTGTAAACTTCTAAGATGCACAAGCCTTTTTTAAGCCGGTGCATAAAAGTTGTGTCACGCTTCTAAGGTTTATGTCAAGATTTTACTCATCACTTTTTAACAGTGGTGCGGTTCTGATACCTTGCGGTTAATCCGACAGTTAGCAAACAGATTTAGCGTATTAAATCGAGATGCAATAGTGCACACTTAGAAAACAATACCGAACTCAGTTAAATTTTCTACCAAACCACATCGGTTACCAACGAGGAACCGAATAATTCGTTAAAAGGCGTATTTTTCGAGTCAAATCCGAGTTTCGATAACAATAGGAGAATTTTGTCAGATAATATCAAAATAGACCAGTGGAGCGAAGTGACGCTCGACTCGACTTATATAATTGGGCCCATTGATTATTATATAGCTCTATGCATATAAAAAACAATCTGGAATTACAACTAGCATTCGGGAATGTGGAGAAAATTCCGAAATTTATTTTTTTTTTTCTAACAATGCACAGTGGTCCAGAATGCATATTTAGATGGAATGATATGTTTTGAGCCGGAAATTGAAACTTTAGACTAAAAGTCTGTTATACAAAGTTGTTCCTTATAGTTAGGCCCTCATTTTTATGACAATAAATTCCAGGTTGGTTCTTATTATCATTAAAATCAAACATCTAACTTTTATGTTTGAATAAATTAAGGTTATAGGGTATACGTCCCTAACCTCGGTCTAATATGCAGCCATCGATTACGTTTTTAATCATAACTCATCAATGAATTTACCTGCAAACGATATTCTACTGCTAAATGGTATGCTTAGATATGCTTATCATGTCGTTTGCTATCAGAAACCACGAAAAGTTGAAAAACTTACTTTTTTTAAGACAATAACTCACGAGGGAAATGTATGTAATATGGGTCTATTGTCCCCAAATTGGGTCTATTTATGGATGCAACTTCGTCCTATCTTGTTTGATCCTCAAAAAAACGCTCTTGGTAACGTTTTCTGATGTATTTTTTTTTATCACTATCACTGTTAACTTAATGCTCTTCATTCCTCAAAACATTTCTTAGAGAAAATTTTACGAAAACTACATTAAATCACTCAATTTAAAAATTAAAAATTAAAAATTTCGCTTATCGTCTTTTGACCGCAGAATATCTAAATCAGAACATTGTGATGTTCATTATACAGGTTTGGCAGAAAAAATCTCCCTTCCTGTTCGTTCCTTATCATCCAAATGCAAAACAACATTGTTGACGTTACTCTTATTGCTATATGCTGTCAAATGAATTTCATGGGCCATAGTTAGGAACATAGAAAAGAAATGTGTCCCTAAAGTTGGGTCCATGTTTTACTTGTGAAAACGTTGTTAAACAATTAAAATAAACATAAAATATTCAAACAGCAACTGTAAGTTTTACGTCTAGTGTGTATTATCAGGTAATTCCAATCAATAAATGCCATAATCAGGCCATTTGATGATCGTCAGTCAACCTTCCCATCTTAACCTTATAAGTCATGGCGGCTAAAAACTCCGAACATTGTGATATTCTCAACCAGTTTTATTACTTACGAGAGCTGAAAATGTATTGAAATGTTGTGATATAAATTGATTTGTGTGTGGTACACATTTATCAACCATCAGTGATCAATATTTTCCTTATTTTTTGTGTAATATTCCTTAATTAATTATTTATTTGCGTGATAGGCCGAATGAAAGGACTAGACCCACATTACATACCGTAACCCTAGTTAGGCAAAGTTATAGCTGAGCTAATTTCATATTATTGAGAAGTTTTTCATATTATTGAGAATAACATACGTCCTTTTAAATGCCGTAGAAAACTTCTTTTTTTTTTGCCCCAACCAGAGATATTAACATTTGAAAAAGGCATATTTTTAGTAGAAAAACGTCATTAACTCTTGATTGGCAAAAGATATTGACAAGCTTTGTGCAGCAAAATTTGCGCCTTCTAAAGATCTAAAAGTTATTTCAAGACACCTTTGCTGAGAAATTTTAAATAAGAAAACTAGAGCAAAACAACTGTTATTTTAGTGGCACCCTAACTCAATTCAAGAAAATAGCTCTAAATCGGTCAATTTAAGAGATACAAAAAAGTTTTTTCATACAAAGTTGCTTAAAATTTGCTCAGCTATTACTTTGCCAAAGAATATATACCTTAATTTATTCAAACAAAAAAGTTAGATTTTTAATTTTAATGATAATAAGAACCAACCTAGAATTTATTGTCATAAAAATGAGGGCCTAATTATAAGGAACAACGTTGTAGAAGATACTTTTAGTCTAAAGTTTCAATTTCAGGCTCAAAACATATCATACCACCTAAATCTGCATTCTGGACCACCTTTAGTTTGTTTATAAAAATTTCCTCTGAAAATGAAATAATTTTCCTCCATACAGCTTACACGCTTGAGATACGACCGAATTTTGTTTTCCTAAGTAGAATCCTCTCGCTGCTTCAGAAGCCAGTCCTCTAAAAGGCTGATGGCTTCCTTTACTGGTACACTTGGAAAAAGTGCTGTGACATCAAATGAAACCATGACTTCATCTTCCCAAATCTCTCCTGATGCCTGAAGTTGATTTGCGAATTCCTGTGTGCTGTTAACTGAGCGAGTGGAAAAGGGCTTAGGCATATTTTGAAATTCCTTTAATAAGATAAGATAATCTGCCTCATTTCGTTTCCTGGTTTGTGAATCTTTGGTAAACCTTTGATCCTAGGTAGAATCAGCGCTGCCATTTATACAGATTTTTTAATCTTAATACAGACCCGATACGGAATACAGATTTATCACAGATTTTTTAATTCCAATACAGATTTATACAGATTTTTTATAAAATGCTTGAGAAAAAAAAAATCAAAATTTATAAAAACAAAATAACTTGCTCGATTTTATCAGCGTACCCCCTTCTCTCCAAAATTAATTGTTGTGCTAAAAACCATATTTTTTGCAGTGGAGTTTGAGGAGATCGCAATGCAGTTTGAGGAGATCGCAATCCCTTGTTGAGAAGCGTTAATTGTTCTTCTGAGAACTGCTGCGTCGAGCGATTCACCACAAAACCTTCGACGGATTGAATCACAGCTGTGTTCACTGAACTATGATTTCAGGTCTCTCTGCTGTGTTGTGTAATTCAAATAGTATTGTAGTGACCTCAGTTTGTTATTATGTAACTTTCTTTTCCTTTTTTCCTCGCAGTCCTCCAATAGTCCAATAGCTTTAGTCATAAACAGTGTAAATTCAGTTGTGAATTCTTTGGCCAATTTCAAATGCAGGGAATAACATTCCAACGACTTTGTTTCCTTCGCTCGCTTTTATAAATTCTAACTCCATCTTACGAACTATTTTTAAGGGAGTTGGTGGTGTCTTAACCCTAATCTTATGACTGATAGGTGTTAGATTTAATTTTCGGTATTTCTTAAGAAACGCTATGTCTTTCCTTAAACCTACAATAGGTTTCTTTAGTATATGTACCTATTAGGTTCTGAAAGCTTGGAAGCCATGATCAATCTTTTAAATTTGTCAAACTTCTTAACGGAATCCCTTTATGAAGAGCTTTGAGTGTGTTGGGTTATTTCCGTTTAATTCCGTTATAATTGTTTACCTTTTGACATGACTTTTGAGTTCGTATTGATGTGAAGCATCATTCTATTTGAAATTATCTTTTCAAATAGTTTACTTATTGAAGAAAGCAACCTTATTGGGCGATAGCTAGAAGCTTCAGCTGAATTTTTATCCGGCATCAAAATTGGAACAGCTTTTGCATTTTTCCATTTATCAGGAAAGTATACCAAATGGAAACATCTGTTAAATAATTTTACCAAGAAAGACAAAGTACTCTATGGGAGTTTTTTTTTATGAGAATATAGAAAATTCCATCATCACTTGGAGCTTTCATATTATGAAACTTTGGATTTAAAACATCTTCTTTTGGCTATCCTACGCCAGCACTCAACTTATATAGTGTTCTATGAGGTGATAATTTAGAGCTTTCTAACCCTGTACCATTTTTACATTAGTATTATTATGTGGCAAGTAGAATCACAGAATCATGCCCAGAGAAGTCGAGACATTTTTGAACCTGAACAAAATCCTAGACCGCACCGAGAATCGAACCCAGCCACCTCCAGCAAGGTCTTGCCTTAAAGCTGTGCCTTTACTGACTGAGCAAAGGCAGGCCCCCTTAGGTTCAAATTTTGAATATTTGATCAACTAACAGGCATGAGCTCAGAAGCCTATCCTGAATCCATAATCTTTTTAGTTTTTATTAGATTTAGATTCAATGATTCAGCAAAATTTAATGAGGGTGGATTATTTAAAATTACCGAAACGTTTATCGAATGTTCTGCAGTTCTATATCTAGTTTTAAAGAATTAAATATTCCAGGAAATATTCTCTTAGTATGTTGAGTCCGATTCAATATGATTGAATATTATACGCTACAATCAGGCCAATCATACAAGAAAGAGACTTTTATTGGTCTACAACCAGAGTTTAAAGACCTAACCTTCCCATCCACTGCTGGTAGTCAATGGTCCATTTCAAGACTTCAGATAGTCCGAGCTGTCGAACGGCATTGTGAGGTGAAAATACAATTTTCCTTTTACATGTTATCCTGAGGCATCTGCTGGTTCTAGAATGAGCTCCCAAATGGCATTGTTTTGTGCAAAAATGTGATTGGAGCCTACTACAGGTTCCCCCCCCCCCCCAGGGGATTCCAGTGACTCCGGAAAGGCCAAATGTGGTCAATGATCCACTTCAATTCTATAGAAAGCATATTCATGAAAATCCATGAAGAAAGAGCTGTCGCACGGCATGATTTTGAGTAAAAACGCAATTGTCCCCTGCTACAGGTTTCCCCGGGGGTATCCAGTGGTTCCGAGAGCGGCCGATGTGGTCAATGGTGCACTTTAAGTCTATGGAAAGCATAATGACGAAAATCCATGAAGAAAAAGCTGTCGCACGGCATGTTTGTGAGTAAAAATGCAATTGACCTCTGCTACAAGTTCCCTCGGGGGAATCCCGTGATTCCGAGAGCTGCCAATGTGGTCACTGATCCATTTGAAGTTTAATGAAAAAGCTTCAGAAAAAGCTGCCGCACGGCACGTATTAGTGTAGAAACGCAATTGACCCCTGCTACGGCTCCCCCGGGGGCATACCGGAAGTTCCGAGAGTGGCCAATGTGGTCAATGATGCATTTGAAGTTTATCGAAAGTCTATTGAGTTCTCCTAGCAGGATCTCACGAACACTACACTAATAATATTATTTTACACACACTTGCGTATACTGTCATGTGCACGGTAAGAGTCAAACATCCATTTATGAGTAAAAGTGAACCCATTGTCAATAAAAGTGGCACTACTAATTAATGAATAACTTATTACACCACCCAGACAACCAGAATGCACGTATATTCAAAGTTGTTTTCGTGATATACAAACATATATACAAACAAACAATTCGTATATAATGCAAAGAAATGGCTTATACGTACAAAAGTGGAGGCCATATACGTGCATATTTTATATTAATTTTAAAGGAGTTGATTTATCATCATATGCGATTTAATCTGTAATAACAAATTCATTTTGAAAAGTCTTACGATGTAATCTGATTTAATTTGTGATACAGTACAACGGAAAAATGAGTCATCGCATATAAGTCGAAAATTTGCATTCTATACGATTTAACTTAAACATAATGCGAGGTATACCATTCTTATATGCGATTTTTACTTATACTGTAGCAATTTACGATACTGTCTGTACATTGTTATACGACTTCTGGTTGTCTGGGCAATTAAGTAGTAACTGTTAGCTACTGTTAGCAGAAACTCATTGTTGTTAAAATAATTTACTCATTAATGAGTAAAGCCACTTTTATTAAAAATGGGTTAACTGTTTCTTTTAAAAGTGTTTTTGACTGTTACCGTGCAAGTCTAGGGTTTGTTTTCGTTTTGTTGTTTATTTTTACTTTACAATGGCAGTTCTTACAGCAAACAAAAAAATTATCACAGCTAACAAAAAATTTCATCTCACTAACACACGCAAATCGCACCAATACGAACCTGCCTGGAGAGGACTATTGACGAGAAACCAAAGAGCTGTCGCATGGCATGTTTTGAGAGCATTCAGAACCCTCCACCAGAACCGATTCCAGGGAAATGGCCATATCTTGGTTGATTATAGGCTGATTTTAGTTCTTGGCATATGATTTGCTTTAGAAATGGTTCTTCTTTCTTTGTATTTATTTGTATTGTATTGTATTTATTTTGTTTATTAAATATAAAATCTCATAAAAAAAATTAGCAAGTTAGACAAGCCCTCCGGAAACCCATAATATCTCCGGTATCCGGTGACCAGGATTATTTTCGTGGCTACACCGTAATTAGTTTTCCATTCAAATGCTCTAGAAAGATTTAAAATTGGATCATATTTGACGAAGTTACTAACTCCAAAGTTGACCAAAAATTTTCCTATCCTAGTTATTTTGAGTAACCCCTGTAGTATCAAAACATCAGGACAGCTTACAGAACTTGTTTACTAGTTCAATTTTTTAGTTACATGCTAGCTCAAATTGTTAACGTTCTTATTAATTTGGAGGTGATCAACATAAACAATATGATCAGAAAAGATAGTAAATGTGCTATTCTAGAATGTAAAACTGCCCATTTGTATTGTTGTATGCGAACAACAAAAGTTCACAAATAATGTTCACAAAGTTCGAACCTCTGTTCCTTGAATCTAGGTTTATGTCACTGTGGAAGATAGAGTTGATAAGGATGATAATGATTAAAACGTATAAGTTGAGTCATGTAACGAAACGCTTAAACTGAGGAAAACCAATTTATCGTTCATGTGAACAAAATCTCACTATCGTTGCTTTGTGAGGAGAAACCAAAACAGCTAGCAGCGCTGTGTAAAAGACGAGGTAAAATATGGGATATTCCTTCGGTATAAATATGGGCTACCTAAGCTTGCAGAAGGCGACAGTTATTAATGGAGAGCTGGAGGTAGTAGGCTCCATCATCATCACTGCCATTCTCTGCTTGATCGTCAAGCAGTTCAGTTCGGTGTTAGCTCACTCTCTCGAGTTGTTTGAAAAGTTCGTGGCGATAGTGTTCGCGCTCTCTTTCGCGGTTTGTCGTGCGTGTGTGTGCCCCGAAATGGGGAAGCATCGATCGCGAAGCCCGGCGAAGGTCCAGAACCCCGGTGAAGGAAGCTCCGGTGTGCCTACCTCGAACAGGTTTGCTGCTCTCCCCATGGATGGGAATATCGAGCCAGCTGTGTTGGAAAAACTCAGCAAGAAGAGGAAGAAGAATCGAGGCCAGTCCGATGTCACTGTGACGAACGCCAGCGACATCGGTGATTTCGGCGACGCCATCGGCAACGAAAATTCTGCCGGCCCGAGTGCGGCAAAAGTGAAGCTACCTCCATTGGTAGTGAAAAATGCCCATCTTAATGAGCTCATCGCAGATCTAGCGACGCTGGGCGTTAAAGCCGAATACAAGTTGGGCAGAGTGCTCCGTACCAAAGCGGAGTATGACTTGGTCGTCGCCCACCTGAGGACTTCCAAGGTGGAATTCTTCACCCACGACATTCCCGGTGAGAAGCCATTCAAGGTCGTCATTAGGGGCCTACCAAACTTCGACCCGAAGTTTATCGAAGCAGAAATCAGAGACCGGTAAAAGCTGGCCCCAAGTGCCGTCTATCGGATGAAAAGGAAGGACGAAAATGTGAAGGCGTATCCGGATAGCCTTTTCCTGGTACACTTCCAGAAGGGAACGGTGACGCTCAACGCGCTGAAGGCCATCCGTTCCATCAATTCTATCATCGTCCGCTGGGAGCCATACCGTGGCGGCCACCGTGATGTGACTCAGTGCCAACGGTGTCTGAACTTTGGACACGGCACCCGCAACTGCAACATTAAGCCACGCTGTGGCAATTGCGCTCAAGACCACGCCACTTCCGACTGCCCTGCGGATGGAGCCGTGGAATTAAAATGCGCCAACTGTGGTGGTGCTCACCAAGGTTCCGACAGACAGTGCTCTAAACGCGAGGACTTCGAACGCATCCGAAAACAGGCGGCAACTAACAACCAACCAGGACGCAAGAAGGACAAAGTCCCGGCATTTCGGACGGAGGATTTCCCGCCTCTTCGTGCTCCTCAGCAAAGGCAAGCGAATTCGCGGGTGCATTCCGCTCAAGCAACTTCTGGTGATTCTGCTGGCCAAAGCTCTCCATCCCCCCCCTGGATTCTGGAGACAACCACCAGCGCAAAACAATAACCCCGATCTGTTCTCAGCGGATGAACTGATGGAAATTTTCGTCAACATGTCCGGTGCTCTTCGTAAGTGCCGCAATAAACCCGAACAGATCCAAGTGCTCGGTAAGTTCATCATCCAGTATGGTGTCTAAACCGCTAACCATCGCTACCTGGAACGCTTGCTCTGTAAAAGCAAAACAGATTGAGCTTGCCGACTTCCTCCGCAAGCACAGCATCGACGTGGGCCTTCTAACCGAGACCCATCTAAAGTCCGGCGACAGCTTCCGGTTGCCTGACCACAACACTATCCGGCTTGATCGCACCAGCTCCAGGGGGGGTGGTGTTGCGGTCGTCGTCAAGAAAGGAATAAAATACCACACTTTGTCCCATATCCGCACCTCTATCATCGAGGCCCTTGGTGTGGAGGTGGAGTCGTCGACTGGATACGTCCAGTTCATCGCCGTCTACTGCCCTCGACAGTGTGCCGCCAGCAGTGGACTAGCGGCTAAATTCAAGAAGGACCTGACCACCATCACCCGTACCGGTTCCCGCTTCGTAGTTGGAGGAGATCTGAATGCTCGCCATGAGGCCTGGCGGAACTACCAGCAAAACCAGAACGGTCGTCTCCTGTTCGACCACTCACAGCATGGGCTGTACTCCGTTTGGTTTTCGGATGAACCAACATTCATCTCACCGGCGGGCAACCCATCGACGCTAGACCTGTTCCTGACAAATATCGGCTTGTCCAAGCCGGTAGCCTTGAACGAACTCAGCTCCGACCACCAACCGGTGGTGGCTGAACTGGGCTGCAACGTGGCTCCTGCTTCAAGCCTGCGCAAGGACTACCATCGCGTAAACTGGGCCCAGTTTGGACGCGTGGTAGACAGGCACATCATCGACAACCCGCCGCTTGACACCGTGGAGGACATCGACCGAGCGTTGGAGGGACTCCACCAAGCCATAACCATGGCTGACGAGGCGTGTGTCCGACGAGTTCCTGTGAGGGGTAAGTTTATTGCCATTGATTCCCACACCCAACTTTTGATTCGCCTGAGAAATGTTCGTAGACGCCAGTTTCAGAGGACTGGAGATCTGGGCAAAAAACGTGAAATGGCCGATCTAAACAGGCAGATTGCTTCCAGAATGGACTCACTCCGAAATGAAAGTTTCGGGCGTGTTGTCCAGAATCTGGACGACCGCTCTAGACCATTCTGGAAGGTAGCCAAGGTCCTGAAAACTCATCCCAAACCCGTTCCACCTCTCAAAGTCGAAAATGATGACGATCGGCTTTTAATCACCCCACAGGAGAAAGCAAATGCGATCGGCAAGCATGTCGCTTCATCGCATTTGCTTGGCTCGACTATCCAAAGTCCGCTCGATGATCAGGTTGCGCAAAGCGTTCAAAACCTAGATGCCTCCCTTTGTGTCGTGCCTCCGGCGGATATGATTACAGTACAACAAATTTGCTCAGCGCTGAAATGCACCAAGAACATGAAGGCCCCCGGGTTTGACGGTATATTCAACTTGATCTTGAAGAGACTCAGCATGAAAGTGCAGTCTCTCCTAACCGCTATCTTCAACAGATGTTTGGAACTGCACTACTTTCCAAGCATCTGGAAAGTAGCAAAAATCATACCAATCCGCAAACCCGGTAAGGATCCAACATTGTCTTCAAGCTACAGACCAATCAGCCTCCTTCCAGCGCTGAGCAAATTGTTCGAGAAACTCATTCTCAATCGTTTGCTCAAGTTTGTCGAGGACAATAACATTCTCCTTCCGGAACAGTTTGGGTTCAGAAAGGGGCACTCCACCAATCACCAGCTAGCGCGGGTGATGAATAACATCCGAAGTAACAAAGCTGTATCCAAGTCCACAGCCATGGCCTTGTTAGACGTTGAAAAGGCGTTTGACAATGTTTGGCATGACGGACTTGTGTACAAGCTTTGTAACTTCAACTTCCCATTATATCTGGTTAAAATCACCCGTAGCTACCTTCAGCAAAGGTCGTTTAAGGTATCGTTGAATGGTTGTCTTTCAGACACGTTTTCCATCCCAGCAGGTGTCCCGCTAGGCAGTCTGCTGGGCCCCTTGCTTTGCAGCATTTACACTTCCGACATTCCTCCCCTCGGAGACGGTTGCGTGTTTTTCCAGTTCGCAGATGATACCGCAATAGCCGTCAAAGGAAGGATGCCTCGCGAAATAACTAACAAATTTCAACGATGCCTTAACGCCTTTGCTGATTATGCCACCACGTGGAAAATCAAAATCAATGCCTCCAAAACACAAGCGATCATGTTCCTCCATCGGCAATCGCCCAAACTGAAACCGGCTCCATCTTGTACTGTAATCATGGATGGCACAAGGGTTCAGTGGTTCGCCGAAGTAACCTATCTCGGGATGTTGTTCGATGAAAAGCTCCTCTTCCGTTCGCATGTAGAGAAAACAGTAGTCAAGTGTTCTGCCTTGGTTAGGTGTCTGTATCTGCTGATTTGCCGCAGATCTCGCCTCTCAAGGGTAAACAAACTGGCCGTCTACAAACAAATCATAGCACCTGCGATCCTCTACGCAGCTCCGGTGTGGGAATCATGTGCACAGACTCACAGGAACAAAATTCAGGTCGCACAGAATAGAGTGCTGAGGGTGGTTCTTGATCGTCCTTTCGACACTAGAATAACAAATTTACACGAAGAGGCAGGAATTGCCAAAATAGATTCAAGAATTAACGAAATTAAGACTAAATTTGCAGAAAAATGTAATTTATCAGAACATGCTTTGATAAGCAATTTGTATATAGTAGGTTAGGTGTATACAGTAGTTGTAGGTTAGTTTTAGTTGTAAATAGTAGTTATAAGTAGTCTCCTTTTTTCCAATTCAAATCAAACCAATCCCACCAAGGTGGTTATACTTTAAAATAGGCCTGATAGGACTAGTAACTGTAAATAATAATTAAAGTCTCAAATGAACTAAAGTTGAAAAGACGCATCTGTGTCACTTGAAAAATTCATAAAATGTAAACCACACAAACACAAGAAATAAAGATCATTTTAAGTCAAGTAAGTCTTGCAGAAGGCATTCTTGTGACGAACGTTGAAGGTGACGGACAAGCATCAGCAGCAGCAGCAGCAGCAGAAGCAGCAGTAGCAGCAGCAGTAGTAGCAGCGGTAGCAGCAGTGGAGGCGTAGCAACCGAGATTCGTGTAGCCGTGACCGAGGCTGGAAACCTCGGTCCAGTCACGACAGTCACTAGCAAATAAGGACTGTTCAAGTTATAATACATCAGTGCTAACATTTGAAAACGGCACAAAAGCCATTTGTAAACAAATGGTTTGTGGGCCCTTTACTCACTACTTGAAGTACACCCACGCGACACAACAGCAACATCGGGTAGGGGAAATTTTCCCCTTCCTGACGATGCTGTTGGTTTGCGTGGGCGTTCTTCGGGTAGCGAGTAAAGGGCCCACAAACCATTTGTTTACAAATGGTTTTTGCGCCGTTTTCAAATGTTAGCACTGACATCAAACATTGTCTGTAACTTTTTCATTGTCTTCTTCTTCTTCTTCGCATTTCAAGCTTATTGCGTATGGCATAAAAACTTATTGCGTGCTCTCAACTTAGTGTTCTAGATGCACTTCCACAGTTATTAATTGAGAGCTTTTGATGCCTGTACCATTTTTGCATTGGTATAATTGTGTGGCAAGTCCAATCATACTTCTATGCCCAGGGAAGTCGAGACATTTTGCAACCCGAAAAATTCCTAGACCCGACCGGGAATTGAACCCAGCCACCTCCAGCCATGCTTGACATACACAGTTGTACACACCAACTGCTCATTTGTTAATAAATTTTCACTCAGTTGTTGAAATTTGTTTTTCTTTAAAGTAATAGATAGATTAGGATCATAGTTTACTATAAATATGCAAAGAGTAGGTAAATCATAACATTTGAATCAACGCCAATGATTTTTTTACACGTAAAGTACGAGATGTGCTGCGAGCATTTCTCACTTCATTTTTACAACGCAAAAACAAATACAGTTTAATACTAGAATTAAAATCTACTTGTTTTTACGTATCTATAACAAGCTTAAACTCTATTCTATCAACTGCTTCAAAAAGAATTATGTTACGTCAACTGTGTGCGAAGTTATTAGCAAATGAGCAGTTGGTGAGTACAACTGTGTACTCACCGTTGCGAATTAACCGACTGAGCTAAGGGAGGCTTTTTCATTGTACCCGTATTGTTTATCAGGATATGTATAGATTATGATCCAAACAAAAATATGCTTTGCTTAAATTAATGATGATCATACGCATAACTTCAGAATGAACCATCAAAGCATGTAATCTTTAAAAAATCATTTACAAATACTAAAAAAAATGTTGGGACTGAAAGTGTGTGTCCGTTTTATAACTTGAACAGTCCTTATTTTTCAATTAACACATTTCGGTTACGAAAAGTGTCAACAACTCTTTTGTGACTGAAATAAGTCGCATAACAATTACTACAACTGTTTGTCGACAAATTTGCTACTGGGGTTATTTTTTACAACTTTAGCTGCACGACAAATTATACAGCCAAAAAGACTAGCTGAGTCATTTCACGCCAAGTGATCACAAGAATATGCAATCGACCTCTTTGTATTTGATCCAAAATGAATTAAACTTATTGTGGGTCAAAATATACCTAAAATCATTTGATTCCCGAGCA
This sequence comes from Ochlerotatus camptorhynchus, assembly GCF_037179485.1. Lineage (NCBI taxonomy): Eukaryota > Metazoa > Arthropoda > Insecta > Diptera > Culicidae > Ochlerotatus > Ochlerotatus camptorhynchus. Next base: position 482,058 of record NW_027041148.1, read on the forward strand.
GGAACGAATATCTCGATACCTTAAATTGGTATCGATGAGCCTGACATAAGAGGTAAAATACCAAAAAATAATACCAAAAAAATGTTCCCACAATACCATTCCAATACCAAATTTTGATAATGCAATACCAAAACAATACCTTCCAGGTACTCTTTTGGTATCCAAATATCAATTTTTGGTATTCACAAAGTATTTTGCATGTAATTTTTTGGTATTATTCTTTGGTATTTTACCTCTTATGTCAAGAAAAAAAGTCTAGAAGAAGAAGATTTTTAAAACTAAAACATCCTTAAAATCTCGATGTTGCCCTTATTTACGGAGATAATCGTGATTAAAAATTACTCATACAACTGAATAAAAATGACTCTCACTGAGTCTCAGCGGTAATATAAACTTAGGAGCAATCGAAATTTAAATTCCACACATTGTGTAGTACTAGAATAAGATGAACAACCGAGTGTATATGGAAGCATACCGTAAGGCGATATTAATAACCTTCACGGCCGTTCAATCTTTAGCAAACCCCACACGTTTCAATATATTGCCGCGAAGGGGAATCAGGGTTGATGCATATATTATGTCACGCTCTAAGGGGTGAGGGGGGGTCTAAGATTTTGTGAGAAGCAATGCATTAGGTATAGGAAAAACGTCACGATAGGGGGGGAGGGAGTAATTTTTTGCTCGATTTAGCGTGACATAACTAATGCATGGGCCTTATTGACAATAATATTGATGATGTGAATACACAAATATTGTCAATACCGATGTATCGACGTCAATATAGAATGTATTGACAATACGATTATTGTCAATAAAAGCAATCGTGTAGGGTCCACTTTTCTCAAAGAGAAAATAAAGTTTTACTCAGATGAAAGAAATTTCTAAAAACGTGTTTCACTGAAAACTAACCTTGCTCAGTGAGTGAGTCACTTTTACTCATTCATATGGAGAAATTTCTAAAAGCGTATAGGTCACTAGTGACCTACACTTTTAGATATTTCAAGCTAAATATTGCATTAGGTCCTTAGTAACATTGACAGATTCTCTTCGTCGAGTTTCTCTTTGTAATGCCACGACCATGTAAAAACATTCCCAGGTATTTTCAGCACACAGATTGATAAAAGAAGTTTTTATCTACCATCTAATACGACAAGCACAACAAGAAACGGTTATTTGCTCAATTTATTAACGAAAGAGAAAGTCAACGAAGAGAATCGATCAATGTTAATTAGGACCTAATGCAGTGTTCAGCTTGATTTCTCCATACGAATGAGTAACAGTTGCTCAGAACTGTGTAAAAGTTATTCACTTTGTGAGTTAGTTTCTTTTTTTACTGTATTCAGTGCTGAGTAAACTACACGCTATTTCAAAACTACTCTAATTTGGGTCAAAACTGAGCCCATGGTGGGTAAAGGGCAAACACGAAATTATTGCAACACATTCAACAGGGCATAACTTTTTTACCATTGGGTAAAAATCAACCAAATTTTGCACACTTTCTCATTGATGTGTATTGTGTACATGCTGTCAAACTCGAAGTCGTGTTTTTCGATTCAACGAAAATGGAGGTGAACCAACGCGAGTTGAGAGAACAAATTCTTTCCAAACACCTGGAATTTCCTGACCTGTCGCACCGGCAATTGGGAAAAATGTTGAACATTCACCATTCAACCGTCTCCAGAGTGTTGAAGCGGTTCCAGGAGCGGTTGACGTTGGACCACGGCAAAGGAGCTGGAAGAAAACCGGGACCGGAGAACAAAAAGACGGAGGGAAAGGTGAAGCGGATGATTAAAGCAAATCCCAACGTCTCAAGCCGTGATTTGACTAAAAAGATCGGCATGTCGCAGAGCTACGTCCAGAATGCAAATAAGAGAGCTGGACTACATACATACAAGGTACAGAACTTCCCAAACCGCGATGAGCGGCAACAATCGACGGCTAAAACTCGGGCACGGAAGCTCTACGAGAAGATGCTGACAAAATATGGCTGCTGTGTGATGGACGACGAAACGTATATAAAAGCCGATTTTAAGCAAATTCCGGGGTTAGAATTTTCACCGGTAAGAGCAAGTTCGATGTGGACGACAAATTTAAGAAGAAGAAAATGTCGAAGTTCGCCTCCAAATATCTCATTTGGCAGGCCATCTGCTCTTGCGGACTGAGGAGTGAGCCTTTCGTGACAAAGGGCACAGTAAATGGCGAGATCTACAAATCTAAGTGCCTCGAGAAGCGCCTTTTGCCGTTCTTGCAGCAGCACGGCGAAGCTCCGCTATTTTGGCCAGATTTGGCATCATGCCACTATTCTAAAAGTGTCCTGGAGTGGTATGAGGCCAATTCTGTCCATTTTGTTCCAAAGGACAGAATCCGCCAAACTGTCCGGAGCTGCGCCCGGTGGAGCAGTACTGGGCAATAATGAAGCGGGAACTTCGGAAGAGCAAGAAGACAGTCAAAGACGAGAAGGACATGTTAAGAAAATAGAAAAAAAAAACTGAGAAACTGGTACCGGATGACAGTGTAAAGACTTTGATGGAGGGCATCAAGCGAAAATGCGTTCAATTTTACCCCAAGAAACAATCGTCTATTGAAGAAACGACTTCTTGGCCATTTTTTTCAACTGCATGCTTAATAGTACTTGTACTATTTTCAATAATAACTTCTGTTCAAGCTTTGTTCACCCAAATCTGGAAAATTTATTCAACCACAACATTGAACTATACTTGGTGCTGTATTAAGGTATGTCGAGAAGCTTTTATTCGACTTATATGAGTTGTAACAGAGGTTTTATACGATAATTTTTTTGATTACTCAGCGTTTATTAGACATTACTGCTTCCTTAAAACAGTGATGCTCTGTATAACGCTTGATTCTCATGTGAAGTAACGTTTAATTAGACATTATTATACATTTATTGAACGATTATTCAACTGTGGGAAAATTAATCCGAAAATAAGAGGGACGGGGACAGGGAAGGGTGTGTTTCTTAAGTGTTGTTTTATCCATTATTTCTGACGTGGCTCGCACCACACAGAATTAGATAATTTATTAAATACTTATACACATGTCGTTGTATTCGTACATGGGATTCGAACCATGACCTTCCGATCACCAGCCGCTTGCCTTGTCATCTGAGCTATCCTAGAATTCATCATATGGGCAATTCAATAATCAATAAAAGCTTGCATGAAAGTAAATACCTATCAGCACAACCGATCGCAACTCTAGCTCCTTCAAGGCCCTGTGGGAATGATTAATTCATTCATCGTTGTTTAACATGAGACCAATGTTACCTCTCCACCACTCCAATCCCAAGGAAGGAATGCTCGGTTATTTTTTGAACTAGATAAATGCATTCATTATCGTGAGTCATGTGATGATTACTACTTTACTTTAACATTAAATTAATTAGATGTAGAACACAAATAAAAAAAAGGGTTAAGCTTGGGATTGAACTCACGACCTTCTAATTGGAAAGCGGAAACGGTAACCACTACTCTACTGATTTCGCCTAGTTGTTAGACTGAATCAGTGTTGTCGAATAATGAATCTAATACGTCGTTTGTAAAGCATTTACAAATCATGTGTTTACAACATGGACGCATAGTGGTATAATAGCTGTTATGCTGACTGTATTCACCTTTATTCAGCAATATTGTAAAGTAATGCAATGCAATCTAATAAAGGAGCTGGAGAACATTTGTTAGACGTCTAATAAAGCATGTTATTAAATCAATTAACCACTTCATTCGAGCAGATAAAATGACGTTTACTACCACTCGAACTTTGAAATGAAACATTATTTTGAGATTTTTTCTTCTAGAACCTCGAAAAAAGTAGCCAACATTTGTGCGTTTCAAAAAAGATTAGAAATTAGTTGGTCCAGTTTTGTGAAATCGCTGGCAGAAAGTCACGTCAAAACTGCTTGACAAAGTGGTCAATTGAAAACAGTCGAATTAAAGTGTCAATGTATGTACGAATTACACTTATTCAGTTTGTTATTAGATCAAACTTCTGGCGTTGAATTGGGAAGACATTTAACACTTTTACAGCTTTTAATAAGTAAATTAATCAGATCAGAGCAAACAGTGCAATAAATGTGCATCTATCGATCTCAATGAGCTTTTTCAGCACATAATTCGACAACTCTTTTTATTCAGCATTTTACACTGTTATACAGCATTTATTCAATATAAATGCTTATTTGTGACTCTGAATTGTTTGTTGGGTGGTATAAGAGCTATTTTGCTGAGTGTATTCACCATTATACAGCAATATTGTAAAGCAATGCAATGAAAGCTAATAATGGAGCTAGAAAACATTTATAAATAAATGTTTTCTAGCTCCATTATTAGAGCATTTTATTCAATCAATTGAAAACAGTCGAATTAAAGCGTCAATGTATGTGCAAACTACACTTATTCAGTTTGTTATTAGGTCAAACTTTTGGTTCTGAATAAGGAAGACAGTCAACGTTTATAAAGCTTTTAAAAAGGAAATTAATAATATCAAAGCAAATGGTGGAATAAAGGCGCATCTACTGATCTCAATGAGCTTTTTTCAGCACATAATTCCACATCCTGTTTTATTCAGCATTGTACACTGTTATACAGCATTTATTCAATGTGCATGCTTATTTGTGGCTTTGAATTGTTTGTTGGGACGCTCAAGGCTCCATCGATTAACTTTTCTTTTGATTTTTGAAGTAAATATATGTATAAAACTACCCTAAAATTTTGATTTGATTCTAAACATTATAAGAAAATTGGCATGACATTTTCGGTGTCGCAATAATTTCGTGTTCGCCCTTTATATACAAGATGATACAGCTTTGTCACTATATGCGCGAAGAGATCGCGCGGGGGGGGGGGGTGCGGTTTTAGAGCAAAGTGTAAACAAACTCGATCGCTGTCCCATACAAAAATTCAATATGGCTGAATCATTAATTTGACACATTAGTACACCTATAATAGTCACCTTGAGAAACTATGTCGCGAGTAACAAGTTGACAAATGAACAAAGTCGATTGGCGTTGACGGCGGCTCTGTAGCTCTTTACTCCAATGGTAAACTTACTTACTTAAGGGTCCTGTGCACCACCAGCGGCGCAAAGGGCCAACGTGACAGACTTCCATCCTGGGTGGCTGCTCGCTTTTACCTTGACCTGGGCCCAGGTCAGATTCCTATCGACTTGCTTAATTTCCTTATTGAGGCTCCACCGCCATGAGCCCCTGGGTCTGCCTCTGCTGCGATGTCCTGCCGGATTCCAATCCAGCGCTTGCTTGCAGATTTCGTTTCCGCCCCGTCGAAGTGTGTGGCCGACCCACCTCCACTTTCGCTCTCGAATTTCTGTTGCTATCGGCTTCTGATGACAGCGACGCTGGAGCTCGGCATTCGAGATCCAGTTGTGAAGCCACCAGGCACGAATTATATACCGCAGGCATCGGTTGATGAAGACCTGCAGCTTTTGAATGTTCTCCGCTGATACACACCACGTCTCGCTGGCGTATAACAACACAGATTTAACGTTCGAGTTGAAAATTCGGATTTTGGTGCGTTGACTTATCTGGTTGGATCTCCATACGTTTCGTAAACTCGCAAACGCAGCCCTAGCCTTCTTGATTCGTGCACCTATGTCGCTCTTGGTCTCGCCATCCGACGCTATTTGGCTGCCAAGATATTGGAAACTTTCGACCTTCTCCACTGCTTGCCCCGCTACCGTAAAGTTGGAAGGGTTGCCCGTGTTGATATCCAACGATTTGGTCTTGTTGACGTTGATGGTGAGACCCGCCGTAGAGGAGCGTTCGGTTAGGTCATTGAGCTTACTCTGCATATCAGAGCGCCGTTGTGCTAGTAGAGCAACATCATCAGTCAAATCGAAGTCGTTGAGATGCTCCATGGTGATAGGCTGCCAAAGCAGCCCACGGTTCGGTACACGGTCAATTGCACCTACCATGATCTCGTCGATTACGATGAGAAACAGTAGCGGTGATAGTATACATCCTTGTCTCACACCAGCGACTATCCGGATATGGTCGGACAAGGCTCCGTTATGCAGAACTCTGCACGTGAAAGCCACATACTGCGCTTCGATGAGGTTGACGATTTTATCCGGGACTCCCTTACGTCTCAGGACGCCCCACAGATTCTCGTGATTGAGACGGTCGAAAGCTTTTTCGTAGTCAATGACTACCAAATAAAGGGACTCTTGGAACTCATTGACCTGCTCCAGGATGATGCGGAGCGTGACAATATGGTCCACACAAGATCTTCCGGCACGGAATCCTGCCTGCTGCCGTTGGAGAGTCGCGTCGATCTTCTCCTGTATCCGATTCAGGATAACTTTGCACAGAACTTTGAGAACAATACACAGTAACATGATGCCTCGCCAATTGTCGCACACAGTCAGATCCCCCTTCTTTGGGACCTTCACTAAGATGCCCTGCATCCAGTCGGCCGGAAAAGTCGCGGTGTCCCAGATATTACAGAATAGTTGATGCAACATTTGTGTGGATAGCATGGGGTCAGCTTTGAGCATCTCTGCTGATATGCGATCGACCCCTGGATCCTTGTTGGATTTTATGCTTCGGATAGCTGCTTCAATCTCCTGCAGTGATGGGGCCTCGGAATTGACGCAAGTGATGCACCGCACCCTAGGCGGATCAAGCCGAGATGTTGAAGGCTGGTTGGCCGTCGAAACTTGAAGAAGTTGTTCGAAGTGCTCAAACCAGCGCACACTGGGGCAGATCAGTGATTTTCTCGGAAAAAAATAATAACTTTTGAACAAAGCATCCAATCAGAATACTGTCTTCGGTAAAGTTGTTTGTATTAGTTAAGTGCTTCTTCTGAATAAATTAATTAGTTCGCAACTTGGTCGTAGAGATGGCGCGCGAATCTAACTTTTGAATAAAGCATCCTAGACGTATGGTGTTTTCAACAAAGTTTTTTATCTATTAAAATAAAGGAAAGTTGTAGAAGACATAAAACTTCCATAACCTTTAGTTTCGGAGATATAGGGTGTATTGGAAAATATGATGTCAAAATTCTTATTTGTTAACTTTTTTGTATGTTTTCATATGTTTGCTCTGGTTTCTGCATTTATTCCAACGAAAACAAACTAGGTGCAAATTTTCATTGCACTATTTGTGGAATTTATAGTGGTTTTAGTGAAATATTCTCGAAAAACATGATATTTTGCCTGTATTTTAGGTGGGTGGGATTCTCGTAGGGGCAGCTAAGGGCAGCTGGACTTTGTCTCTTTTGCTAGCTCATGTCATTGTCTAACATATACCAGAAAACTGAAGACATGATATTCGATGATTTTTTTTAATTGCACCTTTTGTAAACCGTTACAAGGATGTCTACTAATAAGGAAACCTGTCAGTTATGTATAATTTTTATTCGTTAAACTTTTTAAATTGCAGATGCAGTAATGGTTTAAAGACTAAACTATCTCTTAAGTTAAAGTATTTAGAAATCAGTTGTCCTTAATTGTCACTAGCGTCAAATGAATCCGGTGGTTGTAATAATGCCAATACCTCGCTATTTTTTTTTTTATTAATTGGGCTGAATTTTTCTTCGGTCTTTTTCGCAGACTTGTAATTAATGGATCTGGTTGGAAAAATAGTTTGATGTGCTTGTGTAATCTATTATCTTTACTAAAATTAATTTTGAGAAACCACTAAACGAAATGCATGTTGAGCATATGGCATAGAATAAACAACTGTTGAAAATTTACATTGAAGGTGAATCCATTATAGCAACTTTGAAAAAAATTCACGCTTATGGATACCAACTACTGAAACATTGACGCACATTAATAATTCTCGATTTCTTTTTCGAATAGATGTATCAGCTTTGTAAACAATGCATTTGATCGTCGGTTTGGAGTAACTGGTAGCTCGCTCACGTATACTAACACTACCATCAGATAGGGGAAATTTTCTCCTGCATGATAGTGGTGTTAGTATGCGTGGATGAGCTACCAGTTACACCAAACCGACGATCAAATGCATTGTTTACAAAAACTGATACGTCTCTTCGAAAAAGTAATCGATAATTGTACGTTGTACACGATCGCGTTGGCACGGCAGCACACAGCTTGTAGGATGATGTCACATATACAACTTTACCTGTGTAATGCAGCTGATTGAGCTGACGTATACATGGTGGAAAGGGACGGATAATCGTGTAGTAAGCAGAGAGTCAAAAGCAGATGATAGCATCAAAAACATGGCCACCAGCCAGGCCCCTGGTTCGCTGGCAGCTCATAATAAGTAAACAATCTCAAAATTTAGCACAGCATTTAAAAATGTTGACATGTCAAAAATTTATATAATGTTTTCCATTTTGTGAAACAGTTCATTTCAATGTAAAGGATGTTTTTATCGGTATATATAAAGTGAAATTAAAAAAAAATCATCGAATATCATGTCTTCAGTTTTCAGGAATATGTTAGACGATGACATGAGCTAACAAAAGAGACAAAGTCCAGCTGCCCTTAGCTGCCCTTTCGAGAATCCCACCCACCTAAAATACAGGCAAAATATCATGTTTTTCGAAGATGTTTCACTAAAACCACTATAAATTCCACAAATAGTTCAATGAAAATTCGCACCTAGTTTGTTTTCGTTGGAATAAATGCAGAAACCAGAGCAAACATATGAAAATATACAAAAAAGTTAACAAATAAGAATTTTGACATCATATTTTCCAATACACCCTATATCTCCGAAACTAAAGGTTATGGAAGTTTTATGTCTTCTACAACTTTCCTTTATTTTAATAGATAAAAAACTTTGTTGAAAACACCATACGTCTAGGATGCTTTATTCAAAAGTTAGATTCGCGCGCCATCTCTACGACCAAGTTGCGAACTAATTAATTTATTCAGAAGAAGCGCTTAACTAATACAAACAACTTTACCGAAGACAGTATTCTGATTGGATGCTTTGTTCAAAAGTTATTAATTTTTTCCGAGAAAATCACTGATCTGCCCCAGTGTGCTGGTTTCAGCTGGTCAGTGGGGTCGGTAAGCAATTGTCCAGTCGTGTCCTTCACTGGCATCCTCGGATTCATCCTTGCTCCACTCAGGCGTCGTGAGATATCGTAGAGGAGGCGTATATCGCCAGTGTTTGTGGCTTTCTCCCCTTCGTCGGCCAGAGAGATCACCCACGTTCGCTTGTCCCGTCTGCAAGAGCGCTTGACTTCCTTCTCTAGATCCGAGTACCGTTGACGGGCTTCGTTCTTGGCTCCTCTGGTTCTCGCCCGCTCTATCGCTGCTTTTGCTTCTTTACGCTCCTCAATCTTCCGCCAGGTTTCATCTGTGATCCACTCTTTCCTCTGGGTGCGCAGCTCACCCAAGTTGTTCTCGCTTGTTTCTATAAAGGCATTCTTGATGGCCGTCCATTGTTCTTCTACGCTGCCACCTTCTGGAACGTCCGCAGATCGAGTCTCAAGTTCTTCAACAAACGACCTTTTTACCACTGGATCTTCAAGTCGGCGTGTGTTGAACCGCCGCCCGAGTCTCTCCTCCCGGCGCTGGATCCGCGCCATGCGTAGGCGGATTTCGCCGATTAGAAGGTGATGGTCAGACGCGATGTCGGCACTGCGTTTATTCCGGACATCAAGAAGGCTCCGTCTCCATTTTCGGCTGATGCAGATGTGGTCGATCTGATTTTCGGTATGTCCATCACGGGAAACCCACGTGACTTTGTGCACTGGTCGATGGGGGAAGAGCGAGACCCCGATCACCATTCATTTTGTCTGTCAAACTTTCATATCGAATAAAAAAAAACATAGTGTAGTACTAGAATTTCAACTAGAATGGGGTACGTTAATCGATTTGCTTGGGACCAATAGGCTATTCAAGTAGTGAGCCAATTTAAAATCGTTAGTTTCCGCCGGTTGGTTTTAGTCCTCCATGCTCTTTACTGCGGGCCAGCTGCTGCATTGGGACACGTGCTGCCAATCATCGAAACAGGAAAGTCCCCATTGTCGCTGTCAGCTTTGCCGTATACACCTTCTCTGTATTCTGTAGTCCTGGAATCAACAGTGGATCTCCATTGATGAATCCGACATCGATTGCCACTGTTTTATGGCGATTTAGTTTTGCCCCGGCAACGACTACAAAGCAGTCGAACAGCTGAAAGATCCGTTCAATTGTTTGCGTTGATGTTGCTATCACCGTGATATCGTCAGCGTACGCAACGCAAAGATCACCGCCACACACACGCTCCACCCGTGTGGGGAGGGGATGGAGGTATAGCACAACGAGCAGCATTGACATCGGATCTCCCTGACGTACGGATCGTTCTATGCGGATCGATTGTGAAAGGTGCCCATTCATTTACTGACATTATCACGACGATGAAGAGGTATCGGCCACTCGAGAGAGCAAGCCAACGAAATCATGATTGATACCCAGAGAGAAAAGGGTTCGATGAAGAAACTCATGAGAGACCCGATCAAACGCGTGGTATAGGTCGAACGAGATCAGCTTCCCTTTCTGTTTTCTTGCGATAAGCTGAGCCACACGATCCTTGAGCGAGAGTGTAGCTTGAAAAATAGAGCGGTCGGTGTTTTTTTTTTTCTTGGATTTGTTTTTTGTCGATCTTGTTTTCCGTGCTGAGCACCAATGCTACCGACGCCAGGAACCCGCATAAACAATAACCATAAGAAGCGCATAACCACCATTTTAGGATATCATCCCAACTTTATGTGGTATGGTCATACCATCTATGATATCGTTAGTGTATGGTACCAGTTTATTAGGGAAGGCAGCTCCCACACCTGGACCCTACCTATCGACCCATCAACTCATGAACCGGGGACCAACGGCTTTACTTCCCTTCCGAAGGAAGGCGTGATCAGAGATGTTATGCCTCAGAACATCCCGGCGGCGCCAACTGGGATTGAACCCAGGCCTGCTGGGGTGAGAGGCAATCACGCTTACCAATACACCATCGGCGCCGCTAGAGTGGTCGGTGTTGGCGCAGTTTTGAGCGTCACTCAGAACTCGATGTAGCTGCAGCACGCGTTCCAAACGGGCCTAAGAATTTTATAATCGACGTTGAGCAGGATAGTGCTTCTAAAAAAATCTGGGAGTGGTGTAGTCAGATTATAAGATCGCGCTTTAATTTTGTAGTAAACGACATTGAAGACATTCTTCTATTTAAAATAAATAAGCGTTCGCAAAAAAGTATAGCAGCGCTTTGGCTAACGATGAGGGTGGTCGCTTTCAATTTGAGAGTGACTGAACCATCTTTGTTTGTCTTTATAAAGGAACTAAGAGAGATAAGATGGAACAATCGAGTTAGTTTTAGAAAACAGTTTGGAAATAGTTTGAATATTTGTTAAATTCTAGTTGTGCTACTAATGGAAGGCTAAAAGAACAATGAATATTAAGAGATGAACCAGCCCAAGGCTGAAAATCTCTCTAATAAAGCAAAAAAAAAAAGAACAATGAACAAAATGTTAGGTTAAGATAGGTTAAGTTAGGCTAGGTTTCCCTTCCCTGTGTGTGGGTGTTTGTAAATATGGATGTATGGATGTATGGGTGATAAATAATGAGTGGATATGAATGAGTGTACATGAACGAATGTATATTAACCCCGAGTACGCCGCGGGTAATCGGTTTCCCAAGTTAACGTTGGCTTTAAGTTAATTTAGGGAAAGTTAAATTGACAGACACAAGGAAAAAAGATAAATGAAGAAGAAGAACAAAAAGTGAAAGCTGTAAAACCGTTTATTGTAATATTTGATCATTTTTTTCATAAAAAAAACGGTTTCTGCGATGTTCGGATGGCATTTTTCAAATCGTCAATAGTGATCTCTGCCATTAGAGCATCCTTGGTTTCGTCGTTCTCGGGTACGACTCCCTCGTTTATAAACGTTTCTTCCCCAACCTGCCTCGCCTCTCCCGCCGCATACAGGTCCCTGAAGTATCGGAACATGTGTTGTTCGATCTCCAGGGAGCATTGTATTTGTTCTCCTCGCTCGTTCTGCAGTTCTGTTATAGTTGTTTTTTTTTTCCTTCGTCTGTCTCCCAGCTGGAAGGTGGGTAAGCTCTCACCCGCAACGAACGTCTCGTTGAGGCGGATTAAATTTTGTGCAAAACGACGCTGCACCATCAGCATTTGCGCTTTTACGCGGTTGATAGTCACCAGTATGGTGGGATTCTGATAGTACGCATCATATGCGAGTCGTAGCTGCGTGTACAGACGTTGGTATTCAGCGTTATAGATGCTGAATGCTTCGCTCGGCTTCCAGCGGAAAAACGACTTGATTTTTGGCTTCGCGTATAAAAGCCACCATGCCATCCAGCTGGGGAAATGCCTCCGTTGGCGGGTCCAAAACTGCCACCGAACTTGAAAATCGTCAATGTTTGCGGCAGTCAAAAGGTGAGGGCGGAGGGACCAAAAACCACGTCCTTGTTCGCGACCGAGGTCGGGAAGGCAAATTCGTGCTGTTAGAGCCTTGCGGTCTGAAAATGAACATACGTGCGTGGCAGCGCTTCGCAGATGCTCGCATAGCATAGCGCTGACATACATACGGCATATTTTCCATACTAAAACGTGAATGTTGTCAGGAAGGCATCGAAAAATTTTGATTGATTTGGCCCAATGTCACCCCACGTACGTCCATACTAAAGAGATTGAATAATTTCAGCCTCTTCAGTCCATACTTTACTTAGAGAATTTTAGGGATACCCATAATTTCCTCACGTACAGGGTTAATCCACATTTCCCAAGAGATGAAATGAATGAACGCATAATTGCACTCATTTTCTGGCATTATGCCAGGATTTATTACTGTTCAATACATTGTAAGTTACCACTGAACGATTACAACTCTATCGTTTAGCAAAATGGTCATTCATGGCCCCACCCGACCGCTGAATGTTATTACGATTGGATTTAATGCGTTTCTCCACCGTCTCGTGGTTGGCAGCATGTTTGAACTGTTTGGTGACGAAGTCCTTATCATACTTCTTTGCACGCTCCTTTTCGTCCTGCTTTCGTTCTTCGTCTTCGTAGCGCATCACATTCTGCTTACGCTCTTTATCCCTCCAATCGGCGTTACTCAACATTGCCCTACGTTTGGCTTCCATCTCCTCTTCGGTTAGTGGTTTTTTCTTCTCCGGACGACTCCACGAGGCCTTCTGGCTGGACTGGTGGGCCTTTATCTCCTCACGCTTATACAAGCGCACCTCATCCCGTTTCGACAGTTCCAGTTTCTTACCGGAAGCAGAGACCAAACCAAAATTTTTCGCGGCTGGTCGCCGCCTCTCATCGTCGGAATCATACTGATGTCGCGAAGGAAGCGATTCTGAGCTTGAACTCGACGGAGTCGGCGATTTACGGCGACGTTCTCGCTCGTTCGAACGGGAACGCTTCCGATCTCGACTACGTGAATGATGTCGATCTCTTCTCTCCTCAGTTGGCTTCCTACGATCCTGAACGGGGCTTCTCGATCGATTTCTGAACCGCCTTTCCCGGTCGAGGCTTCGCGATCTGTTACGAGATGATGTAGGCGGTGGCCGCCTCATATCTTTCGATACAGATCTTTGTTTTGTTTGCCGGGAATCATCAGCAATATTCGAATCAGAGTCTTCCTCGGTACTACTGCTTCCGTGCTTCTTCTTCTTCTTCGACTTCTTAGGCTTGGCCATTTTGTTGAGCTCCTTGGACAGCTTCTGATATTTCATGGTCAAAAGCTTATCCAAGCCAACCTCTTCACTCTTCTCTGACCCCATGGAACTTTGAACCTTTTTGTATTTTTCGGCCAGCAATTTGTCCAAGTCTTTACCTTTATCATCACCATCATGTGACTCTGAACCACTGCTAGAGCTTCCTCGTCTCTTATGCTTCTTCTTCTTCGATTTTTCTGAAACAAATGAAGAACATTAAATCTATAACTTCTCTGAAAATTAATTCAGCCAAGGTTGCAAATAATCATTTCGCATTAAAACTTTTTTTTATTATGCGCACATTACAAATACGGAAACGCTTATAAAAGTGTGCTTTTATGATAAATCATTTTGGAGTCATCTACGCACTTATTCCTTAGTTCATAAGGAATAAGTGCGCAGAAGGCACCAAGACTATACAACATAAAAGCGCACTTTATTAGCGATACCGCATTTTGAAGAGTCCATTTTCAAATGCAATATATAAATAATTAATTGATTATTATAATCAATTTTTTTTTATTTGAGATACAAAAATTTGTAGCTTAGTATGTGGACACATCCAACCAGCCAATTTTGCTTCCTGAGAGTAGCAATCAGCGGTTTTATAAGTTTTCACTCACTCACTCTCAGCGATCACAAATTTGCTGGTTGTGACTCTCAAAACCCTAAATTATTGACAGGTTTTATATGTCAAAGTCAAACACATACTAAGCCTTTACAACCTCTTCCTGTAACTTACAAGTAAAACATGTGATCATAACATCTTATGATTTAATTATTTCATATTTTTATACTCATTGAGCATTTGCAACCTTGAATTCAGCATCGCTACTTACTCTTTTTCTCCTTCTTGTCTTTCTTTTTGCCCTTCTTCTCCTTGATGCTCTTATCATTCTTCAGCAGCCGATGCAACTCTTTCAATTTGACCGGATTCTCGAGAATCTTCTGTCGGCTTTCAATTTCTTTCTGCTTGATAGCCATCAGCGGATCCTCCATCAATTTGCGAACCATGTCTACCTGTTCCGTTCCCTCCAGCCCCTTGTACTGCCGGATCGAAAACGGAATGCACTCATGCTCCACATGATTCTTCGGCTGCGTGATTCCTACACTGGTACCAGCTTTCTCCTGCGAATCCAGCTTTTCAAAATTCTTATCTACCGCACGACCCATTAAATATTCGTCCCGATTGACCTGCGGCCCTTTGTACATCCATTCAAGCTTCCGGTCCCCATCAGTATCCGGAAGCAATCCAGATTTCTTAGCGATGCTCTTCAGTTCCTCCCGATTGCGTTCCTCGTTGATTTCATGCTGCAGTTCAGCGAGTTTCCTCTTCTCCGCAGCATCTGCTTGTTCGGCTTTCCAGACGCGTTCTTGATTCTTGAACGTGTTTGGGTGCCACGATTTCTTCGTGTTCTAAAAAAAAAAAGGTTGGAAAATAATTGCTGACTGTCTCGAAAACCGCAACTAATGCTTACCAAATCACCGCCACCCATTGTACACTATTTTCAAGCAATGAGCTGAAAATAAAACGAATTTAGCGCACAATTTGTCCACTTTTGCAAAACAAATGCTGCACAAAATTCACAGTTTGTTTTTTTCGATCCCTGAAGCTGAAAGTAAAGAATATTGTAAACACGCTCGACTATTTTCCCTCTCAAGTGAGTAAATGCTGGTGCACATTGCATAAGTTTCCGGGTTTTGTGACAGATAATGCCTGGGCTAACTGGCAGGTTTTTTGACAGTTAGCCCATGCATTATCTGTCAAAAAACCCGAAAACGTACACACTTATGTCGTTTTCGTTTTTGCGGTGTAGCACTGGTGTACACACTTAAAATTTTTCGCCGAGATTCCAACAGCCGAGCAGTTCAGCAATTTAATTTGCTGAGATTCAGTAAAACAATTGCCGAGACTCAGCTAACAAATAACTTTTTGCTGAGATATCAGCTAACAATAAGATATTTTGCAGATATATCAGCAAAAGTAAATGCCGAGGTAATCGGCTGTTGGAGATTTTACCGAGCTAGATTAAGTGTGTAGTGTAAGCAGGAATAAGCGCGAGTCTTTGACAGCTCAACATAATTTGTTTATAAACAAAGGTGCATCCTATATCTACACCTTAAAATATTTCGGTGTACGGCAGTGTAGCACCGGTGTAGCTACACCGCAAAAACGAAAACGACATTAGTTTTTTCTACCGAGCTCGGCTGTGCAAATCTCGGCGAAAAAAAGTTTCACTGAGATCTCAGCAAAAGTGACATTTGATTGCTGAGTCTCGGATAATGCTTAGCTGAATCTCAGCAAACAAATGAAATGTTTGCTGAGATCTCAGCAAAACTTTTTTTGCCGAGATTTGCACAGCCGAGCTCGGTAGAAAAAACTAAGTGTGTATGCATTTTGCGCCAACCTTAAAGGCCGGCGCACAATGCATACGTTTTCGGGTTTTTTGACAGATAATGCATGGGCTAACTGTCAAAAAACCTGAAAACGTATCTATTATGCGCCGGCCTTAAGAATCTACTCACTTTCGTTAAAAGCCACTATAGACCTTTTTGACGTTTAATCTCGCGTTTAATCGTCTTTCTCTACCTATAACACACATGAATGAATGAACGGTTTGTTTTCCCCGAGGTTTTCCCACTAATCTGTTTCCCTCTTGCTCGCACTCGTTCGATTTAAATGGTGCAGTAGTGTGCGTCGATTAAACGTCAAAAAGCTCTATACGGAGAAAAGATACCACCCAATATTTGCGATCTTTTTATTTGCACCCGTTATTGTTGTCAAAAAAGGGACACTCAAAAAATATTGAAATCTAAATAGTATTGTAGATTTCACCGAGGGGGGCGACACATCTAAATCTCAGTTCTAGATGCTCAAAAAATCTCACACTAGCGAATAAATCTTCAAAAAATCCTCTTTAATTTCTCGCACCTACTTGCATCACGCATCATCTTTTTGCAGGAAATCTTCAAAATCGTAATAAATCTTCTTTCTATATACTCAGCGTACGCGCAGCTAACCACAGCAAATCACAATATTTCCTGCATCGAAGATAGAGTCGTCCCCCTCGGATTTCACACCTGATTATAGCAACAATCAATACGAAACTAACGATTTTAAATTGGCTCACTACTTGACTCACTTGACTAGCCTATTGGTCCCAAGCATACGATTAACGTACCCCATTCTAGTCGAAATTCTAGTACTACGCAATGTTTGTTTTGATTCGTTTGGGGTTTGACAGATAAAATGAGGGGTTATTGGTTTTTCCCGGTTTTTCCTATGTTTCGAGGGGTGAATTGATTAGCTTGGGACCGAAGAGAGTACCAGAGCTGAGCAAAAAAGTTGTGCACGTTATTTCGGGACCTTCTAGTCTTATAGTACGTTCAGACAACAGAGTTATAACAACAATCAATACGAAACTAACGATTTTAAATTGGCTCACCACTTTAGTAGCCTATTGGTCCCAAGCAAACGATTAACGTACCCTATTCTAGTTGAAATTCTATTACTACACTATGTTTGTTTTGATTCGCTATGAAAGTTTGACAGATAACATCAGGGGTGTGTGGATTCATGCAGAACATGCAGGGGTGAGTGAAATAGCTTGGGACTGCTTGGGACCGTTGTTCTGGTACTGAGTGAGCCAAAAATAATAATGATTTTCTTCGGGACCCAGTGGTCTTAGAGTTACCTCTATGGTTATAACATGTTATACCGCTATCTTGATGGTGGTTTCTGTGTAGCAATTAATTGACAACCGTTATAACATGTTATAACTGCTCAGTCTTGACAGCGTTTTAGAGTTAAACGCTGTCCAGACTGGAGAGCTATAACATGTATAACGGTTGTCAACTAATTGCAACACAGAAACCACCATCAAGATAGCGCTATAACATGTTATAACCAACAATCAATACGAAACTAACGATTTTAAATTGGCTCACCACTTTAGTAGCCTATTGGTCCTAAGCAAACGATTAACGCACCCTATTCTAGTTGAAATTTTATTACTACACTATGTTTGTTTTGATTCGCTATAAAACTTTGACAGATAACATCAGGGGTGTGTGGATTCATGCAGAACATGCAGGGGTGAGTGAAATAGCTTGGGACTGCTTGGGACCGTTGTTCTGGTACTGAGTGAGCCAAAAATAATAATGATTTTCTTCGGGACCCAGTGGTCTTAGAGTTACCTCTATGTTATAACTCTGTAGTCTGAACGTACTACGTACTACCATAGAGGTAACTCTAAGACCACTGGGTCCCGAAGAAAATCATTATTATTTTTGGCTCACTCAGTACCAGAACAACGGTCCCAAGCAGTCCCAAGCTATTTCACTCACCCCTGCATGTTCTGCATGAATCCACACACCCCTGATGTTATCTGTCAAACTTTCATAGCGAATCAAAACAAACATAGTGTAGTAATAGAATTTCAACTAGAATAGGGTACGTTAATCGTTTGCTTGGGACCAATAGGCTACTAAAGTGGTGAGCCAATTTAAAATCGTTAGTTTCGTATTGATTGTTGGTACTACGCATAGAACAGGGGGTAAGTCACTCTGCCACATTGTGCTAACACCCACAGAAACACACTTCGATACACTTCAAACACCCACAAACACTCTTCCACCGTATGATAAGCAAATTTTTTATTCAATTCTGGCACCACTGCAAATAATGTTTACATTCGATTATTATGTTGTTATTGTTGTTGTTGCTTACAGTTACAACGATTCGACCCCAGATTGGTACGATTCAGTACGAGGATTATCGGCAAATCTCGCATACCGTCGGAAGTGATATAGTAATGGATTTTCGGGACACCACAGGACAACACTTGAATGTGGATTTGTCCCGAAGGTCTCTGCTCGTAATGTCCGGCGAAAGTCGATACGGATGGACTCTTGGAATAACGCTGAGAAATATGGATACGGTAAGGTTGAATGACAGCCTAACAATTAGGAAAGTGAATAATGAGTATCGTTTACGTTCAGAAAGTTGAATGATGGCCCTTGCCGTTGTCAGTTTTTCTCTGTGTGATACGTATCAACAAGAAGCGAATGATAGAGCTGATCGTATCAAAGAGAACACTGCCCAATTGGAGCTGGAGGCACTCATCGTGGCCACGAATTGCAGGGTTCTTGGAATCGCTTAGTCCCGGGTCCGTCCTGCTGAACATTGGATGAGGTAATGGTAAATACCTGGTGTTGAATCCTCAGATCATCGGCTCGGGCTGCGCTCGGAGCGACGGATTATTGAAAGTTTGCACCGCCCGTGGCTTCATTTGTGGTACAAGTCGACTGCCTAGCGTTACCTTTTAAAGCGGCATGTGCGGATGCTTGTATCTGCATAGCGGTTATGCATCACCTGGCATCGCGGGAACGTCGTAGGCAAGCGATTAGGGAAATGTGTCGAATACTTCGCCCAGGAGGACGGGCACTGATTTGAGAAAGACAATCAGGCTATATACGGCAGAACAAGCACAACAATAAACTACCGCGGAATGGAGAGCCGGAGAAGGTGGTTTCGATTGAAAATGGCGACGGGGAATCGGTGCTGCCGATTCCCACCAACAGGACGCAGTTCCAGCATCAGGATTTGCTGGTTCCTTGGAAGTTGCGTGACGTAGAACGGCAGCAGCAGGAAGCGAAGGTAACTTTTCTCAGGTATAACCATGCGTCCGAATTGTGTTTGGTGGTGGGTTGAATTAGCGTGGAAGATAGTTACTATGACCAGGGGAATTGGTGTTATTTTTAGAAAAGAATGAATATTTAGACCATTAAGGTGATCGATCGACTTTACTTCATCCGAAATGTGTCCCCGAAATGTGGATTTATTTAAAATACCAATTCATTTACTCATCATCAACCGCTTTCACGACACTGTAGAAATTGACCAACTCGGCATAGTTATAATTCTCCAGCAGGTCTGTCAACTGCGGCAGTTTCGTATTCACATTGACCCCTTTGAACTTTAACTTATCGATGTACATATCGGTCAGAATCTCGAAGATATGGTTCATCGTTTCGAATGTCCAAATCAATCAGTGCCTGCAGCATCTGGTGGTCCTTCGTCAGCTTGTTGTAGTGAACGATCTTTGGCTCGATCAACTTGATCAATCCGGGAAAGGTTTGCTTGTTGATATCTGAAAATGGGTGCTACGCTGTTATCAATCAAATCGAATTTGTTGAAAGTTGTTACTTACTGGTTGAAATCTCCAACTTGATCCGTTTCTTGGTGGCTTCCTTCATAATAAAGTCCTTCAGAATCTAAATGGTAGAAATGTTGTCGCTTCTGAAATTCGCTTCCACCTTGCCGTATTCACAAATCAGAAGACGTGAAAGGAAAAGAGCCTATTCCTTTCGTTTCCATAAATATTTTTCGGTATTTCCGGGCGAGTTTCCGGGATACTGTTCATAAACCGCATAAACCAGTTGTGCATTTCAGCCTGACTGAAGGCGCCCTTGAGAGTGAGTGAGCACTTCATCAGGCGCCAGGTTAGGTGCCCATTTCGTCATCCTCCTCAAGTGAGAGCCCGCATAAGCGCGAACCATAAATTGACCTTACCGATAATGGTTATAAATTGTTTATAATCCCTGCTAAACTTCAACTGAAATGGTTATGGAACCTTACATGAACGTTTGTGTGATAAAGTTTTAACCTTATGTGTTATGGTTTTTTGGAAGCGGACCTTACAAATAATGGGTTGTTAAGAACCATCACCATTCCAAATTCTTGTTTTCTCCATACATTTTCGGAAAGAGAACTATATTAGAACGTTTTTACTTATGGTTTGAGAACATTAATGGTTATGGTTATGGTAGTCAGTAAGGTCCATTAATGGTTTTGTATTATCACTCAACTTTACGTGAAATATATCGTGAATTGGTAATCAGTAATTTACAGGCAACCAATTCGCGATATATTCCACATAAAGTTGATCGATGTTACAAAACCATTCATGGACCTTACTGGTTACCATAACCATTACCATTAATGTTCTTAAACCATAAGTTAAAAGGTTTTAGTAAAGTTTTCTTTCCGAAAATGTATGGAGAAAACAAGAATTTGGAATGGTAATGGTTCTTAACAACCCATTATTTGTAAGGTCCACTTCCAAAAAACTATAATACTTAAGGTTAAAACTTTATCATTAAACGTTCATGTAAAGTTCCATAACCATTTCAGTTGAAGTTTAGCAGGGATTATAAACAATTTATAACCATAATCGGTAAGGTCAATTTATGGTTCGCGCTTATGCGGGAGGGCCAATGCTCGTTCCATGAATTAATCTGCACACAAACAACAACAAAGGAGTCGCAGGAGGATCTGTCATTATCAGCGTTATGTTGTTATGGTTGAGGATATGGTTGCCAATAAATATATTTTTTCGGTTGAAGTTTTGACAGATCGGTCAAAACGATGAAACACTTTCCGACACCCAAAAACACACTGGAAACACAATAAGCACAGACACAAGGTGGCAGAGTGACTTACCCCCTGATCACCATTTATACGAGCATTTATATACCCACCATGCTGTGAACCTCGCCGTGAACGAGCGAATGAAAGCTGTACACAAAAGCCCCTCGTTCGGTTGTTTTGAAAGCGTCGCCTCGGCTTATTGGCACGCTTCGACTTCAAAAACACATCGTCGCGTCGAGCAAAGCGAAGCCATGGTGTTGCCAGCGCTGACTGTATGCTTCGCACGATCAAAATTTTGACGTCTCATAAACAGAAATGGAAGAGGACATATTATGCGAATGTTGAATTTGTGTGTAAAATTCTTCTCTTGTTTTGCGATCGGAAGTAGATTTTCAACGACAGTTTTGCAGCCCCAGATACCGGCAATCGGATCGATTATGTGAAACAGACGAGTGCGCGTTGGATAAGTTCCTGGCCACGAACGAAAAAAGGACAGTTTGGAAGAAGCGCCAGGTTTTTTTCAGTACGGACAAAGTTTGACTTTTACGAGGCAAACGCTCGGGATTTCTTGTGCAAAAATAATTGAAGATTCGTTAGTTGGTTAAGGATGTGGCCAATCAAGCTGGACATGACCCGGGACGAATGTCGCGGTGTCCTGCGACGGCTTGGTAAGTAGCGATGTGGCAGCGAAGTTTCCGAAGATCTCGCACAGTGTTGGAGGCATTTTCTTTTGCCTACGCTTTCTGTTCGCTTACCCTCCAAAATTTACTTTCCTCACAGAATTGGAGTCCTACTCGAGTGTTATGAGTACATTTCGTGCGCAGGGAGGACTGTGCAAGGAAAAAGCGCGGATTCTCGACGAGCTGCGGAAGCTGTTGCATATTTCCCAGGATCGGCACAAGGCCGAATCCCGGCGGGTGGCCAACGACGAGCGGCTGACCACGGTGGCCGAAATGTGAGTATCAAAAAAAAATAATTAAACTGAGAGGTTCGTTTTACTTCTGTGGGATTAATAAACTTAATCTCAAGGTCGCTGGGCGGTGTTTTGGTTTTTTTTTGTTTGTGTTAAGTTGGTAAATATCAATAACAACCAAAATTTCACTGAAAAAGGCCTTTAAAATTTCGGTAATGTAAACAAATAACAACATATGGATAATATCTGCGCATAAATAATAATATTCTTCTACACTGATAGTGGTAAGCTCCGACCTTATCTAGGATGCTTCGCTACATACAAAACGAATACAATAATAATTATTGATAACTAAAGTTAATGTTTAACTTTTGGCGGTTAGTTAAAGTGATATTTAAATGCAGACAAGTAAAAAGAAAATAATGCATTAAAATGGCTTATAATAACTACGTACAACAAAGGGAGCCGTGGTAATTTAAAAAATAGTACCGCAAGCCGGGTTCCGCACTTTTTGCCGAAATGTGATATGATATTTTCTTAATCTATTTTACGTAGGTATTCCTTATCCAGAACAAACAATCATTGTGAACATTTTCGTATTTTCCAGAAGATTATATATTTTTTGGATTGCTGAGATAATTTCACTACACAACGTTCTATCTACCATGCTATTGCATTTTAAGTGCGTGATGTCCGGGAAAATCCGAAAACCAACAACTCTATCTATCTTAACTCAGTTATCTGGATTTGACTATATGAGCTGTTTATGTATCATACTAACCGACAATTATGGAACACTTTCAGTTTTCACTTCAACACGCTGGACATATTAGACCTAAAATATAAACATCAAATAATGTACGCAAATTGATACAAATTGCCACTACACCTACATGGCCAAAACCAACGAGTTAATTGAAAAAGTCCTTAAATTATTAAACAGTTGAAATAATTAAAAATATTTTTTAACAAAAAATTATATATAACTAAATAAACTAAAAACAGACGCACAATTTATCTGAATGCTCATTTAATCGGGATTATCAAGTATGGATTTAAATGGTCCTAAATGGAGCCTAGAATTATTTTTTTAATCGCTTTATTGGTCGCATTGACGTTTAACTATTCATTTTTTGGCCTAGAACCAGTAAACCCTATAGTCCCTATATTCATAGTCTGGTGGATAGAATCTCGGGGACCAATTCAGCTGTCAAATAGCGGAACCAATCGAACAAATCACGACCAACAACAGAAAAGAGCACATAAGCTATTGCGAACAAAACTTCGGAAACCCTTTTCTCGTGACTCAAGGCGCGCCTACGCAAACTTAGGTTGAGGAAAGTTTGCCCTATCCGATGATGCCGATAAATTGCGTTCGTTTTGTTTATAAAAGTTGATAGTACCTTTTCAATTTTTGGTCTAAAATTTAGTGAATTGGTTCCGCTTTTTGATAGATCGAAATTCTATCCGCCAGACTATGAATATAGTGACTAGGTATAGTAAACTCGTACCAGGTGACGTAACCGCACATTTTCGGCCCGTAATTACTCTTTTCGTTTAAAACTTATAATATAGGGGAAATGGCTCTAATGTTGGCCTATGGATCTAAGATTGGGCCTGCTGAGTGTACCCGGCCTTGCTCGGGATTCAATATTAGCTTGATTTTATGCGCCAATTAAAAAAACCATGCTATATTGTACGTCCCCCTCTTATCTAAGGGGCTACCTCCTATGGGGCTGTCCATAAACTACGTAGACAGATTTTTCTCCATTTCCAACACCCCCCTCCCCCCCGTAGACAACCGTAGATATTTAGCAACTCCCTCCCCCCCCCCCTACCTGACTACGTGGTTTTTTCCAATACTCCTAAATACGCTGAAAAACGAAAAAATAGAATTCTTCTGAAAACAACAAATTCAAATTTTAATTTTTATACGTAGATATAACTAAAATATAACAAGAAGAAAAACTCAAGAGGAAAGTAAGAAGTAAAGAAATATAAAAAAAAACAAAAAAACCTTAACAGTGACTCTCCATATAGTCTTCAACAAAAGGTTGCTCAAACCAAACGTTGAAATTGTCAATCACCGAGAACTCCATGTCTAAATTATTGAACAACATTTCATCAGGAGGCAACTCAACAGAAACGTTATCCAGCCAGACAACTTCCATGACATCTGCTGGGCCTTCAACCACACAAAGCACTTCCTACGATCGCTAATTAAATATTTTAAGTGGTCGTGCCTTGAATTGACTGTCAATCAGTTTGTGGAAGTTTTTAATGTGAGCTGCCACATTGCTCTTTGATGCAAACTATAGGCCATATACAGTGCACACACGTCATGGAAAAAGGTAAACATTAAGAAAATAGTCGATACCGATTGTCGTTTGGGCAAATCCAGACCAATGAGCTAAAATCGGAATTTCAGACTCGACCCTTTCAGATTACCGTGAAACTTTGCAAATTGTTCGCTATGGGAAATCATTAACACTCCCGATAAAAAATTTGGGGGTACCCCCCAAATAACATACTATTTAACGTAAAATTTCCATTTTCTGTGTGAAATTTGAAAGATATTGAATGAAATTTACTTCGTAAGTATTTGGATCCATAAGTTTTGTAAAATAAAACTTCACCTAAAGCTACATTTTCCCAAATTCACATTGAACAATCATGACTGATTTTCTCAGAATTTGGTTGGCCAAATTTTGAAATTAAAGTGGTAGTAGCACCCTTATTGTATACCCATCAAGCACCGTTCATGATTTTTTTTGAAAATATTTTAAATAATTAAAATAGTTAATTATGTCATCGCTCACAAGTTTGAAGTCACCCTAAAAAAACTGAAAACCTCGTACTTTGATAATTTATAACTCATTGTCGAAATGACGTTGTATAGAGAAATGATAAGAAAATTATCTCATCAATACATTCAAATAGCAATCTATCTATCTGAAAAATGTTTTCAACGGCATTTATCACAGTGGAGGAAAATCGAAATAAAAATCAGGAAAATCCTTCGCCAGGTTTATGAAAATTTTCTTATGATTTAATACATCCTTGAATACTTCTTATCTTTCAGTGGTAATACTAACGACCGGCCATAGGATCTCTAAGAAAACTATCATTTTCTTGTTTAATGATTTTCTTAAAATGGCCCAGAATCGTCCATTAATTTTTTCGATAATTACTTTAAAACGGTAAAAGATACCAGAAATTTGCACCAGTAAAAGATAAGAAGTAATGGTCACCGGGGCAAGTTGAAACGGTATTTTGAAACTTGAAATTTAAGGCTCTCTGGAACAGTAATATATTTAGATATACCAGATGTTTTTACACCAACAGTTTCATGAAAGAGATTTCCAGAAGCATATTTGTTAAGCATACAATAATAGTGTGTATTATTTCATGTTACCCCATATAGTGGGGCTATTTGAAACACTTATTATACAGCAGTTTAACGATGAAAATTGTAAAAAAAAATCCTTAACACACTATTATTCATGTATAAAATAACCCTTTGCGGATATTATACATAAACTCCTGGCGGGATTAAAAGTATCTCCCAAAGTGTACGGTTTTTTTTTCTTTGTCGGGTATTTCTGATCTATTGTGATATATTCCCCATTTTTTATCTTCAGCTACATCAAGATGCCGTATCACTATTATTAGGAGTGATCGCCAACGCTTGACTAATAGCATTATCCCAGTACGGCATTATACTTCGAATAAAGTGCACTGCTGTACTGGGAGTTGTTCCCCAAATGTCAAAGGGTTTTATCAGCCCCTTGTCGAAGAACTTACGCCTTTTATTGAAAATTGCCGGACAGTGGCATAGCAAATGTTCCGAGTCTTCCTTTTCTATGCCACAGAAGCGACATACATCATCTTGAAGTTTTCCAATCAGCTTCAAGTGATAACGGCTCGGACAATGACTTGTTATAAGACCTGCATATATACTAAGATCTTTCTTAGAAAGTTCCAGGATTTTGTGGGTCACAGAAATGTTTGGATTAATGAATCGCTTCGACTGCCTAGCAATAGAAGTGTTCTTTCAGTTTTCCTCCACTTTTGAAGATTTCCACGCTTTTAGCCCCATTCTAAGAGAAGCAGCCGATAAGCCACAAAAGGGCTCTGGCCCGATGAACTTATGAGAAGATCCGAGTCTTGCTAGTGCATCAGCTCTTTCATTTCCCTCAATCCCGCAATGACCAGGAACCCAATATAAGTTGACTTCATTATGACAAGACCTATTGCTGTTGTCGTTACGTTTTGGTTTTCGTTTGAATTAATAATAGAACATGGAAAATGCGTTCTCATCATCAACTCTAACGTTTCATTTTTAGAAGTAGTAAAAGAGCCATCCTCTTTTTTTTTTCAAGGTGTCCAGACCAGTGCCCAGGAATGATCTTTAGCGAGAATTTTCTGCAACCTAGCAGTTGCTGGAGTATTTTCAATGTTCTCACATGTATGCCTCCAGTGTATCTTCTTTGATCTCCGTATTTCCTTATTATAAGCGGTGAGGGATTTCTTATATTGTTCCGACTGTTGTGTTCGTTTAGCCCTATTGAAAAGCTTCCGGGCTTTTTTCCGAAGTTTCTGTACAATAGTGAACGGTTGGTAGTGTAGTACATCCAGACAATAATCAAGGAATTACAATGAAATAAACATTAAACAAAATACTTTCAATTGTTGACAACTACTCGCATTATAAATGTAATTTATTAGCAATATGAACATATTTAGTGTTACTACAACAAGTTGACCCCAGTCTGTCTGTAAATGCATAATACATTTATGCATTATAATAATTTGTAACAATGAAAATCATTTTAAATGATCGGATAGAGCAACAATCAATTACTCGTCATCAATCACTACTATTTCCGGTTTGTCCTCCAACCAACTGCACTGTTTTTTTGTAATGAGATTGTGACAATCATCATCCATTTTAACTTGCTCCTGTACTCATTTCATTTTACCCTATGGGGTGCAAAAATATGGGGCAAGTTGAAATGCTTTAAATATTTCGGAAAATTAGTGTGACCGAAATTTTGTGTAAAATCACTCTAACTGGCCTTCATATGTACATAACTGGATTAAATTATACAAAACTCATCTTTTTGGAGAAGATAACTACTTCCAACTATTTGTTTTAACAGTAAAAAAATGCATATAGGTGCTTATTATACTGACTAGTTCCACGCCAAATGACGAGTCGATCAGACGCGACCTTCTCCGATTTGAATGAAACTTTTCATAATTGTTTGTTATGGTCAATCATGTACATTTGAGCTAAAATTTGGCGATTTTGAATCTTATAAAACAAACTTCAAAATGGCGTATTCAAAACTTTTCAATGAAACATAACACGAAATCGTTACTTCCAATCAAAATGACGTCCGAGATAAAATTGTAGGAAAAAAAATGCTTTGCAGAAAAAATATAAAAGATTCATTAAATTAATGTAACTTTTGGTACGAATCCTTAAAAGTGTTAAAAACTTTAATAACAGAAAATGACCCTCTTCAATATTTTTGAACCATTTTTATTAAAAAGCATACTCAAAGTTCTATTGTATTGTGAAGTTGAAAACTTAAAAATTGACAAAAATCATGGTACAAGTTTTTGTAAGTTTTTTCACAGAAAACAATTTATTAGGTCTAAGCAATCAAATTGTGTGCAACAATATACCAAAAAATCGTTTTAACAAAAAGTTAAAACATTTGACTAGAAGTTCTTGTTCTATGATATTTATCCATTATGATAAATTCTATTTTTTGTGAAATTTTCATGTTGGACACTTAAAAATTGATAAAAATCATAAAACAACAACTTTTAATTAAATATTTTAACTTTTTGTTTAGACAATTTTTTTGTATATAGTTGAACACAATTTGATTGTTTGGACCTAATAAATTGTTTTCTTTGGGAAAACTTGCAAAACGTTGTATAAACAAAAAGTTTTAAAGTTTTTCCATGATTTTTGTCAATTTTTAAGTGTTCAACTTGAAAATTTCACAAAAAAATAGAACTTTGAATATGCTTTTTAATAAAAATGGTTCAAAAATATTAAATAGGGTCATTTTTGTTATTAATGTTTTAACACTTTTTAGATTTTTTACCAAAAACTTCGTAAATTTTTGTACCATTTATATTTTTTCTGAAAAGCATTTATTTCTTCCTACAACATTGTCTCAGATGTCATTTAGATTTGTTGTGGCGTTTTCGTGGATTTATTGAAATATTTTGAATAACTTTTTGCATGATTCAAAATAACTTAATTTTAGCTGAAATGTGAATGATTTACCATACAAGGCAACTATTTATATAAAGTTTCATGCAAATCGGAGAAGGTCGAGTTTGAAAATCATTTTTTTTTTGCTATTTGGCCTGGAACTGCTCTGCTCAATCACAGTGATATCACACTTCCGCTAATAGTTATGCCTTCCTTTTCAACTTACCCCGGTGTACCTTATTCAAGCATAAAAAAATATAAGAAAAAATGTTTCACCCTGGCAATGGTTTGCCGGATTTTTCATGCGGGTTTTTCGTGGATTGCTGAGACGATTTACTTATGCCACGGATACACTTGTATGAGAATCTATGAGCATAAGCATTTCTGAGCACTTAGCATAAACTAGTAATCCTATCCTATATATATATGTGACCAAGATTACCAATGGATTTTTTTCAAAAACGATTTTATTTTAAAGTCAATTTTTGAACCGCACGGCCGATTCCAAAGATCAAAATATAAAATGAAAGATAATTAAAAATGCTTCTTAGTAAAAATATGATGATAATACTCAACTTGTTTTTTTTTTTTGATTTATGTTAGCTATGTATCAATGGAGAAGTATGGTAGTCTAGTCGCTAAGGAGTATTGAGTAAAAACCCAAAACTTGATAACTTCTAAAAATATAATTCAAAACCAAAAAAAAAAAAATTGCTGATTTTTTCAAATTTTGTGTAAAAAGAGAGAATATCTATTCGTATTACTATGTCCTGTGGATTTCCTATACAGGGTGTTTGGTTCCGGGTTTTACATATTTTCAGGGTAGATAGGGCTCCTAAAGTTATGAAAAAATCCCCATGAAACATAGGGTCGGAAATGACTGCTAAGTGAGTTATTCAACATTTTATGTTTTTTTGTATTGCCAACTTTGGTTAGCTATATTTTTTTAATCTTAATGTGGTTTTCTGATTTCAACATACCAAATGAATGATTAAAGTCTTAGCTATCAATGCTTTCTAGAAAAGAACTCGATTTAAGTTAATTATCATACATTAAAATTGAAAAGTATGTTGAAAGTACCGAAAAAACTGGTGAAATTTCATACATTTTAGTGTTTTTAAGTTGAATATTTTCATTTCTGTTTATTTAGTTGTTCTACAAAACATTCTCCATGCAGTTCCCTAGATTTGTGTCTTTGGTAGTAACCTTGTAGGCTTTATGGTTTCTTCGTAATTATTGATTTAAAACAGCCATAAAAACTTGTGACGTTTTCATAAAATGCGCTATAGTCACCCTATTCGTTCGTACGTTCGGCTGTTGCAGTGGACTACGCACATGAAAATTTGTTAGAATGTTATTGTAAATGTTTAGCTACATTCTTAACTTTTGATTACCGCACATCTCCTGCGCCGAAAGAAAACATAACTGCGGAGATGTTTCGCGGTATCGAATATTGCTCAGTCTCAGCAGAAAACACAACGAGAGACACCGAATCGGCGAGTTCTGAGAGCGGAAGGGAGAGAAGTAGGTAGTGGTAATAAGTCGATGTCCTTTTTATTTCATAGCACTCGTAGCTCAGCTGCGGTGCTGTTTCGATGGAGGAGCATGCAACTCCGCTGCTTCTGCATACACACTTAGATTTTTTTAAAGGAGTTAGTATTTTTACTGGATTTTTGGATTACTGACTCGGTTAAATTCAAACGACTGTTATTCGTAAAGATTGGATAAAATCGATTTTTTTTATTTTTCATCATTACACGGGGTTAACAGAAGTTAGTCTGTAAATTTTGGTAACACATTTCTCAACTTTGAATTTTTCACAGATTTTTTTAAATTTTACCGAAGATTTCCGCAATTCAAAAACTCGGTAAAAATTACTGACTTGATAAGTGCGTACTGATGTATGGTTGGTGAAGAGGCTAGTATGTGGAGGGTATTCTCGGGCTAGTGAATGCCACCCATCCCCACTTATAATTCAGTAATAAACTATTTATTCATTTCTGTTTGATATGTTTACAAAGTTTGACAAACAGAAATGAGCATTGCAGTGTAGTTACCAATTTTCCAAGTCATAGACTTCAGATAACTGTTCAAAGTCCCAGATTTTTTATAACGGAATCATGAACAAAAAAACAAAGACCACTATGACAAACGTGATCGGTCTGAAGGGATCTTTACATAGAAATTGTTTTTAAGGTGATATGATTCAGAACCTCGGGCTCTGG